>NC_069786.1:35018822-35330558 GCF_027406575.1 Nycticebus coucang | reverse complement strand
TTATCATCCCACTGCGCTCTAGCCTAGGTACAAACTAAGGCAAAATCTCTGCCCAACAAAAAGAAAGAAAGAAAGAAGGAAGGAAGGAAGGAAGGAAAGGAAAGGGAAGGGAAGGAAGGAAGGAAGCTGTTGGACCAGGATTGTAGGCATCTAGTAGGCATCTAGTGGCTTAAGAGGGGCCAGAAGATTGGTTTCCAAGTTTGTGCTTTGGTTGTTGGCAGAAGGCCTCATTTCCTTGCAACACAGACCTCTGCATAGGTCTGCTTAAGTGTCCTCATAGCCAGCAGCTGACTTCCACCACAACAGCTGTTTCATTTTCAATATAAAAGAACAAAAGAGAAGTTACAATGCTTCTTATGACTAATCCTCAGAAATTTTTAGAATACCTCCATCATTTCTACCACCTTCTGTTCAGTACAAAGGAGTCACAAAGACCACATACAGGAGGAGAATGAAGCTTCACCTCTTGACAACAAGACTATCAAAGAACTTGTGTGCATATGGTAAAGTCACCAGAAGTAATCAGGTGTCTATCTTGTCGTTAAGTAACTTATTTATTGTTTCCTCTAGTACTACTCTCTAATAAACACACGCATCACAAGCATAAACTAAAGGGCAGTCCTTCAGTTCACTCTGGGAAAATACTAATATTTGTAGAGTATCTACTATATGCACTGTCCTAGAACCCTTTTTTTTTTTATTAAATCATAGCTGTGTACATTATTGTGATCATGGGGCACCATACACTCTAGAATCTTAATGTTTGTTATCTATCTTAATCTCCTGACCACTTTGGAAGCTAGATATTTCATTTGTTTAATATAGGCAGAATGGCTTTTATCAGTTAGTAACCTTAAAAACGTATTTTTTAATTAGAGGGCTAAACTAAACAAAATGATATACAGTGTCTGCTTGCCTTGGTGCAATCATGATAGTGACCTTTGATCTAATATAGCTGCAGACAGGTTTTGTTTGATAAGCAGAATGATGTTTTTTACTTTTACAAATTAGTTCATCGTATTTAAAAATTGGGAGATTTCAGCTGAAATCCATAAAGTTATGTTCTGAGCTTCTTTTAAACATGAAGCATTTCTATATTGAATCAAGCAGCAGAAGTTAAGTCTGCCTCTTTAGGTAGGCAAGTACTTTCTATCATCTAGATCTGTCATATTCATACTAACAAGCTTTGCCTACTTAAGCTGTCTTTCTGATCCAGTAGACGTTTCAATTTACTATTTCTGGCTGGTTCCCTATCATAAATCAAGTAAAGAAATCAAGTACTAACATTGTTCGATGAGTCACTTTCAAAAAGTTAAAAACATGACATTTGTAACTACATAGTAAAAATGTGTCAAGGAGTCTTTTTGACCATTAATGAGACCCAGCAGGATGGTAAAGCTGGTTAAAAGATGTAGGGAAGAGGATGATGTATTTATAATCAATGAAAAAATGCTTATATAAGATTGCAAAGTTAGATATAAAACTAGTTCATTTTGTACCGGACAATATAAATGTAATCTTTTCTACCTGATGGATATCATTTATAGAATTTCTATTACACAAAAATTATTTGGGCTCGGTGCCTGTAGTTTAGTGGCTAGGGCGCCGGCCACATACATCAGGGCTGCAGGTTTGAACCCAGTCCAGGCCTGTTAAACAACAATGACAACTACAACAAAAAATTAGCTGGGCATTGTTATGGGTGCCTGTAGTCCCAGGCAAGAGAATCACTTAAGCCCAAGTGTTTGAGATTGCTGTGAGCTGTGATGCCAGGCTCCTCTACGAAGGAGGACATAGTGAGACTCTATCTCAAAATTAAAAAAAAAAAAAATTATTCGCAGTTTATCTATCTAAAAGTTAATGTCTAAATTTATAGTTAATGGGACCTAATCAATATTTGTTTGAAATTGTAACTCAAAGATATGTACCTGAAGAGAATTAACTAGTCCTTAGGCCTGTTAAACAATGGTCCAGAATGACATTGAAAGGACATACTGATATCCCTTTCATATTTTTTCTTAGCAACATTTGACTTTTGTTCTCATTACTAATTTTGTGTCATGGACTACTTTTTTAAACAGTACTTGAGTGAGTATATTAGTTTTCTAGTACTGCCATAATAAAATACCACTGTGACTCAAAAAATAGAAATTTATTTTGTTAAAGTTAAGGAGGGTGAAAAGTCTAAAGATCAAGGTGCTGGTGGGGTTGGATTCTTCCAACGCCTCTCTGTTTGGCTTATGGGCAGCTGCCTTACTGTGTCCTCACATAGCCTTTCTTTTGCATATTGAAGCCCAAATTCAGGCTTATTTATCTGATGAATAGCTGAAGCCAAACACTTGGCCAAATAAAATAAGCTTTTCTCTGGCCACTGGCCACACTTGAAGTTAGAGAAAAGCTTATTTTATTTGGCCAAACCAAGAAGCTAGGAGAGCAAGATCTCTCAGAGCCATCTACCCAAAAAGAAGTAGAGGGGTTACTTTATACCTGGCAGGTATAAAGGGAGGGGATTCCTGGGTACCAAGGGTAAAGTCTGTGTTTCTTCAATCTCAGATAACATCTTGAGCAAGGACTGCTGAGTCTCAGCAGCTAACTTCCTCAAAGGTGTCCATTGCTTCTGCAAAAGAAGTTCATAAATTTTTCTTGTGACCCTGAAACTGTCTCCTCCTGCCTGACAAAGAAATAGTACACCACCAATTAATGATTACAATGGGACAAGGGATGTTGAGTAGGAAGCAAGTAAGAATTTTCAGTATTATGGTCCCTAAAATTGCTAGAATGTGGAAATCTCAAGGGGCCTGGCTGCATATTTCTCTGCATGACCTAATCTTCTATTCTTCTAAGAATACCTGTGAGATTGGATTAGAGCTAACCATAATGTCCTTGTTTTAACTTGATCCCTACTTTAAAGAGGTTATTTCCAACTGCAATCACATTTTGAGGTACTACATATGATTTTGGAGAGCGTACAAGTTAGTCTATAACACTATGTTGCTTTTTTTTTTTGCAGACAGAATCTTACTTTTTTGCCCTTGGTAGAGTGCTGTGCCATCATAGCTCACAGCAACCTCAAACTATTGGGCTCAAGTGATCCTCTTGCCTCAGCTTCCAAGTAGCTGGGAATACAGGCACCTGCCACAATACTCAGCTATTTTTTACAGACAGGGATTTTGCTGTTTCTCAGGCTGATTTCAAATTGCTCAGGCAATCCACTCACCTCAGCCTGCCAGAGTGCCGGGATTACAGGTGTGAGACACTGTGCCTGGCCTCACTGTGTTGCTTTTTAATGAATTTAAAATGTTTAAGATTTACATTCATCAATTCTGGTGATTAATTACTTGTCTTTTTACATGACAAGAATAAAACTTTTGATTTTTTAAGTTAATTATGAATTATCATAAGTATTCGTTTTGCTGTTTTAAAAATTATTTCTTAAAGTTTTATTTTAATTAATTTCCACTGGTTACAATGTAAAGTGTTGTACCTAACAAATAATAGGCTTCGAAAACACTGCTAATAGTTACTTATATTTATATAATACAAGTTTAAATATTTTTTCTTTCAACTTTGCCCTTTATTGGTATTTAGAGTTATTTTTATTTCGGAAAGTGAGTGGTCAATACTATCAAATGTTGTAGACATGAACAGAAATGTTCTCAATAACTTTTGGCAATGAAGAAATTTTGAGTAACCAAAATAAGAGTCATTAAAAAGAATAAATAGCAACTAGAAAAATGTAATAATAGGAAGATATTTAAAACTTTGTTCTTATAAATCAATGAGAATCTTGCTAAAACTTTAAAGATATTTCAAAAAAGGATTATGATTATTTTTCATTTTCTATGAACTTTGCTAGATAGTAGAACCTCCATAGTTGACCACCTACCTGTGTAGACTACCTTAAATTGACTTAATTTTCATAGACTAGACATGCACCACATATATGTGTCAGTATAGTAAGCTTAGTTCCTATGTCAAACACCTTTGAATGTTGACAAATTTGTTACAGTCCCTTGGGTAGTCAAATTACAGTTATATTTCAGCAAAATTAAAATGAAATGATAAACATGTTATGTAGAAAATTTACCCATTTCCAAAAATATTCAAATCAAATCCAGATTTCCAGAAACAGACAAATAATTTAGACTTTTAAAAATTCTGGTTTCCATTGCCTGAGGCCAAGAGTTTGAGACCTGTCTGGGCAACATAATGAGACCTTGTCGGTACAAAAATATTTTTTAAAAATAAAATACCTGGGCATGGTGACATATGCCTATAGAGCCAGTTTCTCATAAGGCTTATGTGGGAAGATCGCTGGAGCCCAAGAGTTTGAGGTTATTGTAAACTGTGATCACACCACTGCACCCCTGCCTGGGTAACAGAGGCAAGAGCAGGGGTGGGTACCTTCTTGTTCCTGGGCATTGAAAAAGTTTCTCATGGCATGGCTTAGAAAACTTTTAAATAATTACTAAATTCAGTCAAATATATCTTTTTTATATCTATTTATTTATTGGCTTATTTGCTTTAACTCTTTAACTGCCTCAGGGTTCTAATCTTAATACAAATTAAATTAAAAGCTGACAGAAAATTCAACCTTAAGAAAAAGAAACACAACCAATTTTCCAAAATTACTAAGATTTTCCTAATTATTAAGCTCTTTAGTGAGAATGTGCTGCTTCACACTTGGATGGTTGTTAACAATACCTATTGTTTCAGCAGCAGAGAATCTTTGTGAAATAATAGAGTTGAAAGAAGGTCTGATGCTGTCAAACAGCTCTTTTGTCTGCATTTACAATTGCATAGACTAAAGCAACTGCACACCCAGGGTGAGGGATGGGTCAGTGAATGGACTCTGGCAAGTACTTTATCTGAACCCAAGGTTTTTGAAATGTATTTGAAAAAAAATGGGTTCTGAGCTGTAGCTGATATAGTAATGCAAAAAGACTCAAAAGCAAAGCAAAGCATACATTTCTAGATTTCTGTCGACAGAAAAATAATTCACACTTGTAAAATTCTTGGTTGCTGGGCTGCTTGGAAAAAAGCTCCTTGTAGTTTGAGAAACATTTAAATGTTTACAGTTTCTTAAAGACTGCATAATTCAAAAGCAACACTGTAATGAATGAGATGGCAGGAAAATCCATATCCAAAGAATTGCAATATTTACATTCTGGTTGTCCTTGTAGGTCATAAAAGAAATTTCTACAAAGTTTCTGCTTTCTCTTCCTTGCTTTGACAATATAACATTTCAAATTATAATGCTGACACATGCATCTCTATTCGTTTCTCTGTTAAGAGAATATCATTCCCTAAAGCAGCATGTTACTGAGGAAGTATTTTGAGGCATATAGTGGGAAGAAGATTTCTGAAGGAAATTCTTACAGGAAAGAAAAAAAATAAATAATCCTTTTGCATTACCTAACTTAGGTTCTCCAACTTGAACCATGAAAATTAGACTAATAAAAGACAGATTAACAGATTTGTTTAATGTAAGTTTTATGTGCCCTGAGCCCATGAGCCTTCATAAATAAATGAAGGCCCAAAGGAAAGGTTAAGCCTGATTAGTATTTTCTCTTTTTTTTTAATATATATTTTTTCTTTTTTGCCCAGAAAGTCTCAGTCTTTCACTCAGCAGGAGTGTTGCAATAGAACAATCATAGATCATGCAGCCTCAAACTACAGGGCTCAAGTGATCCTCCTATATCAACCTCTTAAGTAGCTATGATACAGGCCTTCTCCATGACTTGTACCTATTTTTTTTTACACATTTAGTTTTATTGTAACAAAGCAACTTGTACATTATTAACGTTTAAAACTGAGCATCATCTTTCCTTTCCAGTGAAGCAAAAAGAAAATTTAAAAATAAACAAGAACAAAACTGCAATAGAGAATGTCAATTCCAAATAAGATCCTACAGGTTCTGCTGATTTTCCATTTGAGTGGCAGGGCTCAAGTCATCATTAGGAGAGAATTTATTTTAAAAGTGTAATCTTAAACTGCAAGGATGTTGGTTAAACATCACAATTAAACATTTGTCAAAATGCCCACTTAACCCACCCAAACATCTCAAACCCACCCTATGCTGACCTTCTATACCCCATTTTTAAAAGTTTTTTTTTCTTTTTTTAAACAAGAAAAAGTAGACAGATACATGTTGTTAAATGCTAACTGTCCGTATTCACATAGAGACACAGTGTGGTCTCTGAGCCCAATACATAGAGAAAGGAGGGAAAAAGCTAGAATTCTAGGCACTACTACACAGGGGCCTAGCACCCTCCAGCTTCCAGCAGAGTGAAAGGAGCAGGTATTTCTTTTTTCCCACAGAGCTTGGTGGTGTTGATTCCATAGAGTTTTTGTTGAGACAGGAAGGGATAAAAATGAATTTGGAACAGAAACGAGTAGAGATTTTTTTTCCCATTGTATTCTGTTTAGGAGAAAGAAAACCATTACCTTCAAAGGGAAGAATATTAGAATGACCACAGATCTCTCTGCTGAAACTTTTCAAGCCAGAAGAGGGTGGTCACCAACTTTTAATCTCCTAAAGCAAAATAACTTTCAACCCTGGATCTTGTATCCAGCTAAACTGAGTTTCATTTATGATGGAGAAATTAAATACTTTAATGACATTCATATGTTGAAGAAATTTGCCATAACCAAACCAGCTCTTCAGGATGTTCTCAGCCTATCCTCCATAATGACCAACCCAATCCTCTACCACAAAAGTAAACTCACTCTAAAACTTCAGATCAAACTCCATTTTCCACACTGGCGAAAGTATTAAAAATGCACACTGGACTTTTGAAAAACTCAATACCCAAAACTTCACCAACTTATCAATATTCTCCATTAATGTGAATGGCTTAAACTATCCTCTAAAGAGGCATAGGTTAGCTGACTAAATACAAAAACTCAGGCCAGATATTTGTTGCATACAAGAGTCACATCTTAACTTAAAAGACAAATACAGACTCAGGGTGAAAGGATGGTCATCCATATTTCAGGCAAATGGAAATCAGAAAAAAGCAGGTGTTGCAATTTTATTTGCAGATACAATAAGCTTTAAACCAACAAAAGTAAGGAAGGACAAGAATGGTCACTTCATATTGGTTAAGGGTAATACTCAATATGATTAGATCTCAATTATTAATATCTATGCACCCAACAAGAATGCACCTCAATTTATAAGAGAAACTCTAACAGACATGAGTAACTTGATTTCCTCTAGCTCCATAATAGTCGGAGATTTCAATACTACTTTGGCAGTGTTGGATTGATCCTCCAACAAGAACTGAGCAAAGAAATCTTAGATTTAAACCTAAGCATTCAACATTTGGATTTAGCAGACATCTACAGAACATTTCATCCCAACAAAACTAAATACACATACTTCTCATCAGCCCATGGAACTTACTCAAAAATCAATCACATCTTAGGTCACAAGTCTAACCTCAGTAAATTTAAAGGAATAGAAATAATTCCATGCATCTTCTCGGACCACCATGGAATAAAACTTGAGCTGAGTAACAACAGGAATCTGCATACTCATACAAAAACATGGAAGTTAAATAACCTTATGCTGAATGATAGCTGGGTCACAGATGAAATTAAGAAAGAAATCACCAATTTTTTGTAACAAAACAACAATGAAGACATGAACTATCAGAACCTCTGGGACACCACAAAGGCAGTTCTAAGAGGGAAATTTATAGCACTGCAAGCTTTCCTCAAGAGAACGGAAAGAGAGGAAGTTAACAACTTAATGGGACATCTCAAGCAACTGGAAAAGGAAGAACACTCCAACCCCAAACCCAGTAAAAGAAAAGAAATAACCAAAATTAGAGCAGAATTAAATGAAATTGAAAACAAAAGAATAATACAACAGATCAATAAATCAAAAAGCTGGTTTTTCGAAATGGTCAATAAAAAAGATAAACCTTTGGCCAACCTAATCAGGAAAAAAAGAGTAAAATCTCTAATCTCATTATTAGAAACAAAAAAGACAAAATAACAATAGACTCCTCAGAAATCCAAAAAATCCTTTATGAATATTACAAGAAACTGTATTCTCAGAAATATGAAAATCTGAAGGAAATTGACCGATACTTGGAAGCACGTCACCTTCCAAGACTTAGCCAGAATCAAGTGGAAATGTTGAACAGGCCCATATCAAGTTCGGAAATAGCATCAACCATACAAAACCTCCCTAAAAAGAAAAGCCCGGGACCAGATGGTTTCACGTCAGAATTCTACCAAACCTTTAAAGAGGAATTAGTACCTATATTATTCAACCTGGTCCAAGTAGAAAAAGAAGGAAGACTAACCATCACGTTCTATGAAGCAAACATTACCCTGATCCCCAAACCAGGAAAAGACCCAACAAGAAAAGAAAATTATAGACTGATATCACTGATGAACATAGATGCAAAAATATTCAACAAGATCCTAACAAACAGAATCCAGCAACACATCAAACAAATTATACATCATGACCAAGTCGGTTTTATCCCAGGGTCTCAAGACTGGTTGAATATACGTAAATCTATAAATGTAATCCAGCACATAAACAAATTAAAAAACAAAGACCATATGATTCTCTCAATCGATGCAGAAAAAGCTTTTGATAATATCCAGCATCCCTTCACGATCAGAACACTTAAGAAAATAGTTATAGAAGGGACATTTCTTAAACTGATAGAGACCATCTACAGCAAACCCACAGCCAATATCATATTGAATGGAGTTAAATTGGAATCATTTCCACTCAGATCAGGAATCAGACAAGGCTGCCCATTGTCTCCATTGCTTTTTAACATTGTAATGGAAGTTTTAGCCACTGCAATTAGGGAAGAAAAGGCGATCAAGGGTATCCATATAGGGTCAGAAGAGATCAAACTTTCGCTCTTTGCAGATGATATGATAGTATATCTGGAAAACACTAGGGACTCCACTACAAAACTCTTAGAAGTGATCAAGGAATACTGCAGCATCTCATGTTAAAAAATCAACATTCATAAATCGGTAGCCTTTATATATACCAACAACAGTCAAGTTGAAAAAACAGTTAAGGACTCTATCCCATTCCCAGTAGTGCCAAATAAGATGAAATATTTGGGAATTTATCTAACAAAGGACGTGAAAGATCTCTATAAAGAGAACTATGAAACTCTAAGAAAAGAAATAGCTGAAAATATTAACAAATGGAAAAACATACCATGCTCATGGCTGGGAAGAATCAACATTGTTAAAATGTCCATACTACCCAAAGCAATATATAATTTCAGTGCCATCCCTATTAAAGCTCCACTGTCATACTTTAAAGATCTTGAAAAAACAATACTTCATTTTATATGGAATCAGAAAAAACTTCGAATAGCCAAGACATTACTCAGAATAAAAACAAAGCAGGAGGAATTACGCTACCAGACCTCAGACTATGCTACAAATCGATAGTGATCAAAACAGCATGGTATTGGCACAAAAACAGAGAAGTAGATGTCTGGAACAGAATAGAGAACCAAGAGATGAATCCAGCTACTTACTGTTACTTAATCTTTGACAAGCCAATTAAAAACATTCAGTGGGGAAAAGATTCCCTATTGAACAAATGGTGCTGGGTGAACTGGCTGGCAACCTGTAGAAGACTGAAACTGGAACCACACCTTTCACCATTAACTAAGATAGACTCTCACTGGATTAAAGATTTAAATTTAAGACATGAAACTATAAAAATACTAGAGGAGAGTCCAGGGAAAACCCTTGAAGAAATCAGTCTGGACGAGTATTTTATGAGGAGGACCCCCCCCCGGGCAATTGAAGCAGTTTCAAAAATACACTACTGGGACTTGATCAAACTAAAAAGCTTCTGCACAGCCAAGAACACAGTAAGTAAAGCAAGCAAACAGCCCTCAGAATGGGAGAAGATATTTGCAGGTTATGTCTCCGACAAAGGTTTAATAACCAGAATCCACAGAGAACTCAAACGCATTAGCAAGAATAGAACAAGGGATCTCATCACAGGCTGGGCAAGGGATTTGAAGAGAAACTTCTCTGAAGAAGACAGGCACACGGCCTTCAGACATATGAAAAAATGCTCATCATCTTTAATCATCAGAGAAATGCAAATCAAAACTACTTTGAGATATCATCTAACTCCAGTGAGAATAGCCTATGTCACAAAATCCCAAAACCAGAGATGTTGGCGCGGATGTGGAGAAAAGGGAACACTTCTGCACTACTGGTGGGAATGCAAATTAATACATTCCTTTTGGAAAGAGATATGGAGAACACTTAGAGAGCTAAAAATAGATCTGCCATTCAATCCTGTAATCCCTCTAGTGGGCATATACCCAGAAGACCAAAAATCACAACATAACAAAGATATTTGTACCAGAATGTTTATTGCAGCCCAATTCATAATTGCTAAGTCATGGAAAAAGCCCAAGTGCCCATCAATCCATGAATGGATTTGTAAATTGTGGTATATGTACACCATGGAATATTATGCAGCCTTAAAGAAAGATGGAGACTTTACCTCTTTCATGTTTACATGGATGGAGCTGGAACATATTCTTCTTAGTAAAGTGTCTCAAGAATGGAAGAAAAAGTACCCAATGTACTCAGCCCTACTATGAAACTAATTTAGGGTTTTCACATGAAAGCTATAACCCAGTTACAACCTAAGAATAGGGGGAAGGGGGAAAGGGAGGGGAGGGTGGGGGAAGGTGGGTAGAGGGAAGGGGATTGGTGGGATTATACCAGAGGTGCATCTTACAAGGGTATATGTGAAACTTGGTAAACGGTCTGTGAAGCTAGTGAATGATGCCCCATGATCATATCAATGTACACAGCTATGATTTAATAAAAAAAAAAAAAAAAAGAAAATGCCTAAACTTTTAAATGTCCTCTGTGATGATTTGGACAGACTCGTATACTCTTTCACTTAGGGTTCTATATCTGCGCCTATGATTCAATGATTCTGTGTATGTGTTTTTCAGATGTACAACAAATGGCGATTGACTGGCTCACCAGAAATCTCTATTTTGTGGACCATGTTGGTGATCGGATCTTTGTTTGTAATTACAACGGGTCTGTATGTGTCACCCTGATTGATCTGGAGCTTCATAATCCTAAGGCGATAGCAGTAGATCCAATAGCAGGGTAAGAAATTCTTTTTTATAGTGTTCGGTCTGAAAAAGTTTGCATTTAAAAAAATTGGAGTCTGATAGGAGCTATGGAAAGTAAAACTTCAGACTCAAAAGTTTTTAAAATATGTGTGTTGATTTTTCCCTTTTTTTATAGGGAAAAAAACCTATAACTCACCATACAAAAAGTGAGGAATACCATTTCTTAACACATCAATATTATAGGCCTCAGCCTGAGCCAGAAATAATCCTCTGGGTGGCATCTGTGGTTCAGTGGGTAAGGTGCCTCGTATACTGAGGGTGGTGGGTTCAAACCCAGCTCCAGCCAAAAAATACAAAAAATAAAATAAAATAAAATAACCGGGCATTGCTGTGAGCTGTGACACCACAGCACTCTACCAAGGGTTAATAAGTGAGATTCTGTCTCAAAAAAAAAAAAACAAAAATAATCCTCTGTCTTCCCAAGGATTGCTTCATGATCACCAGAGAAGAGCATAAAGGTAGTTTTAGGTGAAAAGAGAAGAAACTTTTTAATTCTGTGGGGAACATGGCTCTTACCCACTTAAGCTTCACTGAAAAATCACTGACATAAGGCATATTGATTAATGAGATTAAAAAGATACAAGTTTATTTTACATGTATATAAATATTACATATAAAAATTATATATACAATTACATTTATATGTAAATATTTATAGGTGGCAGCCTTCAGAATGAAAGCTCAACTCCCAACCAAGTCTAGATGTTTATATAACTTTCTGATAAAATGGGTTATGAAAGGGAAGAAAAGAAGAATTCTATAACAGGGCAAATAAATGATTACTAGGAAGGATGAATGGATGAGAAACAAAGATTAACTACTAAGTATTTCTTTTGGAATACTTACGAGAGACAAGACATTATTTTGGTAAAGTGTCCTTCTCTGGTATTACAGGAGGGAAAGAAAAGAAAAGTTGTTTTCCCTAAGGATGTGCATATATATGTGCCTTTATATGCACGAGATTCTTCTAGAAGAGGAAACAAAGAATTGTTTACAGTGATTACCCCTGAGGAATGAATCGGGTGTGTGTAGGGTGGGAGGATTTGTACCTTTTATTGTATATACTATTTGAATTCAGTTTTTTACTCTAGACCATATAGTGCCTTTATAATAAATAAATCTAAAGATTTTGAAAAGGAAAAAAAAAAAAGAAAAGAAAAGTTGTTTTCCTAGCTAAGTCTGCATCTTGGATATGTAAAGGAATTTGAACTTCTTGGGAGAGCCAGTGGTGGGGAGGGGAGGGTCAGAGAGCCTTTGAGGCTTCTTCTATCTGTCTAGCATATCAAAATGCCATATTTTTTGGTAATGGTATTTGAGTCCCAACTATTGCCAAAAGCTCAGCACTTGTACCTTAGTCTGTATCAGAAGAATGAGTATGAGTGGTTTAATGAGGAGGAAAGAGAAGTTTATTAATTTGCCAGCAAATGAGGAGTCTGTTAGCCTCCCATCTCAAAGTACCAGCAGCATGCTTCTGAGCAGAAATACAGAGCTTTTAAAGGGTATGGTTCTGATTAATCCCTCCTTTTCTGGGCTACAGCTATCTGTGACCTTCTGACTTCCACCTGGATTCATCCCATCTCCTGTGGGACAAAGAACAAAGGGCACTCCCCCACACCCCCTGACCACCAGCTTCAGGCAGCAACGTGGGTTTTAGTTCTCAGAAAGGTTAAGGAGTTTTTGAAGAATTGGAAAACATTTTTACCTTTTTTTCAGGCCATTTTCTCGATTATACAATGATGCCTACCAGTGGTACTTATAACGGCAAACTTTAAAATGCTACTTAAAAGATAAACTTTTAACATACTCACATCCAGCATAACATTTAGAATTTATAAAGGGGACTTGATATATGTTAATGGGTACTAGGGTACTAGTAAAATATTTAAGGATATCTTTATTAGTTCATATTCTAGTTTTTCATTTCAGTAACTGTCAATATTTAAACCCAGTATTATTATGTAGTTAGTGAATTTCTCATCAGCATTCATCTTCATTCTTTTTTAAATTTTCCAATTTTGCAAGCCACCTTATTGGTTAAATAAAGATCTTATTCGACCTTCTTTTAGCTAATAGTTTATAATCTTTTTTAGTATTTCACAGTATATCAAAATATAATCATTAACTGTTTAAATTCCCATCAACTTTGCTTGTATGATTAAAAAATCAATACAGTAATTATAGTCTTATATTTTACAAACATGGTGGCATTATATCCTATAAATTTAGTTCTTTCATCAGTCAGTATTAGGTAAGGATACTCTTAAATTAATGGCATAATGTACTACTTTAATTGGAGGAGCTAGTACTTTTTAAGATATAAATTATAGCAAAGATTTGAAAACTGAAATTTTATCCTTGTTACTGTTTTCATTGTTCTCAGGCAGTTCAGGCTAAAATTTCTGATGTAGCATTTCCTAAACTGCCATAAGCCTCTATTCAATAAATGGGAAAATATTTACTGAAGAAACAGCTGTCATCCATATGTGGACTTTTGTCACTCCTAAAGTCTGATTGAATATTAAGATGCATCATCACAATGGTTCTGATTTTGACAAGAACAGCTTGCACGTAAGAACTTTGCTAGGAAGGCTGTATAATATAATTCTTGAATGTAGCTCTATTTGTATTTGCAGCAGATGGTTACTTGACTCAATCTGTTGGCAGTGATGCTTCAAAAGACATTAGAAAAAGAAGTTGTATTTAAACTGATTTGTTTGGGTTGTTGGATAAGGGTAGTAAGAAAGAATTGAAAATTTACAAACCTGCTAACAACATTCTTTTGGCATCCTGCTTAGAAATATATTTGCTTGCATGGTTTTCCATGGATGTGCTAACTGAATTTCAAATTAGCCTTTAGATAGTCTTGTGTATTAAAAATGTTGAGGTGAAACGGTTGTGTCTCTTCTCTCTTTTTGCTATCCTTATCCTTCTCCATCCTTAAAAACCAAGTTCCAGAGATCCTTTTCAAATAAGACTGCCAATCTCAAATATAATATATGTGAACACCATCTCTTTTTATAAACAACAATGTAATATTTTATGTTCTCAGGCTTTTTATTTCCCCCTGTCATTATGTGAAAGAACCGTATTTTGTCATTTTTATGAAAGGAATTAGGAGTAGAAAACCCCCACATTGTTTGCACTTATCCTTTGGGTCTAGTAACTGTTTAAATGCAATTTTGTCATGTATCATTTATCACAATATGTTCTTGGGAATTTTTTGTTTGAGTTTTGGTCTGTCTCCATAGCATAGTTTTTCAATCATGAATTGTAGCTATCAGAGAAGCAAAAGCTCTGCTCTTTTATAAACAAGGGGTTGTTTGCCATTGTACACATTCAGATATGTTTTACTTTTTCCTAATATCAAAATTTGACTCAGATTAATGTGAAGCTATTTAGGAAAGGAACAGTAGATTTTCCCCTTAACTTCTTTCTATATTTAGACCTATTTCAGAGTAATTTGGATAGTTTGGGCTAGAATAACTTCATATGAGCTACTAAGGGGAAATGTTCCAACACTAAAATTTCTCCCAGCTTTTCCTAATTGTACAGGAGGATATGTCTTTGGCCCTGTGTGTTAAACTTCTATTCAGAAATCACCAGAATGTATTGATAATCTGACCTAACTCCTGGAGCTTGACCTTCACAGGTTTGGAAATAGGGAGAAATTTGCCTTACCTCCCAAAAGACTGTGTTATAAAAAGTATCTTTTACTTAGTCATACATTTAACTTTACTTTTCTCAATCTCCTATTCCCTTTTATTTCTGGATTATAGCAGAAATATTATTTTTCAAGCTAGAGTCTCACTTTATTCAGAAATATTATTCAAAACTTTTTTTTTCTTTTTTTATTTATTTCTCCATGGTTTGAGTATAGATTGCTAATTTTCTTTGGACTCTCATTATGACTTGAACCAGACTCATATCCTAAGCTGCCAAGAAGAGATTTTTAATCAAACTTGTTTGTATATTTTTAGATTAATTTTTAGATATTTATTGACTTATTAATTCAGACAATTTTTGTACAGTTGCCTCTAAATATTTTCTTCTTCCTTTCAAGTTTTAGCAATATTTTCTTCCAAGGGTTTCTTGGAAAATTTCTATGGAGTCATTAGAGTTTGGAAGTAATACAGATATCATAGTCCAACCACCATGAAAAGCAGAATTTCTGTTATGTGGCTATTAGGGCTCTGCTTGTATACTGGTTAAGAGCATGATGCCGGAGTTGGTCTCCCTGAGATCAAATCTTGGCTCCACCAGTTACTTTGGATGCTCTTTTGCCTATGTTTCCTTATCATAAAAATGTGAATTGTGATAGTACTACCTTGCTCTTGAGGAGATTAAATAAGGTGAAACATGTAAAGCACTTTAACACATTCTGAGTGAGAGAATATATGAAATTCCTACTTCATGTCATCTCAAAGATTAGTATTACTATTTTGAACATTTATGTTACCATTATGAATAGAATAATGTGATCAACAAGCCTGCCACGTCAAAAATGATTTTTTCATTTTAAGTTCCACTTTATGCTACAAACCCTGCTAAAAGGTTTATTTCATATAGATTGAATCTATTAGTTTATTTCATATAGACTAAGTCTATTATTTCATATAGGCTAAATCTATATAATGAGGTATTGAGAAACAGGAGAGGGATGAGAAAAAAAGAGGGCTAGCTAGAAATAAAGATGAATTGGTATGTGAAGTTTGGGAGGGGGAAGTGTAGAACAACTGTGTGTGTGGAGACAGAAGAGAAGAAAAATCTTTTTTCTCACTTATTTGCTAGGATTGTGGCTGAGGCACCTATAATAAAAGACAGATAAACAAGAGGAAAAATATACGAACATATTTATTTCTAGTTTTACATAACACAAGAACCTTCAAAAAATAAAGATACAAAAACAATCCCACAGGAATCTATGTATTTTTCTGCTAATTTTCAGGAAGTGAATAGTTGTGGAAAAGTATGAGTAGATAAAGGGGGGTATGATTAATGGTAATAAATAAAGGGGAACTTAGCAAGGCCTGTTTGTTCAAATTCTTCTCTGTGTTCCGTATCTCCAGAGAAAACGACATTCGTTTCCTTGGGGTATGGAATGGAAACTCTCACATGAAGTTCTTACTATCCATATCAGAGAAAGATCAGAAAATTCTTTCATGGTCTGTGTGAGGGGTAAATTAAGGTCAGAGCATGACCCACATACCTGTGCTGTTTTGTCAAATGCCAAGTTACCATATTTTGGAATAGCATAGCCTAAACTCCATCAGGGACTAGGGTAACAGAGGAAATAGTATTTAAAGACTTGATGTTGTGCAAGATATATTTAGATTACCTTCAAGGTCTTTCAGAACACGAGGGTAAAGAATAACACTCCATCATATTTGCCTTCATTTGCTGAAATGCATTTTTGAACATGACATTGCTTCATGTAGCATCTAGGTCTAAATGCTGTAGGAGTGGAAGTGAAGCTCATCTACAATTCTGAGGTATGGCCCTCAGCTTCCTTTTAAATTAAAACAATGACACTAGACTTGAGACAAGAGTACATTTCACCATGAATGTGAAACTGTTGCAGAAATATTGAGAGAGGATCGATTAATCTTAAACATGGTTATTATTAGAAAAACAGAGTAAAGGAAAATAAATATTTTGGTGAAGGTACCACAGTTGGAGTTAAAAGATTTATGAAAACTATATTTTGGGGGCTTGAGATACCATATATAAAACCTTAGTTTGCTAGAACTATGTTAGATGGCTAAATTGAGGACAGGGAGAATCTCCTATGTTAAATGAAACAGCAGAAATGAAATATTTCCCAACGGCATCATTTACCTTTTTTTCTATGTAGGACAGACTTTTTGACTGGCAGAGAGTGAATGGCACAGTAATTTGTAGAATTTATTTGAGAATCTATGACCCCATGTCAATATGAGGAAAAACTGTTTTGTCTTTGTTCTCTATAAGACTAGGCCATTGCCAGGAGGCAGGAGAAGGAAGCTTGAGTTTCAGAAGTTAAATTCACCCTAGAGTGATTGATAGTGTTTAATAGTTAAAAACCCCTTCCCAGCTCAGTGTCCGTAGCTCAGTAAGTAGAGAACCGGCCATATACACCGAGGCTGGTGGGTTCGAGCCTGGCCCGGGCCAGCTAAACAACAATGACAACTGAAACAAAAAATTAGCCGGCATTGTGGCAGGTGCCTATAGTCCCACCTACTTGGGAGGTTGAGGCAAGAGAATTTCTAAGCCCAAGAGTTTGAGGTTGCTGTGAGCTGTGATGTCACAGCACACTGCCCAGGGCAACAACTTGAGACTGTCTCAAAACAACACCACCACCACCTTTCCTATTACCAGTCTGGATCCTGACTGTTGACACTAATCATAGCTGAGAAATTAAAGGTAGACTCAAAGTTAGCAGCCATCAGTAAGCAGGACTGACTAATGAAATTCTAGTCTGAGATATGATGTGAATGTGGGAAGCTACAAAATGAAGCAGTTTTACATGAAAGAGGTTTACAGCAGGGACATCTTCAGGATAGTTAGAAGGATTCTCACTTCTGTGGGTGGCTCCCAGAGCCAGCCCAGGTTTCTAACTGAGAGCTCCACTCACTAATTGACTTGCAATGGACATAAGGAGTATTGTTACAGACATTTGGCTATTAAACCCCTCAGACTACATTATAGGAAAATTAAACCTTGAAAGTGCCCCACCTCCCCACTCCCAACTGCTACCTATGGATTTTAAGGATTGACATAATCCTAAAATTATATGGATTTGAACCATTATTAGGCATCTAAACATATGACCATATTCACTCTTTCCCCATAGATATATAGTTTTTGATGGTACGTTCATCTGCTAGTCATGCTTTCGTAATTTTTGAAATTCTTGTTTACATTTTGACAGCAAATTCTGAGTTCTGCCTTCTTAAAGAAAAATGCTATGCACACTTAAAGCAAGCAAAAAAAAAAAAAAATGATTTCCTAGCCTCCTTCACTACTTCAGTAGGAGATGAACCTCCCCATTGTCCAAGGAGAAGCATCTTTCTTGAAAACAGATATAAATCTAATCTCCTCAGAATCCTCTTGCATATTCCTCCTCATTAGGAGAAAATTCAGAGAAAAATGGAGACTTTTGATAGTTCCAAATAATAATTATTCATATTAATTATTTTCTATATGACAGATTATTTTCAGTAATTTTTTGTTGTTGTTGTTAAGATGCAACCAAGATGAAACCTCGTTCCAAATTCTTCTCCAAACGTTTCTTCAAATGGAGGTTCATGTATGGGGTTACCTTTGATTTCTGTCTCCTTTGGTTACAAATGGTTTTCCTATTGTTACATTGTAATTAATCTGGGAGTGTAGCAAGAGGTCTTGAAGGAGTCTATGTGTAGTAAAGGCATTTCTGGAAACTTAATCTAAATTATTCAATTCAATAAGATTGCGTTCTTTCACTTGCATTATTCATAAAGTCAACACAGCGTAAAACATTCCACATTTCTATTTGTTCTCTTTGCTTTCTTTCTCTGCTTCTTTCTTTTTTACTCAGTAAATTTTCAATGTCTATTATCTCTAAATTATTGAGTTCATAATTTTATTCCTATTATCTCTAATTATTGAGTTCATAATTTTATTATTGAGTTCATAATTTTATTTCCCAGCCTTCCAATCACTACCATTACCTTCTCAGAATTCCCATTGATTAATGCTGTCTACTCAAATAGATCAAGTAACAGAAAAACAACTACATATAGATTATCTGATGGAGGAATGTATTATTTCACTTAAAAATATAGAGTTAGGACAATTGATTACCTAAGTAGTTTAACAATATCATAAAGGGCCTGGTTCCTCTTATCTACCTCTATGCTCATAAGATGTCAACTAAAGTTCTAGGGATCCTGTTAGGAAACATGATACTCAGCTAAAACATGTGCTATTTGTTTCTTAGGTCTAGAAGAGTTCTCAAAGCAGATGTTCCCTCATGTTTTCTTGGTTAGGACTGTGGTGCATATCCACCAAGATGAGACACATACATTCGATTAGACAAATTCTACCGTTAGCAGATGAGGAACTGAGGGACATGAGAATGAGATTGGAGCTGGATACCATGAAAGAAAAATCAGTCATGAACTAATAGCTTCTACAACAGCCACTATCCTAAGGAAGTCCTCTCTCCTGTGCTGCTCTGTATCGCTTCTTTGTTCTTTTTTTCACTTAACTAAACCTATCTGGAACGTGGACAAATGTATTTTGTTCCAATCCTCGTTCACTCTTCTAGAATATCCCCTCCACTTTCTTTTCTTTTCTCCTCCATTTCCTTTTAGCCAAGATCATTGAAACTACTGAGGAATATTTTTCTTACCTCTTTTCAAGGCAAATTATAGTAACTTTTCTCTCTTTTTTTAAATTTCTTTTTCTGTAACAATTTATACAATTCTGAGAATTGGCTGGGGTGGGAGCATTTTAGATAACACCCTCAGCATCCCACTATGTAATTTTATTTATTTAATTTTTGCTTTTTGGTAACTAATAAATTAAATGAAGATCAGGTTCGCTTAGCCTGTCAAAGCCTTTATGTGAAAAGGTAAAGTATCTCAAATTGGGTGAGGTTATCTTTTTTCAAATCCACTGGGTGCTCATAATTCAGGTTTATCATTTTAACTTGAGTCATTTTCATTTGATTCATCTTTCCTCTTGAGATAGTCAAGAATTCAAATCACCTATTAAAAGTTTACTTTGAAAACAAATAATCAGAGAAACAAATAAATTATGCACTACCCAAACAAGAAAATAATAGCATCTCCACAATGGGGCAATTTCTCCAACTCCCTGATGCCAGATTCCTTGAACCCAAGCACCTTCTTTTCTGGAGAACTAGAAAACACTGTAAGAAGGTTTTTTCAACTCTTCCAGATGTAAGGATAATTGTTCTTCTGTTTGTCCTTCTTAAAATCTTACCACTATCTTCAGTCTCTAGAAAGTCTTGTTTTTTAGACTTGATGTCTTGGATCTTATTTGATACACTTTAGGCTATCACTTATCCTTTTATCATTTTAGAACATACTATGTACAAAGGTAATACTTCCAGAAGGTCCATCTGAGTGTGAAGGATGAAATGGATTATAGCTGGGATAACACTAGTGGTAGAAGAAAAAGCAAAGTGAGTTGAAATAGTGCATATATAGCATAATAATTATTGGTATGTTTTAGAATACTTTTGAGCAATAAAATAAATCCCAATTCAAATGACTTAAAATATAACTAAACTATTTCACTTAAGAGGAAGAGAAGAGAAGAGCAGGCTTGGTTGTATTGAGGACTGGTTGAATTGGTGCTTCCATGATACCCTCAGAGAGCCACATTTCTTCATATCTTTACCTTGCCATCCACAGCTGCATCTTAACTCCTTTTCCATCATGATCATAAAGTTGCTGGCAGCAACAACTGTAGACAGTTTCTCATTTATGCTCACGTAGGAGGAACAGAAGAGAAATCTGTTCTCAAAAAATAGAACATAAATCAATCAATTCAGTCTGAATGGGCCAAATAAGTTTGCTTTCTCATAGTCAGACCAATATTATTATAATGGCTGGAGGAATAATATGTGTTGCTTTGCTTTTGATTAATCAGAGTCCATCTCAAGATCTGGAGGTTGGTTCAGTTTTTCCTGGTGGGGGTTGGAGGGAGGAGGAATGGTGGCTATCTAAATAAAATCAAGCTTCTGTTCAGAAAAAGAATTGTAGAAAACTAAACTGAAATAGTGAGAGATGTGTGGAATCAATATCATGGAAATATTTGCTATGGAATGAAAATTACTTATGAGCAAAATTACATTCTTCCTTGTTGAATATTTTGAGGTTTTTTTTTTTAATCAAAGCCCTGAAAATAATAGATAAGAATGATAATGATGATTGTGATGATGATGAAAATGGCTGTGACAACTGTATCAATAATAGCAGTGAAAGTTATGCTTACTTCAATAAAGCAGTTATTAAAATTGTACAAATATTGTGTTTCTGCTTTGATATATGCTACATTTAAAAAATAAATCTTTAGTTTATTCCAGAAGAAATGTTATTTTAGGAATCGTTAGGGATTTTTCAATAAGTAAGAAATAGGCTTGTATCATTGAAGATAAGGTTAGTTACAAAATGAGGCTACCTGATGTAAATTCTGATGTAAATTCCATAGGCCCTCTTGCTCTTTGGACCTGTATATATTCCTAACAATCAAAGAAAATAAAGGCCCAAGTAGAGTGACTGATAGCACATATATTTTCTCTATTCCCTAATAAAGAAAATCTATGTTAAGCCATGTCTGACTTTTTTAAATCTTATTTTTTTCGTGGAGTTCTTACATTTCTGATTCCATTTATCAGTCAATTTAATATGCATGATTTATACAATTTTAAGTGCATTTTATTAAAACAAATTGCATTACGGTGAATATAGTGAATATCAAAAGCTCATGCAACTTTTTTAGTAATCTATAGGATTAAAGGCTTATGTATTATTGTGATTAAAACCAAAAACTATTTTTCCTCAAATGAAATAAGAATATTCATTTTAGCCAGTAGTATTACAAGCAAATTTAAAGGATCAAAGTTCCTTGCCTTAAATACTTCCATTTAATGATATTTTTCATAACTTACATCTAAGTTAAGAAAGGTGGTAGCCTTTTCTGGGAGGTGGTATTATGAGAGGTTTGAATTAGGAAGAACATTACATTATATCTTTGAAATAATGTTACTGACAGTTTACTTTGTACTAGTCATTTTTGTAAGTATTTCCTCTGCAGTGATGCATTTCATCTTCATAGTATCTTGTGAGGTTCATAGTATTTTTATTCCCTTTTAAAGATGAGGGTTGGAGAAGTTCTTTTGACCGTGGTAAAAGAACCAGTTAAAGTGCTGCAGTTAGGATTCAAACTCAAGCAGTGTTCACTCAACAACCTGCCCTCTTAACCCCACACTGTAGCCACAGTTAGTTAGATTTAAACTGGTGGGTTTTAGGACAAGGTGGTTGGAAATTTTGTGGTATGCGGCTTTCACATAAACAACTGGCTATTAACGGCAAGGGAAAACAGCACTGGAGAATGTGCGATGTAAGAAATTTGGACCTTAATGTGGGACAGCTCCCCGTTGTAACAGTTCCATGAAAATGAATAGAAATGACACAGAATTTGTGCTGAAAATTTAAAGGAAGAAACTCTGTAACATTTCAGAAAGGAAGAAGCTATGGGGAAACCAAAAAGATGAGTGGTTTCCAGGAGTTAAAGTGAAGGAGGAGAAAGGGATGAGTAGCTGCAGTACAGAGAATTTACAGGGAGCTGAGACTATTCAGTGTGACGCTGCAATGAGGACTACTTGTCACTAGGCATTTGTCAAAGTCCACAGTACTATGACCACAAAGAGTGAACCCTCCTGTATACTATGGACATTAGTCAATAACAGTGCATCCGTATCAGTTCATTAATTGTAGCAAGCCTAACACATTAATGTAAGATGTTGATAGGAGAAATTGTGAGTGAGAAAGAAAAGAGGTATATGAGAACTCCTTGTATTATCTGTTCAATTTTCTGTAAACCTAAAACAGCCATAAAAAACTAAATCTATTATTTTTTCTTTAAAGGAGAAAAGAAACTGTTATGAGTGAGTATATGATTGTAATTGTGGATTAATCAGGAAACAGATGAATAATTTTAGAATAATTGTATCATTTCTGCTTTAGTTCTGACATCCAGGAATTCCACATTCTCACTCATTCACAATGCAATTCCACAAATACCTTTCTCCTGTGCTTTTGGTGTAATCACTAAACTATGAATTCTGGATGAGCCTGAATTCAGCCTCTTTCCTGACTCAGCTACTTCCTAAATAGAAAACTGAGCACCTTTAGAAACACTATTGACTCTTTCATGGCCACAAGGGTGTAATCCAAGAGCATTTACTTGATTTACCTAAACATATAACTTGAAAAGACAGAAGATTTTTTCCCATGTGTTTTTTAGATGATTACATTGATGGGCTCTATTTCTCCATGCCTACCAAGCCCTTGTTAATTAGCTGGCATTACACAAGGCAGCTTGTAATGGATGAGGAAAGGAAGTAGGTAAATATTACTGGTTCTTCAAATGTGGAAAGTGGATTTATTGACCTGTATTTTTCCTCGCCCTTGAAGTCATAGTTTGAGAAGAAAATATTACAGCTTTAAAAACTGAGGACTGATGGAGCCATAACTGTGCTTTCTCCTCACAATTTAAGCTCAGTATGAAACCTGGCTAGTTACAAGAGCAGTATGCAAGAAATCAAACAAGGGCACTACCTCATATTAGAGAAATCAGAGTAATGAGAATCCTGTTTCAGTCAAAAGTAAGGACTAGCTGACTTACCCATGTAAGAGAAAATGCTTCTTTAGTTGTCATTTTTTGAGGTTGGTGCTTTTTTTGTTGTTTGTTTGTTTGTTTTTCTATTAAAAAACAAGATCTTTATCCAGAGTAGCATCAGATTTGGATCTTTTGTGTGTGCATGTGTGTGTGTGTGTGTGTGGAAGGAGGGGTATCATTTTTTTTAGTAGAAGGAGGGGTATCATTTTCTGTGCCAACCTGTCCCCTCATCCTGTCTCCATGTCCACACTTGAATCTTGCTGATGTTGCCCTGGTTGGTTCCAATTGTCAATTTTGATTAAGTGATGAACTCTCAAACTTTTGTTTTTAGAAAGGACAGATTCTTTTCCTCATTACATAACAATTATAATTCTGTTGCTATTGCCTTTGTAATTTCTGTTCCTGCATGCGTGCAGGATCAATGACACTTCAGTTCTTTTCACGTTAACTATTTGTGGCTGTTGTGGAAAACTTTGCAATGCAAGCCTTTGATGAAGTTTCCAGAAACCTCCAGTGATTTCAAATGGGGGAAAACACACAGAAATTTCAAGGTTGGTTGCTAATTAGAAGAAGGTTTTTCCTATTATTTACCAATGTATGTTCCATCTCTTCTAATTAACTCCGCCCCACTAAGGGTAGTTATTTATGACAAAAACACCACTGAGAACCATGTTTGCTCTATCTACCATACCCTTGTAATAGTTCCTTGTCTTGCCCAGTGCGCTTCACTATTCTAAGTAACTGAATCATCTGCTCCCCAAACCTAGTTATAAGAGAAACCACTGCTTACTTTCTAGCAGATGGAGAACAATCTTGTTTTAATGCATGTCATTTACAATAGATACAAGCGGTCAGATATCTCCCGGTAAAAGAGGATGCTGAATCAGACACTTATTTTTAGTGGGAATTGCTGAAGCATAGATTAGCCCATACATATCACTTGATTCTATAGATAAAACATGCTGAAAAATTCTTTGTAATTTTTCTTTCTTTTTTTATTTCTATTTAATTATTTATTTCACATATACGTGTGTTTATTAGGTTTTCACTTTTGCCTTCACAGAATTAAGAAGGCTTAACATTTAATAACAATAAGCATGTTTAAGATAAGGACTAGAAACAAAAACCTCGTAAAGAATGAATGACAATAAATACATTCAAAAAAGAAATCAAACAATTGCTGCATCAAAGTATTAAGCAATAATAATAGTGCAAAGAAAATAACATTCACATTGTCAGATAAGAGTATGTCTATGTTAGAATGCTTTGACTCTGAGGTTCAGTATGGAGTCATCAGTTAACTTCTTATTTTTTTTCCAAAGTGTCAAAAAATAGACAACTAATATTTATAAATAAAAGTAAAAGATAATTTCAAAAAACAGATCATGCCAAATCTTATAGACAATACAAAAAGAAGAAATAGGGGAGGCGGAGCAAGATGGCAGCCGAGTAACAGCTTCCTTGCATCTGGGCACCGTGAGTCTGGGGAGATAGGACTCCAGGCATCTCTGGCTGGTGGGAACTGCCTATCATCACTTCTATGAGGATACAGGGAGTCAGCGAGAGACTTCTGGACCCCAAGAGGAGGACTAAAACAGTGGAAAACTGGCAAGTAGTGGCGTGTGTTCAATCCGTCTACACCCGCCCACAACTGTAAGTTCAGTAGCAGCGAGACTGCAAACCAGAAAGGCCTTACCTGTGAACTGTTTTGATGTCCTTGGACTTGGCACTGAGTTGAACTGCCTTGGGGAAGGCCTGAGCGGGAGTGCGGAGAACTTTGGCCGTTGTCTAGGGCCCCAGTCTGAGCCGCTGAGCCAGACGGAGCTAATAGTGTTTGGCGGTGGGTCACATGGATCCATTGTCAGTGATCTGCCCCGGCAAGCTCCACCCTTAGGGTCACAGAGCTAGAAACGGGTGGGAGCTGGTAACCCAGCAACCAAGTAGCCTAAGGGTGGGGTCTGAGCCGCCTTGCAGCCCTAACCCTCAGGGGCAGAGTGAGACCGGTTTTGGCACACTGGGTAAGTGGATAGCCACTTCAGCAGTGATTCCAGCGAGAAAGCTGGGAAAGCTTCTGCTCAGCAAGTTTACAAGTTCAAAGTGCCTTTTAAGTAGGCTGAAGAGAGATTTAGGGTGTCTACCTGCTGGGGTTTGAGAAACTAGCAGCCTCCAGTCGTATCAGAACTGTGACTAACATCTCATACCCCAGAAGACCACGTGTTGCCCAGACAATATTCAATAACATATACAAACTGCTTTGTTTTTGGTTGTGTATTTTTTTCTTTTATTTTGTTTGGTTGTTTTTTTTGTTTGTTTATTTTGACGTTGCTGATGTTCTTTTGTTTTTTTAATTTCAATCTTTTCCATACAGATCCCTTTTTCTTTCTCAATTTTCCTAGTTTAATTATAATTTCCCATTGCTGCCTTTTTTAATAACTACAACTTCATTTTTGCTGGTGTTTCTACCGATATCATTTGGTTTTTCACCCAATTTTATCCCTGTAAAGTTTTCTGTTTGCTTGTTTTGGTTTGATTTATAGCATTTTTGTCTTTCCTCTCTACTTGGTGGAGGTGGGGTACTGTGTCTGATCAGGTTAGCAAAGAGCTGCTGACCTCAAGGGAACCACGCAACTGGGCACCCCCCGAAGGTGGGGTTTTTTAAGGTTGTGTCAAAGTACCCTACTGTACACCTATATTGCCCTGTCTCCCTCTTTCTGTGCCTCTCTTCTTTTTGTCAATATTCCTTATACCCACCCCCTCTCCTTTCTCTATTTTTCTTTTTTTCTTATAACTCGGTCCTCCT
Organism: Nycticebus coucang; assembly: GCF_027406575.1. NCBI lineage: Eukaryota > Metazoa > Chordata > Mammalia > Primates > Lorisidae > Nycticebus > Nycticebus coucang. The sequence continues at coordinate 35,304,188 of NC_069786.1, read as the reverse complement.
TTCTTTCATCCCCTTTTTTTGCTCTTCAACCTTCTCACCCTTCTGGTCCTGTAACCCTTAGTCCACAGGCACAAGAACTTAAAGAACAAGAGGAAGTGAAAGGAAAATTAGGGCAAGGAAACAGATAAAAGAAATCACTCATGAGGAAGAATCAGCAGAAAACTCCAGGCAACATGAAGAACCAGTCTAGAACAAACCCACCAAGGGACCATGAGGTAGCGGCTGCAGATGATTCCACCAGTACAGAAATGTTAGGAATGACAGAAAGGGAATTTAGAATACACATGTTGAAAACAATGAAAGAAATGATGGAAACAATGAAGGAAATTGCTAATAAAGTGAAAAATAACAAAAAGGAAATCCAAAAACAGAATCAAATAAGAGATGAACGATATGAAGAATATAAAAAGGATATAGCAGACCTGAAGGAACTGAAACAGTCAATTAGGGAACTTAAAGATGCAATGGAAAGTATCAGCAACAGGTTAGACCATGCAGAAGAAAGAATTTCAGAGGTAGAAGACAAAGTTCTTGAGATAACTCAGACAGTAAAAGAGGCAGAAAAGAAGAGGGAGAAAGCAGAACGTTCACTGTCAGAATTATGGGACTTTATGAAGCGTTCCAACATACGAGTTATAGGAATTCCAGAAGGGGAAGAAGAATGCCCCAGAGGAATGGAAGCCATACTAGAGAATATTATAAAAGAAAATTTCCCAAACATCACCAAAGATTCTGACACACTGCTTTCAGAGGGATATCGGACCCCGGGTCACCTCAACTCTAACCGAGCTTCTCCAAGACACATTGTGATGAACCTGTCCAAAGTCAAGACAAAAGAAAAGATTCTGCAAGCTGCCAGGAGTAAGCGCCAGTTGACCTACAGGGGCAAATCCATCAGAGTGACTGCAGACTTCTCTAATGAAACTTTCCAAGCAAGAAGACAATGGTCATCTACCTTTTATCTACTTAAACAGAACAATTTTCAGCCCAGAATTCTGTACCCTGCTAAGCTAAGCTTCAAAATTGACGGAGAAATCAAATCATTTATGGATATACAAACATTGAGGAAATTCGCCACAACAAGACCAGCTCTACAGGAAATACTTCAACCTGTTCTGCACACTGACCACCACAATGGACCAGCAGCAAAGTAAGAACTCAGAAATCAAAGGACAGAACGTAACCTCCACAATGATGCAAAAGATAAAACTAAGCAATGGACTCTCACACAAAATAAGACGAATAGAATACTACCACACTTATCAATTATCTCAATAAATGTTAATGGCTTGAATTCCCCACTGAAGAGACATAGATTGGCTGACTGGATTAAAAAACACAAACCATCCATTTGCTGTCTGCAAGAAACACACCTGGCTTCAAAAGACAAATTAAAGCTCCGAGTCAAGGGTTGGAAGACAATTTTTCAGGCAAATGGAATTCAGAAGAAAAGAGGAGTTGCAATCTTATTTTCAGATACATGTGGATTTAAAGCAACTAAAGTCAAAAAAGACAAAGATGGTCACTTTATATTGGTCAACGGAAAAATACAACAAGAAGACATTTCAATTCTAAATATTTATGCACCCAATTTAAATGCTCCCAGATTCTTGAAGCAGACCTTACTCAGTCTGAGCAATATGATATCTGATAATACCATCATAACAGGGGACTTTACCACACCTCTTACAGAGCTGGACAGATCCTCTAAACAGAAATTAAAGATGTAAGAGATTTAAATGAGACCCTAGAACAACTATGCTTGATAGACGCATATAGAACACTCCACCCCAAAGATAAAGAATATACATTCTTCTCATCACCCCATGGAACATTCTCCAAAATTGATCATATCCTGGGACACAAAACAAATATCAACAGAATCAAAAGAATTGAAATTTTACCTTGTATCTTTTCAGACCATAAGGCACTAAAGGTGGAACTCAACTCTAACAAAAATGCTCAACCCCACCCAAAGGCATGGAAATTAAACAATCTTCTGTTGAATAACAGATGGGTGCAGGAAGAAATAAAACAGGAAATCATTAACTTCCTTGAGCATAACAACAATGAAGACACAAGCTACCAAAACCTGTGGGATACTGCAAAAGCAGTTTTGAGAGGAAAATTCATCGCTTTAGATGCCTACATTCGAAAAACAGACAGAGAGCACATCAACAATCTCACAAGAGTTCTTATGGAATTGGAAAAAGAAGAACAATCTAAGCCTAAACTCTGTAGAAGAAAAGAAATATCCAAAATCAAATCAGAGATCAATGAAATTGAAAACAAAAGAATCATTCAGAAAATTAATGAAACAAGGAGTTGGTTTTTTGAAACAATAAATAAAATAGATAAATCATTGGCCAGACTAACTAGAAATAGAAAAGTAAAATCTCTAATAACCTCAATCAGAAACAATAAAGGGGAAATAACAACTGATCCCACAGAGATACAAGAGATCATCTCTGAATACTACCAGAAACTCTATGCCCAGAAATTTGACAATGTGAAGGAAATGGATGAATATTTGGAATCACACCCTCTCCCTAGACTTAGCCAGGAAGAAATAGACCTCCTGAACAGACCAATTTCAAGCACTGAGATCAAAGAAACAATAAAAAAGCTTCCAACTAAAAAATGCCCTGGTCCAGATGGCTTCACTCCAGAATTCTATCAAACCTTCAAGGAAGAGCTCATTCCTGTACTGCAGAAATTATTCCAAAAAATTGAGGAAGAAGGAATCTTCCCCAACACATTCTATGAAGCAAACATCACCCTGATACCAAAACCAGGAAAAGACCCAAACAAAAAGGAGAATTTCAGACCAATCTCACTCATGAATATAGATGGAAAAATTCTCAACAAAATCCTAGCCAACAGACTACAGCTTATCATCAAAAAAGTCATTCATCATGATCAAGTAGGCTTCATCCCAGGGATGCAAGGCTGGTTTAACATACGCAAGTCCATAAACGTTATCCACCATATTAACAGGGGCAAAAATAAAGATCACATGATCCTCTCAATAGATGCAGAAAAAGCATTTGATAAAATCCAGCATCCTTTTCTAATTAGAACACTGAAGAGTATAGGCATAGGTGGCACATTTCTAAAACTGATTGAAGCTATCTATGACAAACCCACAGCCAATATTTTACTGAATGGAGTAAAACGGAAAGCTTTTCCTCTTAGAACTGGAACCAGACAAGGTTGTCCTCTGTCACCTTTACTATTCAACATAGTGCTGGAAGTTCTAGCCAATACAATTAGGCAAGACAAGGAAATAAAGGGAATCCAAATGGGAGCAGAGGAGGTCAAATTCTCCCTCTTTGCTGATGACATGATCTTATACTTAGAGAACCCCAAAGACTCAACCACAAGACTCCTAGAAGTCATCAAAAAATACAGTAATGTTTCAGGATATAAAATCAATGTCCACAAGTCAGTAGCCTTTGTATACACCAATAACAGTCAAGATGAGAAGCTAATTAAGGACACAACTCCCTTCACCATAGTTTCAAAGAAAATGAAATACCTAGGAATATACCTAACGAAGGAGGTGAAGGACCTCTATAAAGAAAACTATGAACTCCTTAGAAAGGAAATAGCAGAGGATATTAACAAATGGAAGAACATACCATGCTCATGGATGGGAAGAATCAACATTGTTAAAATGTCTATACTTCCCAAAACAATCTACCTATTCAATGCCATTCCTATCAAAGTACCTACATCGTACTTTCAAGATTTGGAAAAAATGATTCTGCGTTTTGTATGGAACCGGAAAAAACCCCGTATAGCTAAGGCAGTTCTTAGTAACAAAAATAAAGCTGGGGGCATCAGCATACCAGATTTTAGTCTGTACTACAAAGCCATAGTGCTCAAGACAGCATGGTACTGGCACAAAAACAGAGACATAGACACTTGGAATCGAATTGAACACCAAGAAATGAAACTAACATCTTACAACCACCTAATCTTTGATAAACCAAACAAGAACTTACCTTGGGGGAAAGACTCCCTATTCAATAAATGGTGTTGGGAGAACTGGATGTCTACATGTAAAAGACTGAAACTGGACCCACACCTTTCCCTACTCACAAATATTGATTCAAGATGGATAAAGGACTTAAATTTAAGGCATGAAACAATAAAAATCCTCAAAGAAAGCATAGGAAAAACACTGGAAGATATTGGCCTGGGGGAAGACTTCATGAAGAAGACTGCCATGGCAATTGCAACAACAACAAAAATAAACAAATGGGACTTCATTAAACTGAAAAGCTTCTGTACAGCTAAGGACACAATAACCAAAGCAAAGAGACAACCTACACAATGGGAAAGGATATTTGCATATTTTCAATCAGACAAAAGCTTGATAACCAGGATCTATAGAGAACTCAAAGTAATCCACATGAAAAAAGCCAACAATCCCTTATATCAATGGGCAAGAGACATGAATAGAACTTTCTCTAAAGACGACAGACGAATGGCTAACAAACACATGAAAAAATATTCATCATCTCTATATATTAGAGAAATGCAAATCAAAACAACCCTGATATATCATCTAACCCCAGTGAGAATGGCCCACATCACAAAATCTCAAAACTGCAGATGCTGGCGTGGATGTGGAGAGAAGGGAACACTTTTACACTGCTGGTGGGACTGCAAACTAGTACAACCTTTCTGGAAGGAAGTATGGAGAAACCTCAAAGCACTCAAGCTAGACCTCCCATTTGATCCTGCAATCCCATTACTGGGCATCTACCCAGAAGGAAAGAAATCCTTTTATCATAAGGACACTTGTACTAGACTGTTTATTTCAGCTCAATTTACCATTGCCAAAATGTGGAAACAGCCTAAATGCCCACCAACCCAGGAATGGATTAACAAGCTGTGGTATATGTATACCATGGAATACTATTCAGCCATTAAAAAAAAATGGAGACTTTACATCCTTCGTATTAACCTGGATGGAAGTGGAAGACATTATTCTTAGTAAAGCATCACAAGAATGGAGAAGCATGAATCCTATGTACTCAATCTTGTTATGAGGACAATTAATGACAATTAAGGTTATGGGGGGGGAAGCAGAAAGAGGGATGGAGGGAGGAGGGTGGGGCCTTAGTGTGTGTCACACTTTATGGGGGCAAGACATGATTGCAAGAGGGACTTTACCTAACAATTGCAATCAGTGTAACTGGCTTATTGTACCCTCAATGAATCCCCAACAATAATAAAAAAAAAATAAAAAAGAAAAAGAAGAAATACTTCAAAATCATTCTACTTAATCTGAATGCACCTGATATTAAAGTTGGAGAAAATATATTATTATAAAGGGGAAATTACAAACATATTTCACTTACAAATGAGGATGCAGTATCCTAAACAACATATTAATAATTTGAATTAAAAATTAATGTTTAAGTAATGTACTTTGGTCAGAATTAAATCCAATTTATGTGAGAATTAGTCACTATTTTCTTTTTTTTCTTTTCCTTGCCCACAGCCCCTCTCTCTTTCTCTGTTCTCCTCTTCCCCCATACTCCACTGTGTCATTAACTGTCATTAATTGTCCTCATATCAAAGATGAATACATACTTCTCCATTCCTGTGATGCTTCACTGAGGATAATATATTCCACCTCCATCCAGGTTAGTACAAATGCTGCAAAATCTCCATTTCAATGGCTGAATAATATTCCATGGTTTACATATACCACAGCTTACCAATCCATTCCTGGGTTGAAGGACATTTAGGTTGTTTCCACGTTTTGGAGATTGTAAATTGGGCTGCGATAAACAGCCTAGTACAAGTGCCTTTATAATAAAAGGTTTTTTGTCTTTCTGGATAGATGCCCAGTAATGGGATTGCAGGATCAAACAGGAGGTCTGGTTTGAGTTCTTTAAGGTTTCTCTATACTTCCTTCCAAAAAGGTTGTATTAGTTTGCAGTCCCACCAGTAGTGCAAAAGTGTTCCTTTCTCTCCACATCCATGCCAGCATCTGCAGTTTTGAGAGTTAGTGATATAGGCCATTCTTGCTGGGGTTAGATGATATCTCTGGGTGGTTTTAATTTGCATTTCTCTAATAATAGGGATGATGAGCATTTTTTCATATGTTTGTTAGCCATTCATCTGTCTTCTTTAGAGGATGTTCTATTCATGCCTCTTGCCCATCGATATAAGGATTGTTGGCTTTTTTCATGTGGATTAATTTGAGTTCTCTTTAGATCCTAATTATCAATCTTTTATCTGATTTAAAGTATGCAAATATCCTTTCCCATTGTGTAGGTTGTCTATTTGCTTCAGTTGTTGTCTCCTTAACTGTACAGAAGCATTTCGGTTTAATTAAGTCCCATTTGTTTATTTTATTGTTGCAATTGCCACGGCAGTCTTCTTCATGAAGTCTTTCCCCAGGCTGATATCTTCCAATGTTTTTCCTATTCTTTCTTTGAGGATTTCTATCATTTCATACCTTAAATTTAAGTCCTTTATCCATCTTGAATCAATTTTTGTGAGTGGAGAAAGGTGTGGATCCAGTTTCAGCCTTTTACATGTGGATATCCAATTCTCCCAGCACCATTTATTGAGTAGGGAGTCTTTCCCCCAGTGGACATTCTTGTTAGGTTTATCAAAGATTAGGTGGCTGTAAGTTGCTGGTTTCATTTCCTGGTTTTCTGTTTGATTCCAAATGTCTATGTCTCTATTTTTGTGCCAGTACCATGCTGTCTTGACCACTATGGCCTTGTAGAACAGCGTAAAATCTGGTATGGTGATACCCCCAGCTTTGTTTTTATTTCTAAGAACTACCTTAACTATTCGGAGTTTTTTCTGGTTCCATACAAAATGCAGAATCATTTTTTCCAAGTCTTGAAAATAGAATGTTGGTATTTTAATAGGGATGATGTTGAATCAGTAAATTGCTCTGGGAAGAATAGACATTTTAACAATGTTGATTCTTCCCAGCCATGAGCATGGTATGTTCTTCCATTTCTTAAATTTCTCTGCTATTTCCTTTCTTAAGGTTTCATAATTTTCTTTACAGAAGTCCTTCACCTCTTTTGCTAGGTATATTCCTAAGTATTTCATTTTCTTTGGGGCTATGGTGAAGGGAGTTCTGTCTTTAATTAACCTCTCATCTTGGCTGTTGTTGACATATATAAAAGCAACTGACTTGTGGACATTGATTTTATATCCTGAAACATTACTGTATTTTTTAATAACTTCCAAGAGTCCTGTGGTCGAGTCTTCAGAGTTCTCTAAGTATAAGATCATATCATCAGCAAAGAGGTAGAGTTTGACCTCATCTGCTCTGATTTGGACACCCTTTATTTTCTTGTCTAATAGTGTTAGCTAGAACTTCCAGCACTATGTTGAATAGTAATGGTGACAGAGGACAACCTTGTCTGGTTCCAGTTCTAAGAGGAAAAGCTTTCGGTTTTACTCCATTCAGTAAAATATTAGCTATGGGTTTGTCATAGATAGCTTCAATCAGTTTAAGAAATGTGCCACCTATGCCTATACGCCTCAGTGTTCTAATTGAAAAGAATGCTGGATTTTATCAAATGCTTTTTCCGCATCTATTGAGAGGATCATTTCATTTAGTCTTTGGTTTTGCTTCTGTTGAGGTGACCTGGGGTCCGATATCCCTCTGAAAGGAGTATGTCAGAATCTTTGGTGATATTTGGGAAATTTTCATTTATAATATTCTCTAACATGGCTTCCATTCCTCTGGGGCATTCTTCTTCCCCCTCAGGGATACCTATAACTTGTATGTTGGAACACTTCATGGAGTCCCATAATTCTATCAGTGAACATTCTGCTTTCTCTCTCTTCTTTTCGGCTTCTTTAACTATCTGAGTTATCTCAAGAGCTTTATCCTCTACCTCTGAGATTCTTTCTTCTGTATGGTCTAATCTGTTGTTGATACCTTCTGTAGCATCCTTAAGTTCCCTAATTGACTGCTTCAGTTCCTTCGGCTCTGCTATATCCTTTCTATATTCTTCGTATCATTCATCTCTTATTTGATTACGTTTTTGAGTTTCCTTTTGGTTATTATCCACTTTCTCAGCAATTTCTTTCATTGATTTTTGATTGTTTTCTACTTTCTCAGCAATTTCCTTCATTGTTTTCATCATCTGTATTTTAAATTCCCCTTGTGTCATTTCTAACATTTCTTTGTAAGAGGAGTCCTCTGCTGTAGCTACCTCGTGATCCCTAGAAGGGGTTACTCTGGACTGGTATTTCATGTTGCCAGAATTTTTCTGCTGATTCTTTTTCATGAGTGCTTTCTTGTATATGTTTCCTTACCCTAGTTTTTCTTTCCCTTCTTCTTGCTCTAAGTTACTATGCCGCTGGCTGAAAGGTTTGTTGTTTTTTTTGTTTGTTTGTTTGTTTTTGTGGTTCTTGGCCAGGACTGGGTTTGAACCCGCCACTCTGGCATATGGGGCTGATGCCCTACTCCTTTGAGCTATAGACACCTCCCTGGACTAAAGTTTTAATGAGTCCTTTTGGTACAAGACCAGAAGGATGAGAAGATTGAAGAGCAAGATGGGAAAAAAGATTTAAAAAAGAAAAAAGAAGAAGAAGAAAGAAAGCAGAGGGAGTGAGTAAAAGGAAATATTGACAAAAAGAAGAAAAGCACCGAAAGAAAGAAACAGGAGCAATATAGGTGTACAGAAGGGTACTATGACCCAATGTTAAAGACGCCCAACCTCTGGGGATTCTGGGTTGGTTGATTCTTTTAAGGTCAACAGCTCTTTGCCAGTCAGCTCAGACATAGTACCCCTCCTCCACTAGGTAGAGAGGAAAGACGAAAATACTATAAATCAAACCAAAACAAACAAGCAAAACCCTTATGGGATAAAATTGGGGGGGGAAACAAACAATAGGGGCAGAAACAGGCAAAAATGAAATTCTAATTGTTAAAGAAGGCAAAAATGGAAGATTGCATTTAAACTAGAATAGGGAAAAAGAGAGAGAGAGAGAAAGAAAAGTGTCAAATGCAGAAAGAGGGACGGAGAGAGGGGGATGGGGCCTTGGTGTGTGTCACACTTTATGGGGGCAAGATATGATTGCAAGAGGGACTTTACCTAACAATTGCAATCAGTGTAACCTGGCTTATTGTACCCTCAATGAATCCCCAACAATTAAAAAAAAGAAAAAAAATGTTGAAATTAATAAAAAACAAAACAAAACAAACAAAAAAAAACCCAAACCAAAAAACCTAACAGTATATATATCTTGCTAAATATTTTCTGGGTAACAGGTGATCTTCTGAGGTATGAGATGTTAATCGCAATGTTGATACAGCTGTATGAGTTGGAGACTGGAGGCCTCTGCTGATTTCTCAGACCCTGCAGGCTTGGGAGCCCAAATGTCTCCTCAGCCCACTTAAAAGACACTCCAAATCATGAACCTTCACCAAGCAGAAGCTTTCCAAGGAAAGCATTTATCCCTGGGATCTCTCCTGGTGAGGTTGCCTGCTTATCCAGTGCGCCAAATCCAGACTCACTCTATGCCCCTGGAGGCCAAGGCTGTTAATCTGCCAAACACTTTGATCTCCACTCTTCCACAGCATCTCAGTCCCGGCCTTTGGGCAACTCAGTCACTAGATTACTGGCCCTAGGTCTCCCTGGCTGATCCCTGTGCTGCAACACGCAGGGGCAGCTCCCCCACAGTAGCTGTGCGGGCAGCCCACAGCTGAACTATATTAGCTCCTTTCTGGCTCAGCGGCTCAGACCGGTGCCCCAGACAATGTCCAAATTCATCCACACACAAGCCCAAGATCTCCAAGGCAGTTCAGTTGAGTGGAGTGCCTAAGTCCATAAAAACCAAAACAGCCCATAGGTAAGGCTTTTTCTGCTTGCAGTCTCGCTGTTGCTGTGGTTACAGTGCAGGCAGTCTCCAACGGAACAAATGCACCTACCACTTCCCAGTTTTCCACCGCTTCTGTCCTCCTTGTGGGGTCCAGAAGTCTCTAGCTGACTTCCTGGGTCACCAAAGGACAGCCTCTAGGCAAAACCCACCAGCCAGAGATGCCTGGAGTCTTCTCTCCCCACTCTCACTGCGCCTGGCTGCACAGAAGATGTTGTCTTTGTAATTTTTCATTTTGGATTTCTGCTTTATTCTTCTTACTGCATCCTGTTCCCATCGCTTTTCTTTTAGCAATTCGTTTGTTGTCCTAAAATCACTGTAGTTCCCATTTAACAATTATATCTTAGTTTTCATTTATATTCTTTCTCAAGAATTATCCAGTACAGAGTAGTTGTAAGTAGTTGCATCAAAGTCAAAATCATGTGCTCTAGAATCCACCATCCCTAGGTGTGAAACCCAGCACAGCCACTTATTAAGTGAAAGGAAAATAAATTTTTACCACTGAAAACCTTGGTTGTCTCACTTCATAATAATTCTATTAAAGATTATGATGAGAAAATGAATTAATGCTTCCAAAATTATAATTTTATCATAGTTACTATTAACTTTAGTTCTCTAATATGAACCATCAAACAAATGATGATGAAAGTCTCTGACAGAAATAGATTTTAAAAAGTAAACATGAATTAACACCTACATGCTCATATATATTATGATCACCTATAAATCACCTATAGGATCTTTATCATCTATGTGATAGTATGTTGGTCATACATAGCTAGTGTCTGTTCAGATTAGTTGACAACTATCGTATATTAATTATTTTAATAACACTCCTGGAAAGGAAAAGAGAATGATCTTGTTATTCTTTATATTTATATTTATTATATTTACTTATTATATTTATATTATTTATTTAGTAAAATTTAAAATGTTAATTGCTCACCTTAGTCACACATAGCCTTAAAACGCAACAAAAATAAGATCATACTGGCTCCTGCACAAAGGTAACATTTGTGAAATATTCCATACATTAAATATCTCAGGAAAATTATATTCCCTTATGCATCTTCGTGTATGTAGCAATAAAGCAAATATGTTAAAGTATGGTAAATGATAATAAATGGGAATTCTGGCTAAAAGATTTATGGGAGCTTTTTGTGTTATCACAACTTTCCTGTTAGCCTGAAATTATTTTATTTTCAAAATAAAATTAAGGGGACACAAATGTTTTTGTTACATTTGTCTTTATTTTTCTCTTGACTATGTAGGAGTCATGTTTTCAAATTTCTTTGCATTTCTTATGTTATTGTATGCTGGATATTGGGTCTAAAAGAACAGTAGGAGTTATAGTAGATTTTAAAAATATACAGCCGGGTGCGGTGGCTCACGCCTGTAATCCCAGCACTGTGGGAGGCTGAGGAGGGAGAATCGCTTAAGCTCAGGAGTTCGAGACTCGCCTGAGCGACAGTGAGACCCCGACTCATGAAAAAAATGGAAAAACCCAGCCGGGAGCCGCAGCGAGCACCTGTAATCCCAGCAGCTTCCGGAGACTGAGGCAGCGGGGTGCCCGCAGCCCGAGTCTGAGGTTGTGGTGAGCTACCACGCCCACTGCACTCTGCTCAGGGGCGTAGGGTGGGACCCTGTCTCAACAACAACAACAAAAAAAAAAGTAAAGAAATAAAAAATAAGCAACGAAATAAAATAAAAAAGCCAAAAATATATATATATATTATACAGTTAATGTACAGATATTATGTTTTTGTATATCATATCATATTCTATTTTATTGTCTTATGCATGTTTTTTTCAATAAGAAACACTACATTTTGTATTAAAACAACAGATTAAGAGGCTGATCAGTTTGACCTAACCATACATTTAGCTACTTTTAGGCAGGATTATGTGCTTTAATATCTCCAATAAGGCCTTAAAATTCAAGTACCGCAAGTCCTCAAATATTTCTGGTTACATGGATTACTTTCATAATGTTTAAGTTTGGGTGTACCTTGTACATCCAGATTGTGTTCATTGTACTGGTTAGATACATTTTCATCCCATGCCTCTTTCTCCTTCCCTCCTGTTTGATTTCCATTGAATTTTACTTTCCTCTGTACACATGGTGTGCTCATTGGTTAGTTCCAATTTCATAGCAAGTACTTGAGGTGTTTGTTTTTCTGTTCTTTAAATACTTTACTTATCATGCCAAATCTTATAGACAATAGAAAAAGAAGAAATACTTCAAAATCATTCTACTTGATCTGGGTATACCTGATATTAAAATTGGAGAGAATATATTATTATAAAGGGGAAATTACAAACATATTTCACTTATAAATGAGGATGCACTATCCCAAACAACATATTAACAAGTTGAATTAAAAATTAATGTTTAAGTAATATATTTTGGTCAAAATTAAACCCAATTTATGTGAGAATTAGTCACTGTTTTCTTTTCTTATCTTTTTTTTTTTTCTTCTTTTCCTTTCCCTCACCCACTCCCTCCTTCTCTATCTGGTCTCCCCTTCCCCCATACCCCACTGTGTCATTAATTGTCATTAATTGTCCTCATGTCAAAATTGAATACATAGGATTCATACTTCTCCATTCCTGTGATGCTTCTCTTAGAATAATGTGTTCCACCTCCATCCAGGTTAGTACAAATGCTGCAAAATCTCCATTTTTTATGGCTGAATAATATTCCATGGTATCCCCTTTAGAGTCGCACTACTGCCAGAATTTCTATGCCAAGTCCATTATCTTGGAGTTTGAAGAATGAAATCACCAACCATGCAGATAAGCAAAAGGACAGAGTTTATTGATAAGAAAGAAATAGATAAGAGAAATAAAGGCAACAGAACCTCTGGCAGTGGAGGGAGGGGAACCCTTGTGTAAGGGTTCATATACTGCCTGTGAGCAGGAGGATGTGTTGAATGAATGTCCAGAAAGTGTCACAATGGGCCAGGGGCCTGCAGGCAAAAAATAATTAGGAAATGTATGTATTAGCAAATGAATGTAGTCCTTACAGTCCCTGTCCCAGGTAAGACAACAAAGTGCATGCTTTCTACTCCAGAAGGGATCACCCAAATGAGATACCTATCAGACTGCTTTTTTTGAACCCTGCTTCAGCACAGAGAATGCAGTCTAGACCAGGCCTATCTGTCCAGGCCTAGAAAATGGGGGGGTCCCTGTCCAGCTCTGAATCGAAGAACCCTGTATCACCACACTGTTTTAGCAAAATGCTAAAATGGGATTCTAAATAATAGACCTTCTTTTGCCTACTTCGTAATTTATTTTCTTATTTTTAGAGTCTATATTTAATTTTCTCACTTCATGAGAACTTGTACATTTCAAGCATTTTGATTACCTCCAAATGTGATGAAAACAAAAGACAACATTTAATTGCTCCAATTGATTTTTGATCTAATCACATTGGCTTTTTTTTAATAAATTACCCTCAAATCTCTTGTGTGTCTCATTAAATATTGCTCTGATTTAGATTGCCTAGGCAGCAATTTATGAGCATATACTACCTAATCAAATTATTTTCCTTCTAATCCTTTCCTCATCTGGTCTCATAAACTATAAACTTAAGTTGAAAGTTTGCAATAAGGTAAATAAAGAAGACCACTGTTAGTTTACTAAAATGAGATTATATTAAAGTGATATTTGAGAAATATATTGTTTTAAGTTGAGTGATCTGAAAGAATTACATAGCTAGGCACATTTTGTGGAAGAGCTATGACTTTATGCATTCATTTCCTTATCATTTCTTTTTTATTTATTCACTCACCAAATATTTATTAAATATTTATTTAATATTATTTTACTGAAAGGTGCATAAAGAATACCAATATGTAAGATAGGTGTGTACTTTAAGCATCTTAAGAGGAACATGGAGTGAAATCTGGCTGTGAGGAATAATTAAAAGGCCACAGCAGCCACTCTGGACTATACAAACTCTAGACTGATGAGATGTTTAGATTGATGCTACTAACTGGCTTATAATTCACCAATTTAGGCTTTGGATTTTTGGTTTTTGTTTATTTATTTTTGCTTTGTTTTGTTATTAATCTGTAAATGAAGGGCCTCTCCTCAACATTTTCCGTATCTGCTTCTATTTCTAGTACTTTCTAAGACTAGAAATCAGAGGAATATTCTTACAGCTGGCAGTCAGAAGGATTCTGACTGTGCAAAAAAGCGTAAAAGGGAATACATGTTGTAGCTCCTTAGTACTACATCTAAGAAAAAAGAAGAGACATAACTTACACCATGACATTGGATTACCTTTGTGTGTACTTAAAAGAGACTCAGAGTAAGTGATATCTTGATGTCTCAGGATAGGCCACAAAGAGTACAAAATTGAAAAGACAAGTATCTTGGAGTGAGGTGAGGACAGATTCAAGAGAGACCTGGTGTCAGTAGTTCTGCTTTCTGTCATAAGCTTTCTTTGTTTCACTAATTTGTCCATGAATAAATGAAGTTCACTTTTTCCAAATATACTTAAAAAATGGGAAATAAAGATAAGATTATAACTATACTGAATAATTGCTGAACAGTCTAATTTATATATTTTGCTTTCTGTGATATGACTTTCAGTTCAGCTTCCCTTCACATTATATTAAATGATATTACACTGAAATCCCAATAATTATTTAAGAGTAAAAGTATTCTATTGTGTCACAGGAGCAGATTAATGAAGCATGCATGATAAAATAGAACACATTAAAATAACTTTTAATAGTCTGATTGAGTGGTTAATTATAAGAACTGGTGTATTTATAGATCAAATAAGTGAAATACACACACATACATAATCAAACAATTTTTGAAGACTTTAATAACTATTGTTTATACCTGTGAAAGAAATCACAGTCACATGTTAACCAATCGTAAGTTACATCTAACCAATTATTACCACAAATTATATCAATGACTGTTTTAAACATATTTAGCTTAATGATTTTTTAACTCAGTAAATTCATGAATGAAATCCTTACATAAAATCTTAGCTCAGTTCTTTTCTCAACAGTGTTAAATAAATGATAACTAGCATATCTATTGAGTAGTATCCTCTTTTTCAAAATATCTTTTGTGTAATTAAAGCAATAAATCTTCATATGTCAAGAGGGACTTTACCTAACAATTGCAATCAGTGTAAACTGGCTTATTGTACCCTCAGTGAATCCCCAACAATAAAAAAAAAAAAAAAAAATCTTCATAAGTAAGATACCTCAGCTCCTTGTTGACTCGGATCCCACTCCTGATCAGTTATTAATTTTGTTAATTCAAATATGAATTAATGAAAATGTAGGAAAATATATACCTAAATGTTTTTGTCTCATTAAAAAAATTATATTGTATAAAATAATAGAAACATGATAGACAGGCCAAGGTTCTCTTTTTGACTTCTTAGCAACTATTCACGTGACCCGGGTTCTTTCCTCTCCAACACCATGTTTTCTCAAATTTAAAGAACAAGGCAACACCATTCTTTTCCAAAGCAACTTTTATCTTCAGTATTCATTTTTACTACATGTAACATGTAAAGAATTTTTAAAAGAGAGATGCACATAATAATTAAAGTGATATTTAGACATTTCATCACCCAGAATAAACTGTTAATACATTATGTATCTATTATATGCATTTGAATACATACATGTATAAAATTGCATAAACTTTTATACTCACATATTTTATAAAACTTCAGACTAAAATTAATGTTATGTTGCATTTACTTTTTAATGTATTTTTTAAAATATATTTGAAGCAAATGATAGTTATATAGAACATCTTAGTTTTTATTTATTTTTTATTTTTTATTTGAAATTTTTTTATTAATTTATTTCTTTTTATTGTAAATCATAGCTGTGTACATTAGTGCAATCAAGGGGTACAATGTGCTGGTTTTATATACAATCAAAATATTCCATCAAACTGTTCAATGTAGCCTTCACGGCATTTTCTTGCTTAAAAACATCTTACTTTTTAATAGCTATGAAATGCAATACTCTATCCAGTAAAGTTCAGCAATATAACCGTTTTACTATTTGTTAGATGTAGGAAGTGGGGAGATAGATGGCGATGAGAACAAAGGTCCACTTTTGTTGGAATGGTATCTTGCTAAGTATTATGTATCTTTCACAACCCCAAAATTATAACTAACATTAGGATTTTTTTAGCAAAACTTTAGTCACTGTGACTCTGCTTTAAGATTTTGTAATTACTTAAACAATGTTTCTCCCACTCTTTGACTTTTTAAACAAACAAAAAAAA
Source organism: Nycticebus coucang (assembly GCF_027406575.1). Classification (NCBI taxonomy): domain Eukaryota; kingdom Metazoa; phylum Chordata; class Mammalia; order Primates; family Lorisidae; genus Nycticebus; species Nycticebus coucang. Next base: position 35,288,027 of record NC_069786.1, on the reverse strand, counting down.
TTACCTTAAAATTTCTAAACTGCACCTCTACTGGTGAGTTTCTTACATTCACTCCATTTTGTTGTTGTTGTTTGTTTATTTTATTTTTTTATTGTTTGGGATTCATTGAGGGTACAAAGAACTAGGTTACACTGATTGCATTTGTCAGGTAAAGTCCCTCTTATGATTTTCCCACCCTCAAATAGTGTGCCATACACCATAAACCCCCATCCCCTTCCCCCCCTCTCCCTACTCCCTCATTCCCCTACCCCCACACCCAACCAGGTATTAGATCATCTACTGCCTTCATATTAGAATTGAGTACATTGGATTCTTGCTTCTGTATTCTTGTGATGCTTTACTAAGAAAAATGTGTTCCAACTCAATCCATATTAGTACAAGAGATGTAAAGTCTCTATCTTTTTAATGGCTGCATGGTATTCCATGGTATACATGTACCACAGCTTGTTAATCCATTCCTAGGTTGATGGGCATTTAGATTGTTTCCACATTTAGAGTTTGTAAATGAGCTGCAATAAACAGTCTAGTGAAAATGCCCTTAGGATAAAAGGATTTTTTTTTTTTTTCTGAGTAGGTACCTAGTAATGCGATTGCAAGATCAAATGGGAAGTCTAATTTTAGTTCTTTGAGGAATCTCTATACTTTATTCCAGGTTTTAAATTTTCCTATGAGAACCCTCAGCATTGTAACATGTCACATTTACTCCCCTTCTGCTTCCTGCTCAGAGTTAGTGTTTGTGAATTGATTTGGCTGGGGATAAATTTACAGATCTGGGAGGGCAAGCACTTTAAGTACTTTAAAATCCAAATTCTATACATTAAAAAGTATACTGCTTGATTATCTGTTGGTGTGGACCCAGGGTTTCTGAGTCAGGAGATAAATAGGTAGGGGAAAGACAAAATGTGTTAATGCCTTTGCTCTGAATAGTGGTTTTGCTGTAGTTTTGGTCTATATATAGCTTGGTCATTGTGTTTGTCATTTTGTTTTTATCAGCTGTATGGTAATTTTAAATTCTTCTTGGATTCTAGAAGGTAGTTGAGTTTTTGTGAAATGTTGGGTGGTGATATAAGTTAGAGTCTTTTTATATTCCTATAGAAATTATGGAGAAAAATATAGAGTGATTGGGTCAAGGACTACTGTCTTGACACCATCTTAATCGTGTTTTTAACATCAACTTTTGGTTATTTTCCACAAGTTGATTTTTAAAAAATATCTTCAGCTACATTTAATCAGAATATATATCTAATATTTTTAAATAAATGGAAACATTTGTTTCTTGGGGAATACTATAACATAAATGTAGTTTAAAAAATTATATTGTATAAATAATGTTAACTTAGTAAAATTCTAAGAATACTTTAGTAAAATTTTGTCAGCAATGTAACATAAATATAAGCCCAGAAATAAAAATTTTGATTAATATAAAGGTATATACAATTAGGTTACTTTGTTTGTGTTTTTTAGGAAACGTCCCAATTGTATTTAAGTCTTTCACCCAGGAGGTATGCCATGTACCCATACATTGTACTTGTTAGGCAGGAGCTGACTGAGATCCTTACCCTCCCTCCCCCACCCTTCTTGAATCTAATTGTGTTTTTCCTCCTATGTGGGCATGTAGTTGTTCAAGTACTAGTTTCAAATTAGTATTAAGTACATGAAAAAACATATGAAAAAATGCTCATCATCCCTAATTATCACAGAAATGCAAATCAAAACCACTTTGAGAATAGCCCAGTGAGAGTAGCCAACATCACAGAGTTCCAAAATTGCAGATGCTTGCATGAGTGTGGAGAGGAGGGAACTCATATATGCTGATGGTGAGATTCCAAATTAATATATCTTTTTTGGAAAGAAGTATGGAGAATCCTTAAAGAGCTAAAATTAGATTTTCCTTTTGACACTGCAATCTCATTATAGTTATCTACCCAGAAGAGAAAACATTCTTTACCATAAGGACATTTGCAGTAAAATGTTATAGCATCTCAATTCACAATCACAAATGTATGCAAACAACCCAGTTGCCCACCTACCCACAAATGGATTCATAAACTGTTGTATATGTATACCATGGAATATCATTCAGCCACAAAAACAGTGGAGACTTTACATCTTTTGTATTTACCTAGATAGGTTGAAGAACATTCTCCTTAGTAACGTATCTCAAGAATGAAATTTGTTTTTATTGCTGCGAAAATGTAATGTGTCCTGAGGATTTTAGAAAATATGAGTCTTGGTATATGAAAAGTCAAAAGTACATGCAGGATTATGTAAATGTGTTTTTTAATTATTACACATTGCCTCTGGAATGTACTGTTTTTTTATTTTATTCTATTTAGTTTTTTAAGAGTGTCCTGTTCTGTCACTCAGGCTGGAGTGCGGTGGCATGATCATAGCTCATGGCAGCCTCAAAGTCCTGGGCTCAAGAAATCCTCCTGCTTAAGGCTCCTGAATAGTTGGAACTATAAGCATGCACCATCATTAGGATGTGTGTTTTAAAAATGGAAATAAGAAGTATACTATTGGCCTTGACCAGCCGCTCTTCACAAAAATAATAATTTCGTCTATGTATCAATAAAGGTATTTTGATTCTCAAGAAAATGCATTATGCAAAACAATATACAAACATAAAACATTATTATTTTGTAAATTTTTTTTAAAAAGTAAGCACTTAGTAAAAATTAAAACTTTCAGTATAATACATTTATTTTCATTACTAATGTAGACATTTTCCAAAGAAAAGCATCATTAGGTAAGGATTTGTCTCTCAGGGACATCAAAAAAGAGAAAAATTTGTCTGTAAGTAGAGACAAGAAGCAATTGGGCTTCTACTTCACTAAGTGGTCTAATTATATTATTCCCTGTATGTCTAAGAATCTAGGAATGAATTTCATTTTCTTATGATGGTTATATTCTTTAGTAATACTCCGTAAACTCCTCCCCTCCCCATTTTATTTGTACTACTACAGCAAGGTAATATACAGACTATTTGTTATAATAGGATAATAGCATCATTTAATATTGGGAACCCTAGAAAAGACTTTTCCCAAGGCTATAGTAAATACTTTTCTTGATTATTGAGAGGAGTAAATGGTGATAGGGAAACTAGTTAGAAGGTAACTTAAATAATAGAGGAAAGATTTTACATAATTCTAAAATTAGCAATAGGGATGAAATGAAATGGATTTTTAGTGACTTTTAGAAATTGTGATGGATAAGTAAAAATTAGTGAAAATTTAGAAATAGAGGATGATTGATGCTTGGGTTATCAAATGATAAAGCCATTCTGAGATAAAGAATAAAAAGGAGGTGCATATTTGGTAGGAAAGACATTAAATTTAGTTGCAAACTGTTGAACTTTCCAAGTGCACAAACAAAAAAAAGCAGCTAGAAAACACTCTGAGAGAAAAAATGTTAAGGTTCTAGAATCACAAGAAAAGACAGAGGTGGTGACTCTGATAATATGATAGCTGATAAAATAAGCTTTTAAAAATATGTAATAATCAATCCAACCATTATTTTGTCTGCAGAGTATTCTCAAAGTTCTTTTACTAGCGATTGCTTAGACAAAAGTAAAACAAAGAAGGAATGAACTCAGAGATAAAAAATTTGAAGCTCTGTGATATCTCGATTTTTTATTTTAGTGAAAACATAGTTATTATTTTTAGAAAATTGTTAACAAATATAGGGAGAAATCACTGTAATTTACTTTTCTTTTGGAAATAAAAAGTAATTTAGAAAGAGAAATAAAACTATTGAATAAATGGAGCAAGAAGTAAGGGATTAATAGAAAGCAGAATGTAAAAGTGTGTTCCAGCTTCAGTTTTGTTTTGCATTTAAAACAATTTCAAAAGATGATTTCTAGTTCAAAATGAGGGATGTGGAATGTTTATTTATGGTGGAGTTACATGAGAAATTTTAGAGTGTTTCAACAATGGTATCCTATTTTTGTTTGTTTTTGGTTCTACTAGCTTGTAAGCAATTGAACTGAGGAAGTGAAGCAAAGAGAAAACAGTAACACACCAGAGCTTTACATGCCAATGGTATCTCATGGCTAACACAGCAGCCCTCTCTACTTATTTCTACTCTAGCTTGTCTCTGTACCATAATTGTATTTATTTCTACATTTTTTGTTTTGCTGTTCTCATAGAGGAAGACTAACAAGGTCACCAAATAACAGTAGTTAAGTTCTAAAATGAATGGCAGATATTCTCCATTCCTTGATCTTTTAATTTTTTTTTTTTTTAAAGTCACAATTTTTTTTTTTTTTTTATTGTTGGAGATTCATTGAGGGTACAATAAGCCAGGTTACACTGATTGCAATTGTTAGGTAAAGTCCCTCTTGCAATCATGTCTTGCCCCCATAAAGTGTGACACACACCAAGGCCCCACCCACCTCCCTCCTTCCCTCTTTCTGTTTCCCCCCCCATAACCATAATTGTCATTAATTGTCCTCATATCAAAATTGAGTACATAGGATTCATGCTTCTCCATTCTTGTGATGCTTTACTAAGAATAATGTCTTCCACTTCCATCCAGGTTAATACGAAGGATGTATTCTGAGGATCTTATTTCCCCGTTCCCATGTTCTCAAAACACGTCCAATTTTACTAATTTAACAAAAATTTACAGAGTAATTATTGAGCTATATGAAGAAAAGAAAAGTGTGTAAAACTCCAGAATATGTTCTTTCTAAAAATGTGCATTCTGGTGAAAAACACAGTATGCAAAAAAATCACTGAAATATTTGGTAATAATAAATAGAAGAAATATACAAATGTAAATGTGGGTAGATTTTTTTTTTTTTTTTTGCTACTGGTTAAATCATTGTCAGTTTTATGATAGCTGTTTCTTGAAAAGGGATAGGATTTCATATCATCCTTGTCTCCTGTGGTTCAAAAAGCTTTAAGTATTTGGGTAAAAACTGGAAAAGTACTAGGTGAGAGTAGGCAACGTCTATGTTGGCTTCCCCTGAGTCGTAGACTCTAGAGAGAAAGTATCAATTTCTAATAGGACAATTGCAATACTAAAAATAACCATCAGTAAAACTTTGCAATGTATGTGTATGTTGGCAAGAGAATAAAGAAAGACGTGAAAAAAAAAAAAAACATTTTTGCCTGCTCATTCATTATAGATGATTAGATAGTAAAAGATTTGCAAATGGAACTGTTGAAATAGTTTTAAGTCAGGGTAAGATCTGATTGGAACAATGGAACATATAGTATTGCTCTAGAGATGAAACTGATAAACATAAGACTGGCTCATCTGCAAAACCCCTGCTGTTTATTTCTTGCTCTCCAAGCCAGGTATGTACATTTGCATGGAGAGTTGTTGGACAGTTGTTTTGAATTCAGCCCTTTGTCTTTCACTCTCTTCCTGTTTTCTATTTATTGGTCATGCTTAGATTCTTACTGCAGAACATTTGTCATCTGTTGGGTGAGGAGGTAGAGTGGTTCTTTTGGAATAATTTATCTCCTGAGAGATTTTTCCCCCCTTTCTAGAAACATTTGTTATTCTCAAAATAACTGTATAGTTACATCAGTTTAAGAAGGTAAAGGAAACAAGAACTTTGAAACCCACATTATTTCATGCTAAATAATGAAATTATTGTGATAGTACAAGGAAACCTGAGTTTCAAAAAGTTTGCAGAGTTAGTAAATCATGTGCCTACTTGATGATTTAAACCTGTGTCCTCCTCCTAAACCATACTACTTAAAATAATGAGAAAAAATGTGAAGGAGCAAACAAAACAGCTATATTATGATCCAAGTCGTACACAGACAGACAAAATTTATTCGTATCTTTCTCCAGTAAGAATTGTACACTGATATTAAATAGTTCACTAAATTTATTTTTCTTCAATTTGTGCCATCATTAAAAGGACATCTTGTCACAGGTCTAAGCTTTAATAAACCCAGTTAAAAATGATTTTTTTCCATGTTTTGTTTGTCTTAATGCTTGTTTGAACAAGAATGCTAACTGGATTATGGTCTGATGACAGAAGTTAGAAATAGAAATTATATAGTTGCAGGGGCGGCGCCTGTGGCTCAGTGAGTGGAGCGCCGGCCCCATGTGCCGAGGATGGCAGGTTCAAGCCCAGCCCCAGCCAAACTGCAACAAAAAAATAGCCGGGCGTTGTGGCGGGCGCCTGTAGTCCCAGCTGCTCGGGAGGCTGAGGCAAGAGAATCGCTTAAGCCCAGGAGTTGGAGGTTGCTGTGAGCTGTGTGATGCCACAGCACTCTACCCGAGGGCGGTACAGTGAGACTCTGTCTCTACAAAAAAAAAAAAAAAAGAAGAAGTTATATAGTTGTACACAGAAGTGCTGAGTCTAGATGTCAGGCAGGGATAGATGTATAATCAAGAAAATGATATAAAAATATATTGAGTTAATGCTAGCCTGAGACTGGGGAAGCCCCAGCATATATGACAGCACTATTATTTATTGTTTTTAGGTGATTAGATCATAGGGTTGCAAGGGAACTGTGTGACTGAGATGATAAATAGCTCTAAAACATGTAAAGAAAAGAAAAAAAAAATTGTTTCTTAGCAGTATAAATTGTTATAAGCAAGATATTTAAATAGAATACTGTATTTGATTATTGATATGGTATATGATACTATAGTACTGATGTGATAGTATGATACAGGTAATCAAAATAATATAATATTAGTTAACATGACCCCGTATTCACATGCTCATTAGGAAGTTGTCGAGTGTCAGAAATGCATGTATGACTTTCTTTGGCCAATGAAGTGTGAGAGGAAGCAACCTCTATCACTTATAGGCATAGGTTTTTAGAGCCAGGACATACTCTTTCCTATCTCAATAATTATGAAACCATGCACTGAAATGGAGCATCCATCTCCATGAGATTCTAAATGCCTACAATGAGCAGATTTCCTGGGCCTTCACATAGAAATAATCCACTATTTTAAAACATTGATATTTGAATTTTTTAGTTACTGCAGAATAAATTTGCCTAGTCTGTCTGATATGCATATTATGAATTCCTTGTTAGTAGGAGTCATGCCTTATTTACCACTATATCTCCACTACTAAAATAGTACCTGGCACAAATATCACATCTGTGAATGACTTAATGACTGATGACATACAAATATCTGTTACCCTCGTAGAGTAGACAAGCTAAGATAGCATAGCAAAAACAACAATAAGAAAGCAATCTAGAAATGGGGACAAGTTATTCACATAATGCATGGGCCAGGAATAAATGTATTTCACAGTTAACATTAATTGAGCTTAGAAGCAGAAAGAGAGCCTTGGGACTTCCATTAGTGAAGTAACTGAGGCTCTTGCCAATTACAAGACTAGCAATAGGGATTTTTGACGTGAAAAAATTCAATTTTATTTTACATGAAAAATGCTGCATTAGGAATTTAGTTTTAGTTCATGTGATTCTAGCTGTGAAACTTTCTTATAGCAAGGAAACGTGCATTGGAGTTGTAAATTGCCAATTTAAAAAAATTGAGATACTGTTTACACATAATAGTGGACAAAGTTGATTAAAGACCAAATAGAGTAAAGGGAACAATTTTGTGTAGTAGAAATAGAAGTGGACAGAGAATCAAAATATAGAGAAAGGTTTCCATTTCCGAGGAGAAGTAGTAAAAACATGTTCATATGTTTCATTCCTACCAAAATACTGTTAATCCTTTAACAAATACTAGGTGAGTAAATCAGAAAAAAAAAAAAAAATGTATTCTTGAAATTACTAGTAAACCTTGATACCGGTTTAAGAGTGCTGATAATTGTGGCTGCAATTCGGCAGTCTGTTGTTTTGTTTTGTCTCATTTATTTCCTGTGCCCTGTGTTTTACTGATTTCCTTAGGAAACAGTTTAATAGATGCTTAAGTTTCTGCCAGATACCTCTTTAGTGTAGCTGGGCAGGATGAAACCCTCTGGCTTCATCACCATCACCCTTCCCCTTGTCCACTCCCCAAACTTTATATTTATCCAATCCTCACCTTGAGTTCCTGGTACCCTTGCTATTCTTTGCAAGCATCTCCCAACTATTCAAATAAACCTATCTAAATAGATGTGTTTTAATTGACTTATAAGAATTTTTTTGCAGGAGGAAATGTAAATTCTGTTTGGGGGACTTTTGCCTATATATACATGACACAGACACTAATTTACCCTATCGTTTAGTTTCTATTTATATATCAACTTCTTTTTTCCTAGAAGATGGTCATTTTCATTCTTTCTTCCTTAGAAATCCCTCACCTTCTTCTCTGAAGAGAGAGAATGGATTGCAGGCCAGCTGCTAACTAAGTCATTCTTGAAGTAGTGAATTCTCCTAATTTTGTTAGTAAATTCTGACTTTTCTTAGGTGATAAACACTGAAGCTAATGCAGTGTGTCTGGCTTCCCTTTTTATTTTTACTTTGAGGAACACCCCAGGGAGTCCTTTGGATACTGGTTTGCCATTCTCAAAAAGGACATAAATTTCCTCAAGGGATCAAGGTAGTTCCTTCTAAGACAGTTGTAAAATTTAAATACAAGGGAAAGCGTTCATACTTTAAGAAGAGGTCCCTTACACTCCATTACTATCTCCCATTTGAGAAAGAAATGCCATTGATACAAATAAATCCTGCTTTATTCAGGTGGGTACAAAGGCTATCAGGCTAGCAAAAAGTTGATTGTAACTATTAATGTAATCTTAGTGTTAACTGGATGCCAAAATCTAAAGAAACTTAGATTTCATACATAATATTGATTTCTACTGCCCTATTTGTTCGGGGAAGGAACATCAGCAGGTTGAGTATCAGAGGTTAATAACAGTAAAAAAAAAAATTATTATTGTGAGATCTATGAATAACACCAGCAAAAGGTACTATATTCTAAACAAATTATGTTTCTAGTGAAAATTATTTCCATCCCCTCAGGAACTCATTTCATCCACTAAACATTCTATATGTTTTCCATCCCTTACTGCTATAAAAGAAACCTTACTTTTCTACTCTGTTCTGGTACTCTTTTACAATCATTTCTATTATTGTTCCATTGAGAATTTTCATACCTGAATCTGGGATAATGGTATTTTACGCACAAGGATGCTTTTCCTCCGGTTGGCGTGATAGCTACTTTACAGTCATGAATAACACAACGGATTTTTCAAAGATAATTGATTTCTTCAACTGGGAAGGTGAAAAGTATTGTGTCTGCTGCCTTTCAGTTCAATCCTGGGAACCAACTTGGTTCCCATAATGCTGGCACTCCCAACGCCGAGATAGAAGAAGTAGTGTACCTTCTCTCCAGTGGCTTCTCCTGGGGGCTGGAGTGCTACCCACCAACAAGAAAACTCTGCTCCTATACATTAGTTTCCTAAGATTCTTGGGAGATACATCCATATAAATTTACTGCAGTTTCTCTACATATTTATCTACATGAATACTTTGGATTTCCTCAAATCATTTATGAGTATTAAATATGCCTGCTAAAGAACCTCAGGCATGACGGTTAGCATGTATGGGAATTCTGGTGTGCTGACTTCACTGCACACCAGAATACATTCTTAGTATATAGGTATTTATTAACTTTGAGTATATCCCTGAAACCACAAAGCCCAATTCGCAACCACTACCAGAACTAAGACTATCCCTGAAAGGATATTTATTGGCAGGAAAGCAACTACAGTCATGCATGCTTAACACCAGAGATGTGATGTGTTCTGAGAAAGGCATAATTAGCCAATTTCATCATTGTGTGAACATCATAGAGTGTACTTACACAAGCCTAAATGATAGTTTACTAAACACTTAGGCTACATAGTAAAGCCTATTGTCCCCAAGTTATAACTTGTCTAATGTACTTAATACTGTGGAAAATTGTAACATAATGAGAAGCATTTGTTATATATGTTAAACACATTTAAGCACATACAAGTTAAAGTAAAAATATGGTATTATGACCTAATGGGACCACCATCTTATATGCAATCTGTTGACCAAGTTACTATGTGGTACATGACTGTATTTCAAAATAATAGCTCCATGGGATTGTTTGACATTATTTGGCACAGCAAGGAAAATACCTTTTCTCTTAGCAGGCTATAAAGGTGTGCCTCAAATCAAATCTTAATAAAATGCACTTGTAACCATGAATAGCTAAAAAATTGATTTTTAAAATAAATGAAAAAACACTAGGATAGAAATGCCTTATGTCATGCTGAAATTAGCAAGAGTGCCTGACGTTAAGTTCCTGTGATTTTTTTTATTTCTGATAAAACATGGTGGCTGTTCATTAATGCATATTTTACTTGTGAATAATTTTAATATGTATAACAATGAATACAAATATAAAAATGTTTAATTCAAGTGTTCTCATCACTTCTACTGTCTAACTATAAAGAAATAAACTATTTTGTCCCAAGAGAATGAGCTCTTATGTTAATCGTGGGCCTGACAGAAACCTTACATGGTTCATGAATTTAATGAAGAGACTGCTTCCACAGGTGTGAGAAAGTTTAAAGGAATCAATACATGATGCTGAAGCACTTGAGATACTAGAAACAGCAGGAAGTCATTATACCCCTAAAGCCTAGAAAACAAGAGGAGAAAATAGTTGCAGAAGAGCCCAGTGAGACATGAAGCAGGGTGGAAAGAGCTGCCTGGAAGGTGCCGTAACCCTGAGAGAATGTAGGATCTACCAAAATATATGGCCCAGAACAGAAAAGAAGTGGAGAAGCAAACCCTTCATATCTTTCTTTCTGTCCTTTGATCTCCTCCTGGTGACCTTCGTTGAATGAACTCCACCAGAAGCTAGCTAGAAAGGATATGCAGATTTACAATCTATAGGATCAGCTTTTGAGGGCAAAGAGCAGAACAGAAAAAGTATCTTGTGATGGAAGTGGTAGTGGTGGGAATGGAGGCTGGAAAGTGGACACTAATGAGCACACATCTCTTATTTTTATATTTCGTTTTCATCTTCAAGTGTCTGACAGTAAATCCAGTCCTGGGTGGCACCTGTGGCTCAGAGGAGTAGGGCACCGGCCCCATATACCAGAGGTGGCAGGTTCAAACCCAGCCCCAGCCAAAACTGCATTAAAAAAAAAAAGTAAGTCCAGTCCTTTTTAAGAAATAGTAGGAAAGTGGAGAAGAATAACAGTAGCATGGTTAATAAGAAAAGTATCTTCACAGTGTTATGAATGTCTTAGTGCTGCCAACAAAATAGAAAACAAAATAGACTCAGTTGTAAACACACATATACACGTTATATGTGTGTGTTTATATCCTCTTGTTATCTTCAGTTATTACTTGCCCTGCAATAAGACAAGGATATTCTTTATGTGCCTAATCACATAATAGAGAGACTTCCATTATTATCTGTGGCATGTTTTACAGTAATCTCATTTCCTTGCTCTCCAAATTTTAAAATTTTTGTGGAGAAACTAAAAACTTACCACTTAATCTTTACAAATAGAATATGTGACATTGCAAGATAGATTTGTAATAAAAAGTTCTTATCCACTAATTATTTAAATTTAATATACTTTGATTGTATTTAAGAAAAATCGACTTTCCCCCAGGCACAGTGAAAATGGAAAAGAAATGTGAAATGATATCAATGTAAATAAAAGCCTGTGAAAGCCACTAAGGAAAAAGAATGAACCAGGCAGGGGAGGAAATAGAGAGAACCTAAAGACAGGTGATGGGTGGAACCAGTAAGATGACGTAACAGGAAAGCTCTATCTAGGACAGATTTTAAGCATCATGGAACCTAACACACAATGCAGAAATTAAAAAGTTTATTTAGAAAAGAAAAAAAATTAAAGAAAACAATATTTTAGGACAGGTATATTAGCAAATACTATTACATTTACTCTGCGGAGCTTTGGACATCTTAAAATGTAGTTTATCCCAATTGTGTATACAGTATAATCTAAATATATGACTGAAATATAAGTATATCATTTCTGTTAAAAGAAACTTTTCAGAGAAAGTATCTTTTATACAATATACTTTAACTTCTGTGGTATATATAATTTCTTAGCACATATGGAACCCCAAGCTTGAGGGATGCTAAGTAAATTAAAAATATTTTTTTTTAAATTTCTTATAATATTGATCTATAATAAGCATCCTTAATTGCTTATAATTTCAATAGCAAGCCTTTTCAGGATAAACTGATATTGAAGGGCATTATTAACATATCCTGTTTATGGAAATCTCATTGTCTACATTAAATTAGCCACACTGAAACTCTGAGAACAAAAGGAGAAGTTATTTTCTGTTTTGTTTTTTTTTTAAATAATTAAATAAGAAAATCCCTTAGTTAAAAAAGAGCTTGGGTTCTCTTTGCAGACAAAAACAATTTGTCTGTTTTCTCAGCACTCAATGATTTTGGAGATTTTAGTCAACAAAAAGGGTACTAATAGTTTATGGAAACATTAGCTTGAGAACTATTTTCCATTTAGTCTTTAGTTAATCAAGTGTATGTTCATTTATCCATACAAGCTATAAAATCCTATAATGAAGATGTAATTATAATTAACATTACTGACCAGTTAAAAGGCATAAACAGTGAATATGCACTTTATATTTGCTGACATTTCCAGTTATGCCAGATGGTGACTTTAATGATGGTGCCTTGTGGTGCTTCTAATAATTTTTGTGCCTGATGGTACTTTTATAAGGCCTGCTGCATCATAGAAGGCTGAAGGGTGACTTAATAATGATCTACAACCATATGAAGGGTCATGAAGTGCATGGTTATGAAGTGACCAGCTGTTTGTTACTCACTCTCGTGAGAAGTAGTAGATTTTTATTGTAACCAGAAAGATTTAATTTAGGTGTGAAGTAGAATTTCCTGAGAATAAAAGATACTTAATGAGAGAAATGATGAGAGATGCTCAAATCTTTTTTTCTACTTGGGAACGGAATATAATCATCTGTATGCAATGATTAAGTTTTCCCTTATTTTGTGGATGACCTGTTACCTTTCACATCGACGAATCTGTAAACTCACTAACTTGGTCAAATCCTGGATATGATTTAATGCTCATGTGACATCAAGTCAGTTAGTTATTTAAATATATTGTGTCTTGATTTACTTATTTATAAAACGGAGATGAGATCTTTCATCTAGATATCTCAGAACAAGTCTAAAATACTATTTACTCTAAGACAGGATTGACTTTGCTTCTTTCATTTCTCTGCCATAAACAAAAATGAGACTAGACAGTTCGAAAATTTCCTTTTAGCAGGATCTGATTTTCTAACTGTAGAGTCCTGGAATGATGGAGACGTGATAGTAGAGGACAATATAAAGCCCTCAATGTCTTCTTTAGAGGTTTATTTCCCACCCAAACACTGACTAGGAATATTCTTCATAGCATTAACTACTGGCAATGTGTTGGAGAAGGCAAAAGACCTGGATCTAGTTTAGACTCTTGTAATTACCGATGGAGTAATTTAACTTCTCTGAATTTTACTTTGCATCCCTGAAAATAAAGGTTAAGGAGGCTGGCCTTGAGAGGTAAGTTTTGATGTTACTTTGCTCATGGGGAAATGAGGACTGTGTGGGCAGGTTGGGGGAGATTTGTGTATAGCTCAAGAGGTTGAGAGTAGAATTTTCTGCTCCTGTGGCTTGTTTGACTCTGTGTATCAAGTGAGAAAAGGCAAAAACCCAACTAATAAATAAACAAGATAATTTCAGAGAATGATGTCCTAGAAGGAAAGTCAAATCAGATAGGGGTATCAAAGGGGATCATGACTGGGGAGGAAGGTTAAACTGAGGTCCAGAAAGGTTTCTTTAAATACATGACACTTGATCCTATCCCCGTAAAGCAGGAAGAAGTCAGCTATGCAAAGGTACAGAAAAGAGACCCAAATTAGAGCTAGAGATAAAGAATTAGGCAATCTACCAGAATGTTTATTGCAGCCCAATTGATAATTGCTAAGTCATGGAAGAAGCCCAAGTGCTCATCAACCCATGAATGGATTAATAAATTGTGGTATATGTACACCGTGGAATATTATGCAGCCTAAAAAAGATGGAGACTTCACCTCTTTTATGTTTACATGGATGGAGCTGGAACATATTCTTCTTAGTAAAGTATCTCAAGAATGGAAGAAAAAGTATCCAATGTACTAAGCCCTACTATGAAACCAATTTATAAGCACCCACGCTTCCATATGAATGCTATAACCCAACTATAGCCCAAGATGAAGGGGAAAGAGAAGGGGGAGGGGAGGGAGGGTAATTGGTGGGACCACACTTATGGTGTATTTTACAAGGATACATATAAATACACTAGGTGTAAAATATAAATGTCTTAACACAATAACTAAGAAAATGTGGTGAAGGCTTTGTTAACCAGTTTGATGCAAGTATTTCAAATTGTATATGAAACCAGCACATTGTACCCCATAATTGCACTAATGTACACAGCTATGATTTAATAAAAAAAAAAAGAAAAAGAATTCGGCAATCTATTCTCCTTCTTTTACACAAATTTGGGGAGTGTTAGGTGTGATATTGACAAATACATTGATTAGTTCTGTTCTTGGCTTTATCAGTTACACTCTGCTCTCTGTTCATCAATTTATTCATAGATGAGATGTAACAGAAGAAGAAGAAATATTATGTTAAAATGGTTATTTTCATGTCTCATTTCTAAATGTTATGTTTATTCCCTGTCTTGAACATTTCATAAGGTAAATATGAATATGATATGAAATAATGGATGGACAACTAGTTCACTGAAGATATAACTTATTGGGATATTAATATGAAACAATTTCATTTTTTTGACCACTGTTTTCAATCATACTGTATTGACATCTACTTTCTATCTTAATGGCATTATGGGACGATAGCCATAATTTTCTAATATTATCACCATTAGGAATAAAGATGGTGATATTAATTTTTGAATTAATATTGCTGAAGCTCAAAAGAGAAAGCACCTATCATATTGGTCAGCAACTATCTGTGGACATGACTAGAGGGGCTCAAGAACTAAAACTGAAGTCAATGTTTGCAAACAAGTTAGGAACTAAACTGCTAGGATAAGTCTGATCATTAGTGTTTTGCCTAAAAGTCTAGAACAGCTGTTAACATGGCAACCTCTCTTCAACATTCAGAGGCCTATAAGGAGACAGCATCTAGTGAGACGAGGTCAAGGTTCTTTCTCATCTCAAATGTGGAAATCAGGAGATGGCAGTAAAAGGAGTTTAGAAGGTAATTAGGGTATTTTAGAAAATAGATTTTTGTTCATGTGCCAGATTGTTGACACCTTAAAAACAATGCCTCAGGAGAATCAATAATAACTGTAGTTATTTAAACTGTTTTTAGAAAAAATATGCTATCTTGTGTTGTAGTTCATGCTATATAGTATAATAGTTATAAGCCTTTTTGTTAGATATATTAAATAACATCAGCATTTGGCATGCTGATGTTATTTAAATAAAATGAGTCCATATATAATATATATGGTCTTCAGAATTTAATTACTACTGAGACCACTTCTTTTCTCTCGTCCTAGAGAAGAGAATACTATCTTGAATACATAAGAAATCCTAAATAATCTTTAAGGTATCGGAAACTCTTAAATTTTTTTTTTTCAAAATATTAAGGGAATACAAATGTTTTTGTTACATGGATAGCTTTTATAATGCTTAAGTGTGGGCTTTTAGAGTGCCCATCCCCTGAATAGTGTTCGTTGTACCTGTTGAGATAAGTTTTACTCCCCTCTCCCTTCCTGATTTCTAATGACATTTACTTTTCTCTGTGCTCATGTGTGCCTATCACCTAGGTACAAATTCTTAGAGAGTTCATGTGATATTTGTTTTTCCATTCCCAAGATACTTCACATAGAATAATACCATATTTTGTTAATCCACTTGTGAATTGATGGGTATTTAGATTGATTCCATGTCTTTGTGATTGTAGATTGTGCTGCAATAAACATTCGTGTGCAGGTGTCTTTTTGATTAAATGACTTCTTTTCCTTTTGGTAGATATCCCCACTTCTAGTTCTTTAGAAATATCCATACTGTTTTACATAGAGGTTGTACTATTCCGAATTTGCTGTTCCACCAACAGTTCATACATGTTTCTTTCTCTCTGCATCCATGCTGGGAGCTATTGTTTTGGGACTTTTTAGTAATAGCCAATCTGACAGGAGTAAAGTGAAATCTCATTGTGGTTTTAATTTGCATTCCCCTGATGATTAGTGATGTTGGGCATTTTGTCATGTTTTTTGGCCTTTTATCTACCTTTTGAAAAGCTTCTGTTCCTATCTTTTACCTACTTTTTTTGTTTTTGTTTTTGTTTCATTTTTATTTATTTATTTTTTATTGCTAGGGATTCATTAAGGATACAAAGATCTAGGTTACGCTGATTGCATTTGTTATTAAAGTCCCTCTTATTGTTGTGTCCCATCCCCAAGAGGTGTGTCACACCCCATAACCCCCTACACACCTCCCTCCTTCCCTCTCCATATACCTCTTTTCCTCCACCTCCCACTGTGTACTAGTCATTGATTGTCCTGATATAAGAATTGAATACATAGGATTCTTGCTTCTCCATTCTTGTGATGCTTTACTAAGAAGAATGTGTTCCTCTCCATCCAGGAAGATACAAAGGCTCCATCTTTTTAATGGCTGAATAGTATTCCATGGTATACATATACCACATCTTGCTAATCCATTCCTGGGTTGGTGGCACTTAGGTTGTTTCCACATATTTGAGATTGTAAATTGAGCTGCAATAAATAGTCTAGTGCAAATGTCCTTATGATAAAATATTTTTTTTTTCTTCTAGGTAGATGCCTAGTAATGGGATTGCAGGATCAATTTGAGGGAGGTCGAATTTGAGTTCTTTGAGAATTCTCAATTCTTATTTCCAAAAAGTTTGTATTATTTTGCAGTCCCACCAGCAGTATAAGAGTGTTCCTTTCTCTCCACATCCATGCCAGCATCTGGAGCTTTGAGTCTTTGTTATGTGGGCTATTCTCACTTGGGTTAGGTGATATCTCAGGGTAGTTTTGATTTGCATGTCTCTGATAATTAAGAACAATGAGCATTTTTTCTTTTTTTTTTTTTTTTTTGTAGAGACAGAGTCTCACTGTACCGTCCTCGGGTAGAGTGCCGTGGCGTCACACGGCTCACAGCAACCTCTAACTCTTGGGCTTACGCGATTCTCTTGCCTCAGCCTCCCGAGCAGCTGGGACTACAGGCGCCCGCCACAACACCCGGCTATTTTTTTGTTGCAGTTTGGCTGGGGCTGGGTTTGAACCCGCCACCCTCGGCATATGGGGCCGGTGCCCTACTCACTGAGCCACAGGCGCCGCCCAATGAGCATTTTTTCAAAGGTTTGTTAGCCATTCATCTGTTTTCATCAGAGAAGGTTCTGTTCATATCTCTTGCCCAAAGGTACATGGGATTGTTCATTCTTTTTCTGTTGATTAACTTGAGAGATCTGTGACAAATCTATAGTTAACAACACACTGAATGATGTAAAACTGAAAGCTTTTCCACTTTGAACTGGAACTAGACAAGGATGTCCACCATCACCACTATTATTCAAGATAGTTCTTGAAGTTCTATCCAATGCAATCAGGCAAGAGAAGGATATAAAGGGCATCCAAATGTGGGCAGAGGAAGTCAAACCCTCCCTCTTTCCTGATGTTATGGTCTTATACTTAGAAAACCCCAGAGATTCAACCACAAAACTCCTGGAAGTCATCAGGAAATACAGTAATGTCTCCCAGTGTAAAATCAATGGCCACAAATCAGTAGCCTTTGTATACGCCAATAACAGCCAAGTTGCAGGGCATTTCAAGAACACAATTCCCTTCACAGTGTTGCGTGAACCGAGACGCGAACGAGCAGCAGCTTTGCTGTAGGTGTAAACTCGCTCCTGTAATTATTAAGTCAAGAAACAGACTATACACCGTTTGATGGCATATAGCAAAGTTCTTTATTCCAAGTTTAAGTTTTATACTCTTCCAGTCACGTACACACCTAATCCATTATCTATTAGCTGAATTTGAACTTGAAAGGAAATTTATCATATCAATGTAACCACTTGTGTAGTAAATCTCTTCCTCTAAACAGTGACTAGTTTTCCGAGCAGGGCACAAAGACGAAAACAGCTATAGGGGAACAGAGTTAATCTTCAAGCATTCACTCAGTTTACTCAGTATGAAGTAACGACGGTGACCTTCCTTCAGGGCAGACCACCTATAGACCTGTGACAATATGTTGTTAACATATGTCAACCCTCTGGCCCCTATCTCTGAGGAAGGGCGGCATGCCCTTGGATCTCAGGCTTCACGGGGTGTACTGCTTCAGAGAAAAGGCCTAAGGAATTTTCCAAAGAGCCTAACTCTGTGAGTAACCCAGGGGGGTCCAAGCGTCTTTAAGCCTCTGGAAGAAAAGCATGTCATTTTAAACTCACACTGAATTTACTTTGTGTGCTTGATGTAGGATAAGTTTATTTCTAAATATTATCCTACACACAGTAGCTTCAAAGAAAATGAAATACTAATATATCTAACAAAAGATATATTAGTAAGTGAAAAACCATTTCAAAGAGAATTATGAAACCCTAAGAAAATAAATTGTAGAAGACACTAACAAATGGAAGAATATACCATGCTCTTGCCTAAGAATCAACAGTGTCAAAATGTCTATTCTACCCAAAGCAATCTACAGATTCAATGCGATCCCCCTAAAAAATATTTTGAAGAAATTGAAAAAATAGTACTTCGTTTTGCATGGAAACAGAAAAACAAACAAACAAACATATAGCTAAGGCTATTCTTTGTAATAAAAACAAAGCCAGAGGCATCACCCTACCGGACTTCAGGCTATATTCCTGAAGTCTATATCCACAGTCATCAAAAAAGCAGGGTATTGGCACAAAAATGAACATATAGACATATAGAACAGAATTGAAAACCAAGAGTTAAAACGAGTCTCTACTTGTCATCTGATCTTTGATAAACAAAACAAAAGTATACAGTGGATAAAGAACCCCTATTAACAAATGGTGTTGGGAGAATGGCATAACCACATGAAAAAGACTGAAACTTGACCCACACTTTTCACCCCTACAAAAATTCACTCAGATGGGTAAGAGACTTAAATCTAAGACATGAAATGATAAAAAATCTTAGAAGAAAGTGTGTGGGAAACTCCTGATAATGTTGCACTGGGGAAAGATTTTATGAGAAAGACTTCGGTAGCCATGGTGACAATAACAAAAATTAACAAATGGGACTTAATTAAGCTGAAAAACTTCTGCACAGCTAAGGGCACAAGTAAAACAAAAAAGACAACCTTTAGAATGGGAAAAGAAATTTGCATGATATGAATCTGACAAAGGATTGATAACTAGAATCTATAAGGTTTTTTATTTTTTTTTCTTTTTTTTATTTTACAGAGTTTATTTTTTCTTTTTTTTTTTTTTTTTTTTTTACTGTTGGGGATTAATTGAGGGTACAATAAACCAGGTTACACTGATTGCATTTGTTAGATAAAGTCCCTCTTGCAATCCTGTCTTGCTCCCAAAAGGTGTGGCACACACCAAGGCTCCACCCCGCTCCCTCCTTCCCTCTCTCCACTCTTCCTTTCTCCATCCCCCCTTATTCTTTCTCTCTCTGCTCTCCCCTTCCCCCACCCCAACTGTGACCTTAATTGTCATTAATTGTCCTCATATCAAAATTGAGTACATAGGATTCATGCTTCTCCATTCTTCTGATGCTTTACTAAGAATAGAGTCTGGATGTTAGCCCTTTAACAGATGTATAGTTTGTGAGTATTTTCTCCCATTCTGTTTGCTCTATTGATTATTTCCTTTGCTATGCAGAAGTCTTTTAATTTAATTAACTCTATTAATTTATTCTGGTTGCTGTAATTGCACTTTGGGTTTTAGTCAGAAATTATTTTTCTAGGTTGATATCTAGAAGAATTTTCCCATATTTTCTTCTACCATTCTTATGGTTTCATGCCTTATATTTAAATCTTTAACCCAACTTGATTAATTTTTATAAGTGGTGAGAAATAGGGTTCCTGTATCATTCTTCTGCATGTGGCTATCCTATTTTTCCATCACAATTTATTGAACAGAGTTTCTCTTCCCCAAAGTATGTTACTGTCTGCTTCATTCAAGATCAGTTGGTTGCAGGTAGAATGGTTTGAAGGTTTTATATTTGGGTTCTGTACTCTGTTGCATTGGTCTGTGTCTAGCATTCTTCTTTACTAGTGTTCATTCTGAGAAGCATTATCAAAAATATAAGAGAAAATTTATAAAGAACTGTGGGTTTGGAGTAAGATGAGGAATGTAAGAGATGTATGATGAAGTAATGCATTTTGTCCCTAAAGAGCTCCTGGGCACAACTAACACTCTTGTGTGAAGTTTAAATTTGCAAAACATGCCACCTAGTTCCAGGAATATGTGCAAGGTGGATGAAAGAATTTGCTGTGTAATATGTGCATTAAAATGCCACCTGACTAGTAGGAATATTAAAAAAAAAAATTCCTGGGCATTAGTCAGAAAGGTATTAGGTAAGGGTCAGTTAATATTTTATTATGTTATTGTTAACTGCAATAATTTTTTACCCAACTTTTATTTTCTTATTTAGCCCTACTAATAGCCTTAAGAGGTAGGTAGAATTTTCCTCATTTTACTGTTAAGAAAACTGAGGTTTAGAAAGATTGTTGACTAAAGTATAATTTTCAAAGCTACTGAAGAGATAAATGTCAGTCTCCATTCTGTCTTTTTCTAATTCTAAATGCTGTGCTATGTACCAGATTTCCTTGGGTTTGTTAAAAAGAAAATTGAGAGATAATTTATTATCATTGAAGGTTTATTTTTTCTTTCAAAAAAGCATAATTAAAGTGTCTCATTTTTACTTATGAAAATAAATGTTCATTAGTATCACTTTTGACAATTCTGACTGGATAACTTTTGATTTGATTTTTGGGAAGTTGCAAGTTCTTGTGTTAGAGAATGAAAAAAGAGGATCACAATTTTTCTCAGGAGAAAAATCTCTTCTAAACAGCTAATAATTCATTGCTTTTCTTTTCTTTTCTTTTTTTCTTTCTTTTCATTATTATTATTATTATTATTATTATTTTTGAATGCCAAGCTTTTATAAATAAAAATCTTTTCCAGGACATGAAATTTCAATGTTAGAAGGAAAACATGTTTCCCTTGTTCAGAGACTACTTAGGCTTAGTTTATAATATTAAGGTATACATTTTCACAAAAAAAATTTGCTGTGGAATATTTGACTCAGTATCATTTACTTGATGTTTTGTTCCATTTATATATTATATTTATAGTAGTGCAACAAAAGTTGATTATTAATACACAAAGATCTTGTTTTAGATTCAACACAACTAGATCCATAGGACAGAGTTAACTTTTCTCTGGAGACTTTGTGAAGTCAGATAGATAGATAGATAGATAGATAGATAGATAGATAGATAGATAGATAGATAGATAGATAAAATAATATGTATGTGTGTGTATATATTCATGTATTTGTAAAATTTTTATGAAGTAGGAAATACTTGTATTGCCCTAATCAGTTCCTGAATTCTAAGGCTAAGTAAGAACATCAGTCAGTTTTCCCCCACCAGATTTTGCCTGAACTTCTAAGTTTATTCTATTTTCCAAAGTAACTCAATATTCCAGTATTTCTGGTCAACCAAGAGGTGACATTCTTATCATCTGAAAGACTAGGAGTTTTTAAGCCATACACCAGATACTAGATCTATTCCTAGTAGAAACTTCTAGTATTGTTTTCTACATAAGGGAATTCCTCTTCAGTTGCTCTGTCATAAGGCAACTTAAATTCTATCATTTAAGCATGACATTTCTGGAATGGTCATGACTACTAAACTTATGCAAAAATGAAAACAAATAATGGAATTGACATAAAATTGACATTTTATGATATTTGATCATTTATCTGCATGGTTTTGCAGAGAAAGCCAATAACATTACATATTATATTTTTGATAGGCTCAAGATACTCAATTCTTATGATGATTACTATCTTATAATTTTTATTAATATATCCCATAGGACTTTTCCCCCTGAGTTCTGAAGACAAGTTAGAAAAATAAACCATTTAAAGAACATATTATTCAAAATTGTACACATACGAATGTAGCTGGCTACATTAAGAAATAGTGAATGTGAAGAAAAGACAATTTCCTAAATGCCAATCAAAAATATAGTTCTATCCACAATTTAATTTTCTTTATCAATGAAATTTATTCCTAAAGAAATAGTTGTTGTTCTGGTAGATTTTGTATCAACAGTGTTCTTTATCAAAGTCATCTGTATTTGGACTAAAGGAGTCCTGACTGAATCTTCCGTTGCAGTGTGACAGATGTCTACTCACAGTGGAAAAGGCAATTTAAACCAAGAACCCTATATCCATCAGCATGTGTGTTCTCTCTAGTATCAGTGATCAGGAGTAATTTGCACAGTTCTATATTAAAGCTGTCATTCTTTTCATAGTTCTGCAGAAGTCTGGGAAATATGAAAAGATCTAAACCTGATACATGGGGCTTGTAGGCAAGTAGCTCTGCTGAAATTATTATAGTAAACAATTAGAATTGAAAATAATAAATTCCCTGTTAGAATATGATATGCAACTATTTCATAAGGATTTGAGCAATGATTATACAGATGATTAAGAACATATTATGGGCTGTAAGGACATTGAGAAATATCTAGACACTATTGAGGAAAGCATATATTACCTTTTTAATTGAAACTTTACAAAATCCGTGAATATCTTCTTCATTGACAATAATACATAAATTAAAAACTACTTTCGGTGGCTCTATTTATTTCATTATTTCTCTTTATGAATTTTAATGCACTCAGAAATTGTCTTATAATCAAAGATTACTTCATAATGAACTTAACTTAATATTCATACAAGGTCTATGAGTTAATTGAGAATGTAGAAATTAAATTTGACATTACTGAGTAATCAATCACTCCTAGTAACAAAAATAAAAAAGTTGAACAAAAGTGAGGTTTAAAATTTCAGCTGTCTAGTACAGTGGAGTGAATCTAAAAGATTTGTAGCATTATCTAAAGGTCAAATTAAGAAATCCTTTGAAAAATAGTAAGTTATCACAATTCCATTAGGGTAGACAAGTGTTTGTATTCTTGATAGCTTCTTTATGGAAACTATTTATAAAATAGTTTTATAAAATTCTTTATAAAAATGATTGACTTTATGTAGATAAAATATTACACTTCCTTAGTATTTCAATATTCTTTAAGGTCAAGAAAACAAACAGATGACATTGTTCACATCTGAACTATGAAAGAATTAATCTTCACCAAGTTTATGATGTAAGCTTAAGTTTTTATAACCTTTCCATATCATTAATCAAATAACACAATGTTTCATCAGTTTTAATTAATGCAATTTTATCTTTTACTAATGTAATGTCTATTTGTAATTCTTATATTTTTTTATCTAACAATCATACATTGCTGACACAGCTAAACTAGAAGTTTCTATGAGCGAGATTGATCTCCCTCCTCCTATATTGAAAGGCCAGCACAATTAGGCACTAAAAATACAATTTCTTGGCAGGGTGCAGTGGATCACACCTGTAATCCTAGTACTTTGGAAGTCTGAGGTGGGTGATTACTTAAGCTAGGAGTTTGAGACCAGCCTGAGCAAGAGTGAGACCCCCATCTCTTCTAAAAACTATGAAGGCATTGTGGCAGGCACCTGTCCTCCCAGCTACTTATGAGACTAAAGCAAGAGGATCACTTGAGCCATGGAGTTTGAGGTTTCTGTGAGCCAGGGCACTCTACTATTCTCAGAGCAACAGAGTGAGACTCTATCTCAAAAGCAACAACAACAACAACAATAAAAACTTATTTGGGGGAAATTTCTGAATTCTCTGTTACATTTGTAAGTACTTATTTATAATAATTATATATAATAAGATATATTACATATAATTCTATTTAAGTTCTTATCTCAATAAGCCAATCAGATTAGAGGCTTTTCCTTTTTTTTTTTTTTTTTTCCCCAAGCATTTGTATTAGTCTGCTAATCTACCATAGCAAAATGCCAAAGACTGGTGTTTAAACAATACAAGTTTATTTTCTCACTGTTTTGGAAGGCGGAAGTCTGAGATCAAGATGCTGGCAGGTTTAGTTTCTCCTGAGGCCTCTCTCCTTAGCTTGCAGACAGCTGCCTTTGCTTTGTGTCTTTACATGGTCTTTTTGTTTGTGTGTCTGCATCCCTGGTATGTCTTCTTTTTTTTTTTTTTTTTTTTTGTAAGGTCATCAGTTCTATCACCTTAGAGCCCTGCCTTACTACTTTTAACCTTAATTAATTCTGTATAAAGGGACCTGTCTTCAAATACAGTCACATTGGGGGATAGTGCTTCAATATATGATTTGAGGAGAATACAATTCAGTCCCTAACAGCACCCAACTTATATTTTTTAATTTTATAAGGACCTTATTTTTAAGATTCTATTGTCTCAGTTTTTAAAACAATTTTGTTATGATATAATTGACATGAAATAAGCAACATATTTTGAAAGATACAAAGTGAGTGACATACATGTTAATATACATCAGAAGAACCATCAGTACAGTTCACTACAAGACAGTGAACATATCCATCACTTCCTAATGTTTCCTTTTGTCTTATGCACTTTCTTTCCCCACAAGCAATAAATCCTGTGCTTACTATCACCTTAGATTAACTTGTCCTTTCTACAGCTTTCTGTACATGGACTGAGAGAGTATATACTCCTTTTGCTTGCTTTCTTTCACTCGACATAATAATTTGAGATTCATATAGTGAATGTACAGTGTTGCATTTGTTAATAGTTAATAGTTTTACTCCTGAATAGTAAGTAGTCCATTGTATATACATTTACCAAAATTTATTTATTCATGAATCTACTAGTGGACATTTGGCTTAAAGTTTTTGTCTATTACAAATGAAGATCCTACAAGCATTTGTGTACAAGTCTTTGTATGGACATAAATTTCCTTTGTTCTTGGGTAAATATCTATGAGTGGAAGTCCTGGATTGCATGGGAGATGCATATTTCCAAAGTGGTTGTATCATTTTACATTTCTACCAACAGTATATGAGCATTCTCATTTCTCTATATCTTTACCAACATTTGGTCTAGTGTTTGTCTTTTTAATTTTAAACATTCTCATAGCTATGTAGCTGTATTTCATTGTCATTTTACTTTGCATTTGTCTGCAGTTAATGATGCTGGATATTTTCTTGAACATATTTGCCATTCATATCTTCTTTGGTAAAATCTTTGTTAAATCTTTAGACCTTTTGTGTAGGGTTGTTTTTTAATTTTGTATTGGTGAGTTTTGAGAGTTCTTTACATATTGTGTGCACAATTATTTTATCAGATCAAAGCTTTTTCTGTGGGCTTGTCTCTTTGTTCTCTTAACAATGTCTTTAGAAGTTTAATATTTGATGAATTCTAATTTATCATTATTATTATGGACTGTGATTATTATGTCATAATTAAGAAATCTTTGCCTAACTTACGGCCATAGATTTTCTCTTATGTTTTCTTTTAGTTTTCATGTGTGATTCATCTTGTATTAATTGTTGTATATAATACAAGGAATGGATCTAAGATAAATATTTTGCATATAGATATCCAATTTTTCCAGCATGATTTGTTGAAAAGCTATTCTCATAGATATGGCTTTATTTCTAGAATATTTATTCTGTTCTCTTGATCGATTTGTTTTTATACCATTATCATATTGTTTTGATTATTTTTACTTTATATACATTCTTATAATCACATGAAGTTAGACTTTTTTTTTCAAAGATGTTATTGCCTATTCTAGGTCTTCCAAATTCCCATGTGAATTTTATAATCAATTCCCAATTTCTACAAAAAGTATGCTGAGACTTTAATTGGTATAAATTGAATTGATAAACTTGAAGACAACTGACTTCTTGACAATATTGTGTCTCCAACCCATAAACGAGGCATATCTTGCATTTGTTCTATTTATTCTTTAATGTCTCTTCACAATTCTATTGTTATCATGTACAGATATTTCACATATTTCACACAGCTGTTTCATATTTCACACGGTCATTTCAATACTTTATTTAAGAGTACTGATTTTTAAATTTCAATTTCCATTTGTTATCTGCTAGTATATAGAAATACAAATGATATTTGTATATTTAAATTGTATCTTTAAACTTTATTGAATTCACTCTAATTCTTTTTTGTTAGATTCCTTTGGATTTTCTATATAGAAACTATGGCATCTGAAAATTATTTCTTTTTGTATCTGCTTATTTTTTAATTCTTTTTCTTGCTGAGGACACTACACAGAGTTTCAAGTGGTGTGTTGAATTTTAGTGATAAGAACAGATCCCTATCTTGTCTTGTTCCTGCTTTTGGTGGGAAAACATCGTCTATCACCATTAAGTATATTATCTGAAGGTTTTTCATAGATTACTATTATCAAGTTGAAGAAGCTTCCTTCTATTCCTGGATGGTTGAGAATTTTTGTCAGTAATGGATGCTGGATTTTGCCAAATGATTTTTTGTCAGTGAAACAATTTAGTTTGCTAATATGGTTAATTATAGTGATTGATATGTTAATTTTAAACCAACTCTGTGTTAGTGGAACAAACACACTACTTAGTTATGACATATTATCCTTTTAATATGTCATTGGATTTGACTTGTTAAATTTTGGTTAGGATTTTTTTTTTTTTTAATTAAGATCTCACATGGTTGCTCTAGTGAGAGTACAGTGGCATCATCATAGCTTACTGCAACCTCAAACACCCAAGCTCCAACAATCCCCCTGCCTCAGTTCTCAAGTAGCCAAGACCACAGACATGCACCACTCACTAACCCCAGCTTATATTTCTGTTTTTGTAAGCATGAGGTCTGACTCATGTATACGTTGGTCTTAAACTTGTGACCTCAAGTAATCTTCTCACTTCAGCTTTTCAAGTGCTAGGATTGTAGGTATGATTGGTTAAATTTTTGCATCTAGTTTATGTGAAATATTGATCTGTATTTGTCTATTTTTGTAACACTGTTGTTTTGGAGTGAGAGCAATACTGACATTAGAGAATGAATTAGAAGTACTTGGTACCACCTCTTTCAAATTTAGAGAAATCCGTGAAATGCAAGGAAATGAAACAGTTTTATAATAATTTCTACCTCATACAGTATCTCTTTGGATTATTTCTAGGTGTAATAATTAAAAGCCTAGATTCTTAACTTAAAATTTGGGTTCAAATTCTAACATTGCCTCTATTTAGATGTTGAATAAAATACTATTATTATGTGTGTACTATAATAATTTTGAAATGTTGAAGGATCAAGACCTTTTTTTCTAAGCTTTATTGAGAAATAAATGAAAAATAAAATTGTATATGTTTACCAAAAAAAAGTATTTAAGATAACTCATGTGTTAATTAGCTCAATTTAGGCCTTCCACAATGTATACATACTTCACAAAATCATTCTGTAGCCTTTTTGATAAACTTCAATATATCTTTAATATTAAGCAGGCAGTTCCTGGAAACCTTTACATCTTGCCTGCGAGAAGTGCTGCTTCGAAACCTATCAGGAGATCAGAAAGTCTGGTAAGCTGTTGGGTTCTTGAAAGTCCAGGAAGTTCCACAGTCTCTGGCCAGTATTCCAGGAATGGTGACATACATGCAGCAGTTCTGAGAACCCACAGAGATGTGGGCACTTCTCTCCCCTGTGTAACTAACAAATAACCTGATTTCCTAATGCTAAGTCTATTAGGCTGATATTCCTTAGACCCTTTACTTGAGTCTTTAAAACTGAATTTGACAAAGCATTTAAAGTTACAGCAATGGAGGAAATATTTCATACAGAGACATTAACAGTGTTATCCAAAAAATATTTTTTCAAAATCTTATTTCATATGATTTTTAAACTGGCTTTATTTGATATTCATAGTAGATATTTGTTTCAAATAATGAAAATGTGCAAATTTTATTAGCTTCATTATTTTGACAGTTTGTGTGGTTTTCATATTTAAATATTCTCTGCCCTCATCTGGGAGGAAACAGTATATGTAGAATTAAATAGAAGCTATAAATGCATTTTGCATTTTGTTTTAGTTCACAGATTTAAAAAAACTTTTTCATCCTCATATCATCTACTTCTCTGTTAATTTACCTGTGATAGATATTCAGATGCACTGAAAATCTGAATCATATTCATCGTTCAATACTTCTTTCACCTCCCTAATTGGCAGTTTCAGGGCATTAGCAGCAATTTAGATGTTACATAGGTACATCATATTTTCCTAATTAACTTACCATCAGGTTTTGTCATCATTTTATATCCAGTATCCCAATATGTGTGTCATCCAGCACATAATAGTAACTTATTAAATTGTTTTGAATAGATAAATTATATTTGATATATATTAAAGCAGAAAGGGAAATGAAATTTGAAGTCCTTTGCTTTGTAGTAAATAAAACTCTCTTTTAAAGATGAGGGAATTGGGAATAGCAAAGTTTCTTTTTTTTTCATAGGTTAGTTGTTGCTTTGCTAAAATTCATATCACTGTGCAACTAAGGAATCTGAAATCTTTATATGCAAGCTTTGAAACAGTCATATTAATGAAAGTGAATAGTGAAGATTTAGAATCAGGATAATCAAGAGATGCCGAGTTCCTTAAAAATGTGCAGTTATACCTACAATATTTTGTCTATTTATATCTACCTATAATATTTTATTTTATCTTCCAGTTAACCCTCTCTTAAATTCTCAGGAACACCCTCTGCACACATACAATAAATGAAAAAAACGTGTAACTCTACACATGGAGTTTGTACAAATTTAATTATAGAGACTATATATTTTTATATTAAAACATGCTTAATGGAGTCTAACTAATTTGTTTGGAGGTTTGGAGGTTCCATAGTTTCATGTGGTCTTAACTTTCAATTTATCAGTAATAATTATTACGATCAATTCTCCATTATCTGCACAAGTTATGTGCAATAATAATAAATCATGAAAAACATAATGTAGAAATCATTTCTATTTATATGGGGAAGTATTATGTGATACTTCTGGAGTGAATTTCCTGCCTTAGTTATGTTTTACTTAGGATAATTACTTTGTAGTCTCTGAGTACTCATCAACTGACAGTAGGGGAAGTACAACCCTGAAGTATTCTGAGAAAATGATTTAAAATTTTGCAGCTGAACCACTTGTATATACTTAATACTTTCTCATGACCTGGGAAATTTAAAGGAGTCTAGTACTGTCTAGAGTATTAGTCAGATTTGGTGATCAAATCATGATTCTCAAAAATTATTGCATACGTTTATAATTTAACTCAATTTGGTCCCATTATACCAGTTTTATAGAGGAGACTCACAAACTAGAAAGCTTAATGAGGAAACTCAAGAGCAAATGGAAGTTCAGTTCATTATTAGTTCTATTGTATGTGTATGTATTTCTCCCTATGATAGATAATATGTGTTGTTCTTTGTTGATTTCTTTTGCATTATTGTTGTGAGTTATAGCTGAAAACCTATTCTTTCCTACGCTCTCTATATAAAATGATACCCACAGCACTCTTGAATCTCATTGTTCTTTGTATTTTTGATACTAGAAGGAAATAAATTCAAAGGACAACTGCATTATGCAGATAAAATGCACTTGTGTTCTACAGCAAATGTTTCCATTCTCTGTGTGAAAAAGTATGTATTTATCTTTATAATTTATAATTTTTAAAGGATTTAATTTGGATCATATTAATGAATAAGAGGAATAGAAAATTTCTTCTTAAAATGTATAATTCTTCATATTATTCTTTTCTTATTAATTTTTCCCCTTAGAGAGAAATCTCTCTCTCTCTCACTCTCTCTGAAATACACACACACACACACTCCTTTGTGTAATAAAATAATATTTGAAATCTAATCTTTAGTCATTTCATTTTGGGGCATCAAATGTGTATCAATTACATGTAATGACAACATTTGCATTTTAATGTTAAAATTTCTAATCTTACTCTTAAAGATATTCCATCAGCAAGCACAAGTATGGTTTCCTTAACTTTAGTTTATATGAACATTAATACTGAAATAGCCAGGAAACCACAGGAAATGAAGAATAATAATATAGAATATGAATACAAAGCATGCACCATAGATCCTTGTCCATAAATTTATAATAAATATTTCCCCTACTCCTTGTTTTTTAATGGAATTCTCAAATGATATTTCTATTTTTCTAATTATCTATAATTCTTTCTGTTTGTAATGTATTTTATTTAGAATACATTACAGCTCCAATTTAATGATTTCAAGCTGGGTCTCATAAATCCCCTAAGGGAAAAATAAGGCTCTGGAGCAAAAGGTATGTTTAACCTGAGCAACAAAGAACTATTATAAATTATAAATTAATTAGGCATAGGACAATTGGAAGTGGGGTATATACACAGGGAATGTTAAAGGCACAGAAATGAGGGAAACAGGGGCAGTTAAGAACACATAAAGAGAGAGAAACAGAAAGAATGAGAAAGAAAAAGGGAAGGTAGTAGGGAAGGAGGGAAAGATTTGAAAGAACTCCAAGTAGTTTAATCTGGCCAGAGCAAAGCACTCAATGGAAAAATTAGCAAGAAAAAAAGTACCAGACAGGAAACCAAAAACCACCTAATGGAAGTTCTATGCCAGGTAGGAGACTAGGTTTTGGCTTATAGGGGATGGTAAAAAAGATTTTTTTCTAAATTTTGTTTTATTTTACTTTATTTGTTTATTTATTTATTTATAAATCCAGAATTAGTCTAATGTCAACTACTTTTATGTGAACAATTATATAACCAGATTTCATTTTAAATTATGATTATAATGGCATGTGGAAAATAGTCTAGAGTAGCAAAAACCTGAAGTAGGGAGACCTAGCTAGAATCCGTGGCCATATTCCAACTGAGATAGATTATAGAGGTCAGGGTAGAAGAGGAACAGAGCAAAGGATAATTGAAATATATTAAAGAATAAGAATGAGCAGGCCAAGATGACTGGATATGTGTTACATGGGTAGAGGAAGGGATCAAAGGCTGACTCGCAAGACTCTTATGTTGAGTGAGTGAATGGATTGTGGTGCTAGTCATCTCAATGGGAAATAACAGAGTATGGGAAGATTGAGTGTCTCTCTCTGAGTGTGTGCATGTGTGTGTTAGGGGAGGACATTATTCTATAATAAATCCTTCACCTTGAGATACCTGTGACATCTTGCTTGAGTTGTCTAAGAGGAAATTAGAAATATGGGTTTAAATTGTAGGAGATGGCTAAGCTTGAGATTCTAAAACCAGGGGACATGATTGAGTAGTTGAACCATGGGAACTAGTAAAATTATCCTTCTATCCAGTCTTTAATCAATAATGCAATATGCGTGTATAAAGAAAATAATACTTCCCTGTCATGCTGCCAAGTGATGTTATTAACAGTGAACGTTTACAAAGAAGCAAAAGTTAAAGAAATGGTCTTTACAGCCAGTACCTAAACATACCTATGGGGTTTTTATTAAGTGACAGATAGAGACCTACCTGCTTAGTAGCTATTATTTTCTTAATTTTTGCAGTAATTATATGAGGAGGCTCCTATTCTCATTTTATAGAAAAGAAAATTGGAGAATAGAATAGTTGAGAAACTGACCTAATGTTACCCATATACTAAGTTTTCTAATCTTAACATCTTTTTTCAAGTTGTTGGAATATTTTTATTAGGATATTTCATTAATAGTGTTTTGTATAGGAGGGAAAATTAAAACTGACAATGTTAATATATCAAAGGGCATACAGTGTTATATAAAAAAGAGGCATTAGAAGTAGCTATAGTAATTGCTACTATCATTAAAATCATTTAATTTGGAATAATATGCAAAAGATTCTAAAAAGAATAATTTGAAATGTGGATTTTTCTATCTCAAGAGTTTTTGCATTTTTCCTGTGGTTCCCATTGACCTTCAAGTATCAATTTGTTCTAGTAGACATTCTCAGGCAAATTCAAAGTTGATGGTACAAAAGCAACAATATAAAAACAGATAACTGAATTTGTAAATTCATGCTGTTGAAAAATGTTAGTAGAATAAAATCACATCAGGGAGTATTTTCCATCCCAAGAAACATGAGGAGTAACTTTTGTTATTCAACAAGGAATCATTTTTGATTGTTCAAGAAGAATAATAACATATTTGAATATGACATTTAAATTTTCAAACTTCTATATGTCCTTTAACTTCCCAGAAGTTTTCAAAAATATAAAAGCTATATATTTTCTATACATTAGCACCTCCATAGTTGACCACCTTCCTACATTGACCACCTCTTTGAGTTGACCTAATTTTCATAGATTGGACATGCATCATATGTACATATCAGTATAGCAGCCCTAGTTCCTTATGTTGACTACCTCTGTATGTTCACCAGTTAATTATAGTCCCTTGGGTGGTCCGTTTCCAGAGGTTTAGCTGTATTTATATATTGTGCACATGCATGAGTACACAAACACACCCCTCATGTGTATGGATAGCATATCATTGTTCAACTTTCATAGCATACAAATACAAATGCACACACACACACACAAAGAGGGTGCCAAAAAAATGTACAAGGTCTGACAATTAAGTGTGTGAATTTATCCTAGAATACATACTACACACCTCATTGCTGAATATCACCATGGTCACCTTTGAAGTACTCCCTTGGTTAACTGTGGACTCATGCCAGTACCTAATCTTTAAAGAAATTTTGGAACTCTTTCTATGAAATGGCCATCAGATCTGTCATCATATTACCATTGATGTCCTAAATGTCATCAAAATGTCTTCCTTTCAATAATTCCTTTATCTTAAGGTAAAGAAAAAAGTAATTGGGGGTCAGATCAAGTGAATAGGAAGGGTATTCCATACAAGTATTTGTTTAATGGCTGAAATCTCCCTCATGGGCAGTACCATGTGAGCTGGTACATTGTCGTGATGCAAGAGTCATGAGTTGTTGGCCAAAATTTTCAGTTAACATTTTCCTATTTCTCTATTGATGTTTACATTGTCTGCTATGCTTCTTATAGTCAGCTGATAATTTGGACACACAATTTGACAAATTTTTATAATTTTGCCATCAGTTCTGCTCATTCCTGGACACCCTGACCTCTTTTCATTAGTGATGTTTTCTCTCCCCTCAGAAAAATATTTACTCCATTGGTACACTGCCATTTTCTTCATGGCATTATCCCCATAAATTTGGACTGACGTGTCCTTGATTTCACTTCCATTCTTTCCAAGCGCAACAAGAAATTTACAAATGTTTGTTCATTGCTATAATTCAAGCTCTGACATTTTCACAACAGCTTACAAAAATACCCAGTAATGAACACAATAACAATGATGAACACCACTTGGCAAGGCACCGCTACACGTCAACATGAACACAATTTTGAGATACTGATATGCCAAGATTATGAAACTGTACCTAGTTATTTGTACAATCATAAGCATACAGATGAAACTTTGTAAACGTATATATACCCACGATCCATGTCTCCCATCCATCTCTCTCATAAACTATAAAAATAGAAGCAATTAGGATCCTTTTCTTATATATATATATTTAACAAAAATATTTTAAATATTTCCTTCCAAATATAGAAAACTCTGGATCAATTTGAGATTAAATGGTATTATTTTGTTGCTTTAAATTGATTCTTTTAAGTATTCCTTCCTGCTTTTTTTAAAACCTTGTCACTTCATTTCTTCAATGATATTTACAATATTTCTTCATCCCAGTCTAAACAATGCAAAAGGTAAGCTGGAAAATTAGGTTAGCTTAAAAGACATAGAAATAGGTGAGTGAGATAATAAAATAGTTCTTAATACAATGAAAAAGGAGGACCTTACAATTATAAACTTATAAAACTAGGTAGGAAAACGAAAGAAACATGTAATGGCACAGGATTGCTCCACAAAAAGAAATCAATATGGTTATATAGGGCGGTGCCTGGGGCTCAAGGAGTAGGGTGCCAGCCCCATATACTGGGGGTGGTGGGTTCAAGCCTGGCCCCGGCCAAAACTGCAAAATATATCATCTATAACCATAAATACCTAAATGATAGAGAAATAATTTATTCTATTTTTTTGAGTTTGTTAAAAGCATTCCAAATATCATAGCTTTGTGGGCAATACTTGTAGCACTTGTGGTGTCTACAATGCACAGAATACACTTCTGTGTAGATTCTGTGTGAGGTTAAAACAGTGTTTTCCAGTCAACAATAATACTTCATAAAGTTATTCCTGGATTTCAAATTCTGAAGGAAAAGGAAGAAGAGAAGTTTTTGGCTATTACAATTTTTTTCCAGTAGAAAGTGAGAAGATAAGAAGGTAAAGGAGTAAAGAACTATGTAAGAGATGTGTTTAAACTTTATCAGTGGCCGTGGAAGTCGAACATACATTAACAATTTGTACAGGTTCCTAAATTTGGTGAGATCATCTAACTTTCATTTAACCACAAAATTTCGGATCTTTCTTTGCCACCACTCTTTTTTATGCATTCATTTCATATTTTATGAAGATTTTATTTCATTATCTAAGAAGTTAGACTTTAAATGGAAAAATAAATTAGCAAATAAATGTGCTTTATTTGTTGTATCTTTTTATCTTTCACTCCTTCTCTCATGTTCTCTCTCCCTGTTATTTGTCCATATTCTAATATCATACATATTTGCCTTTTCTTTCTGGAAATAGCTAGAAAGAACTTGCTGTATCACTTTTAGAACTAATCCCAGCTAAGACATGACACAGTAAGCTTCCCACATATCTAAAATATGTATTTTTTATTTAAATTTTCTACTCGATTGTTTCAAATAGGAAAATGTTCAAGAAGGAACTAGAGAAAGAGCAAAAAGAAGTTTAATGAATTGAAACTAGAAAATTGTGAGGAAGGATAAGTAGTTGTATCTTTAAAATACGTGGAAACTCTAATTATGAAATATCTTATTGTATTCAAATGTTTTAATTAGCTAATAAAGAACTATTATTTTGTGAAGAAAGTACACTTAAAGGTAAGTTATAAGATTTCATCAAGAATTCAATAACTCACTTATTGATTCTCAATGTTTAGTCATCATATGTTATAAGTAATTCCATATAATATTCCATACAATATCCATACATATAATACAGAGTTTATAGAACATAATAGCTAGATTAAAACTTTTATAGAGTGTAAGTTTTTAAACTATAGAAGCAAAAAAACAATTATTAACAATGTAACTAAAAACCAGATACAAAGCTGATAAAGCAGTTGAAATCGTTAAGAAACTATCAAACATGTATATATACTTAAAATTTTACTTCTTAAAAGGCCGAAGAAGAACTTTTACTTCTTCTAATGCTTTAAAAGTAACTAAAAAAGACACAATCACCATCTGGTGGCAAAGCAAAGAAACTGTTGTTTTAAGGTATTTCACTCTCTATGACTGTACCTGAATCAGAATCATAAACCATCAAGTAATATAATCCTTTCCGAAGCAAAGGTTCAGATGGGATGTGTTATAAAACACACAGATATCTTCTGCTGTGATATTTCTGATGTATGAGGTGCATAATAAGATTTACTGATTCCTCCAAAGAAAACATAGTTTAACACTCACACAGATTATTACATTTCAATCTCACAATGATTTTGCGTGCTTTACTCTTAATTAATTTTATTTCATATATGAGGAAACTGAGACTTACAGAGATTAATACTTTACCAATGTCACATAGCTGATAAACGGCACTGCTTGAATTTGAATCCAAATCAATTGTCTCTTTTAAGGACTGTGTTCTCCCAAATGCATGAATTGTTTGACCCAAAAGCTAATCCTTAAATGGTTCTCAATAAGGCAATTAATAGATGCTTTTATTATTGTCAAAAACTATCATGGCAGAGTTCCAGTGTATAATGCAGGTGGACTCTACAATGTACAGTTGAATTAGGGATATCCTGCTTGATCCTGGATATTTTCTGACTGTAACTGATTTTTCCAAAGTCCCATTTGGATTCTTAAAATGGTTCATCTAGGCTGAAAAAAATAGAATGGGTAAAACAAAGCAGAACGACAAATCTGTCTGAAGAATGAATTGCCTTGGTTTCGCATTTACTTCCTTTCAGAGCCAAAACCAAAACAATACACCTGCTTTAGAACCATAAAATTATAAAACTTTAGAAAGAAAAGTAAGAACACTAGAAACTTTTAAGTTTCATTATGACTATTTACATTAATGTTTTATTACCTTATTTATATCAGATATCTATTTAGAATTTATAAAACGTTTTCACAAAATATTTTCCTTCTGAAATAATCACAATACTATGTATATGGTATCTAGGGTAGGAACAATTGGGTTGAAATTACCCTGTGTGTAGGTTAAACATTTTCAAATATTGTCAGTTTCATATACTTCAACCTAAATATGATGCCCATTTTAGAGATGAGTGAGCCCAGGAATTAGAAACACACAAATAAAACATCTTTATGGCTCATATATGGCCATCAAATTCACTTTCAAAATGAATAGAACAAAAGTCACATCCTCCAAGTCTATTCTACTGGATTCTCAATGGAAAAAATAAAGTAAAACCAAGTTCCTTCATTGACCGTTGGACTACATTACAAGAAACAAATATTTGTGTAAAGTAAATAGCAATATCCACACTTTGCTTTCTCAAAAATGATAATTTCAATTCACTGGTTTTCAGAAGATTAAATGCTTATCTCTCCTCCAGGAACCTCTGTTACTCTATGCAAAGCTATCATAAGTGGAAGATGCCCATATTGCAGCTTACTTATAAATTATTTTTTTAGTATTTTCTCTTAGTTTATTTAACAATTTTTCCTTCTAAATCATGAAAAATATTTTTCATGATAATTTGCCAGAATTCAATGTTATAATCATTGTAACCTTCAGTGTGATAGATTATTCATTTGCTTGATTACAATGACCTGAAAGACTTTTCTTAGACCAGGACTGTGCCTTATTCATCCCTCTAATCCCTGTTCTGTGAGCACAGCTATTCATATATTGAAAACACATAATGATTTTCCTCAGTTGAATTGAATTGAAAATAATAAATAAATAAAATGAAAGATTCCGTGGGTTTGATATTGAAGGATGTTTTGTTCTTTAATATCATGACAAGGTAAACACGATGGCTTACCCCTGTAATGCTAGCTCAGGTGGAAGGATTGCTTGAAGCCAGGAATTTCAGACCAACACAGTCAACAAAGTGAGACCCTGTCCCTACGGGGGGGAAAGTGTTTTTAAATTAGCCAGGTTTTGTGATATATGACTGTTGTCCCAGCTGTTCAGGAGTTCGAGGCTGCAGAGTTATAATCCTGTTGCTGCATTCTGTCTTGGACAACAGATTGAACCCATCTCTAAAAATCAAAAGAAAAAATTAACTAATTAACTTCATTTAAAAACAAATCAACAATTTATATAATTATGTTTATTCCTTTACATTTCTTCTGGACAATGCCCTTTTCCTTTTCACTTAAAGTACAAAGGAATAATAATAATCTTGAGACTCATGAGTATGTTCGTGAAAACTGCTTACTTCATTTTCTCCTTTGGAACAGCATGGAGTTGTCTCCCAAGTGAAATTCTACTCTTCCCTCTCTCACTTTATTATGAAGAGAATAATATGAAAAATTATGAAGAGAATAATATGAATAATTATGAAAAATTTCATTTTTCATTGAAAATGCCTAGAATATCAAGCCAATGTTTAGTAAAGTATGCATAAGAACCTTGAAATAAAATTTAGAAAGTCTGTAGAGGGAAAGTGTTATGCAATACATTGTTGGGGGGTTTAAAAAAACACTCAGGCCTTCCTTTTCTTATCCCTTCTTAGTTTAGAAGGGCTTTGGTCTTTCTTTTGGAACATTCACATTTTCATGTGAAAACACTTTCAGATTATTGTTAACAGGTCACAAATGTGTCACCTGGTTTAGACAAGGGCGTCTGTAATATCTCAAAACTATGTTAAAATAAAGCATTATCAACCTACGAAGGCAATAACTATAAAGCGCAAAATTAACTCATCAAGTCACTGTAATTTTCTCTTTCCTTGTCTCCAACTGATTACTGCAAATTAATGCCTGAGCAGTTAGCACACAATATGAAAGTCTTTAATTTGTGCTGAGAAAGCAGGCTTTTTTGTTAACATTACATCTATATAAAATTCCGTAATTCTTTATAGATATTACTATGATTGTTAATATTGCTTTGAACTTTAAGATGTGTTTGCATGTTTATTTTCAATTTACTAGCTTTAATATCATTAGAATTGAAACCTTTCTAATTCGTATCCAGGAATTCATAGATCAATAGATAGACAGACAGACAGACAGAAATGGGCCATTTGGGTGACTCATCTCTTAATTAAATATAAGAAATATCTCATTAGCTTGTTGTGAGTGTTAAAGCTTCAATGACATGTGTAAAAAGATGTTAAAACATAATGGAGGCCAGAGTATTCATATGCCATAAAGTGTTTTTATTTTCCACATTTTAAGACTCTTATTGCTTTATAAAGATAATGAATTGGGTTCACTGAAATGTCCTATTTATATCAATCTTTTCCCTCTCAGAAAAAGAGATATTTAGGCAATTTCTATCCATTGTATCCCATATGGTCACCTATGGACAGTTTGACAAACATGTAAACTACCAAAAGAAAAAAGAAAAAAAAAAGAAGAAGAAGAAAAAGGAAAGAAAGAGGAAGGTCAGGTGTCAGCCAGTTATTTGTAAGAGAAAGATACTTTTTCTTTAAAAGGAAGTTAAAAAAAATCAGTCATTCACAGAAAGGAACCAAGTGTTATACCTGGTTGGAAGTCAACTATAATTCTTTGGAGGTACATCTCCAAGGGATAATAATCATTTGTAATGGGATGTGATAATTGGACTGCTTGAGGCTAAAAATCAGAAATATATTTTTTTATTTTTTTCCCTTTATCTATAGAATAATTGACAGCCATTTCTGGTTTAAAAAATTAATATAAACTATATGAGTATTTTTTGTCATCATCTTTAACTTTAATATATCTAAATGTGTTGAAATATTCCCTCCTCCTGGATGGATTTGGAGAATATTCTCCCAAGTGAAGTAATACAGGAATGGAAAGGTAAGTAACACATGTATTCAGTACTTAATTAGAACCAATAGATTAACAACTACCTGCTCAAGTAAGAGAAAAACTCAATTAAGTTGAAGTAAGGGGGAGAGAGAGGAGTTAAGTAAGTTCCTACCAATGGGCATACTGCACACGTCCTGGGCGAAGGGCACAACTGCAACCAGACTTTAACCTAACAAAAGCAAACTATGTAACCTAATTGTATGTATCCTCAAATTAATCTGAATTTTTTTTAAATTATAAAAATATAAAAAAATATATTCCTTCCTATAGGCAGTTTCTATGAATAGCAATTAATGTGTCTCATTAATGTGTAGAAAGTTTTGATCAACAGTGATGCAACAGCCTCTGCCCTTGGTTTTGAGAGTTATGCATTGAACAAGATAGTCTAATTTCTTCATTCATTTCACTTATTGAAGCTAGGAAGAAATGCATGATAATGAGTTTTATGAATGAGACATTCAAAAGAAGTCCAAACTTATTTTTATAATGCAAACCAAATGTTTGTTTTTACTTTAAATCATAGTGACAGTCAAACTTAGACTTAGAAACAACATATCTCCAGAGCAAGTCACATGCTAAAAACTAATCCATTGGCTCCGTGTTTCTCAAATTTGCCCGATTTGGGGAACTTGGTTAAAAATACCACTACCTTGCTAATTCCCCAGTTCATTGAATTATTATTTCTGAATATGACCTAGTAATCCATGTTTTGAACAAGAACCTAGGCATTTCTTTTAAGATAGTTTATTTGAGACCCACTGATATTTGTCAGAAATGAGTAGTTCTGTTTAGGCATTCATGCTTTTTTCTATTTGGTGGAATTACATAGCAATTAATTAGGTCAGTTTAATTCATCTGAAGTTAACATATTAAATTTATAACACTATCTTCAAAAATCCATTACTTATTATTATTTTACACTTATTTGAGTACCCCTATTCAATTTTACCGTTTTTAAATTATTTTCTCCAAATACACAGACATTTAAAATTTGTATTATTTTCCTCAATTTAAAATTCAAAACCCCTTAACTATGAAGTTAAGTACCACTGCATAATTGGGGAAAGAAAGTGATGATGTACTAGGTTAACACTATCACAATAGGATCAATCTGTGACGGTTTTAAGCCTTCTAATTTTTGCATTATTCATTTCTTATCATCTTTTCTTTTCTTCACTTTTTATTAAATTTGAGTGAAAACTACTTACTACTTACCATCTGTCCTGTAACATCTGATACAACTTGATTTTAAAACATTTTTAAATACTACAGTACTATCATTTTAAAATAAATCCCACTAAAAATGACACAAAATACCAAGAATTATCTCTAGAAGCAGGATTATTTAATTCAACTACTTAACTTAAAATGTTTCTTTTGAATTATAAAAAGTAAATTAAGTAAACATGTAATTCTTAAACTACAGAGAACACATTATGTTTCTATCCATAAAATAGAAGGAATTTTTACTTATATTGATTTGAAAATAGAGATGTGATAGCTTAAAAAGTGCAATGATAAATGTAAAAGTACTTGAGTTAGTCCTAAATTTTCTTATCCTCATTAATACTCTAGAAAAGGATTAAGTAAAATTTTCATAAAATTTTTTACAAATATGAAAGTGAGCGATGTAAACATTAATTGATGGCCTGTTACCTAAGAGCTAACAAGGTTAAATGAGTAATCAGACATGCAATATTGAAAACAGATTATTGCAGAGATATTTGATACACAAAAAATAAGAATATGCAATCAATGTATGGTAAGAATATGGAAATGCCAAATAACAAAGTACAGATGAATAAAAGGTTTTTCAAGGTGAGATATTAAAAATGCAGAGTTAATGATTTAAAGAAAATCTCCCAGTTCTGTCTTCTGTTTTACCTTGAGGAACTCACATAAACTCTCAGGCTTCAATTTTTTTCTCCTGTAAAAATGAAGATTATAGTGGTTTATATACTACTTTCCAAGGATCCCGTAGGATTTGGAGGACGTTCTTTACAAGCAATCGGAGAGATGCTAGGCCTATTGAATTACTAATTAAAATTGGAAGACAATTAACTTATAACTGGAAAAGGCTTATTAATGCTTAAGTGAAAGATGAGGACTATATAATATTTAGAAGAGAAATAAGGACATTTACCTTTATTATTCAACTTATACATTATTTTTACCTAAATTGCCTAACAATATTAAAGAAAGGAGCAATCAAATAACAAAAGGCAACACTATTTGCTTTAATTCTTTGTGAATATAAATTTAGAAAATTTAATTTTCATAATTTAATAAGTGACATGTGTCTGATATTTCTATTTTGAAATGAAAATGATTAATTTTCCTCTCAAAATTGTTGCAGTTTTACTATACTGATAATAAATCACTGTAGCAGGCCCAAAGTATACAAGCATTTATTTTATTTTAGTAATCCAAAATGATTGTCACATTTTACTTCACACTGTCAAAATAAGCACATTGCTATTTACAGAACTAGTCTTCGAACATAAGTTTCATGGGAATAAAGAAAACGCTCCATTATTTTTTTATTTAGAATAAAATTGTGTTTATGTCTGATCAGAATTATTAGTGTTAGCACTATAACACTATAGTAGGCAAAACGTGGAATACATACACATTCTACTTAATCATTCTAATCCAGATGCTTTCATATTGTTTCAGAACGTAGGAAGAGTTCCAATAACCACATTTAATTAGCTTTTTTTCAAACAAAATACACATTTTCTCTTTTTTTTTAGCTCACGTGTCTTCTACCCCACCCCATCTCTGACTTTCGTGATTCTGTTCTTTATACGAAGTCCAATTTAAATGTGTACATTTCTGTGAAACCTCTCTTCTTTAGGATCTTGGAGTGGGATTTGCCTATAATCTCAGGTGATTAGTAGGACAGTTCCATCTGCAGTTTTGAGATTTTGTGATGTGGGCCATTCTCACTGGGGTTAGATGATATCTCAGGGTTGTTTTGATTTGCATTTCTCTAATATATAGAGATGATGAACATTTTTTCATGTGTTTGTTAGCCATTCGTCTGTTGCATTTAGAGAAAGTTCTATTCATGTCTCTTGCCCATTGATATATGGGATTGTTGGCTTTTTTTCATTTGGATTAATTTGAGTTCTCTATAGATCCTAGTTATCAAGCTTTTGTCTGATTGAAAATATGCCAATATCCTTTCCCATTGTGTAGGTTGTCTCTTTGCTTTGGTTATTGTCTCCTTAGCTGTACAGAAGCTTTTCAGTTTAATGAAGTCCCATTTGTTTATTTTTGTTGTTGTTGCAATTGCCATGGCAGTCTTCTTCATGAAGTCTTTCCCCAGGCCAATATCTTCCAGTGTTTTTCCTAGGCTTTCTTGGAGGATTTTTATTGTTTCATGCCTTAAATTTAAGTCCTTTATCCATTTTGAATCCATTTTTGTGAGTGGGGAAAGGTGTGGGTCCAGTTTCAGTCTTTTACATGTAGACATCCAGTTCTCCCAACACCATTTATTGAATAGGAAGTCTTTCCCCCAAGGTATGTTCTTGTTTGGTTTACCGAAGATTAGGTGATGCTAAGATGTCAGTTTCATTTCTTGGTCTTCAATTCGATTCCAAGTGCCTATGTCTCTGTTTTTGTGCCAGTACCATGCTGTCTTGAGCACTATGGCTTTGTAGTACAGATTAAAATCTGATATGCTGATGCCCCAGCTTTATTTTTGTTATAGAGAACTGCCTTAGCTATACGGGTTTTTTTCCGGTTCCATACAAAACGAAGGATCATTCTTTCCAAATCTTGAAAGTATGATGCTGGTATTTTGATAGGAATGGCATTGAATAGGTAGATTGCTTTGGGAAGTATAAATATTTTAACAATGTTGATTCTTCCCATCCATGAGCATGGTATGTTCTTCCATTTGTTAATATCCTCTGCTATTTCCTTTCTGAGAATTTCATAGTTTTCTTTATAGAGGTTCTTCACCTCCTTCGTTAGGTATATTCCTAGGTATTTCATTTTCTTTGAGACTATGGTGAAGGGAGTTCTGTCCTTAATTACTTTCTCATCTTGAATGTTATTGGTGTATACAAAGGCTACTGACTTGTGGACATTGATTTTATATCCTGAAACATTACTGTATTTTTTGATGACTTCTAGGAGTCTTGTGGTTGAGTCTTTGGGGTTCTCTAAGTAAAAGATCATGTCGTCAGCAAAGAGGGAGAGTTTGACCTCCTCTGCTCCCATTTGGATTCCCTTTATTTCTTTGTCTTGCCTAATTGTATTGGCTAGAATTTCCAGCACTACGTTGAATAGTAAAGGTGACAGAGGACAACCTTGTCTGGTTCCAGTTCTAAGAGGAAAAGCTTTCAGTTTTACTTCATTCAGTAAAATATTGGCTGTGTGTTTGTCATAGATAGCTTCAATCAGTTTTAGAAATGTGCCACCTATGCCTATACTCCTCAGTGTTCTAATTAGAAAAGGATGCTGGATTTTATCAAATGCTTTTTCTGCATCTATTGAGAGGATCATGTGATCTTTATTTTTGCCTCTGTTAATATGATGGATAACATTTATGGACTTGCGTATGTTAAACCAGCCTTGCATCCCTGGGATGAAGCCTACTTGATCATGATGAATGACTTTTTTGATGATAAGCTGTAATCCATTGGCTAGGATTTTGTTGAGAATTTTTGCATGTATATTCATGAGTGAGATTGGTCTGAAATTCTCCTTTTTGTTTGGGTCTTTTCCTGGTTTTGATATCAGGGTGATGTTTGCTTCCTAGAATGTGTTGGGGAAGATTCCTTCTTCCTCAATTTTTTGGAATAATTTCTGCAGTACAGGAATAAGCTCTTCCTTGAAGGTTTGATAGAATTCTGGAGTGAAGCCATCTGGACCAGGGCATTTTTTGGTTGGAAGATTTTTTATTGTTTCTTTGATCTCAGTGCTTGAAATTGGTCTGTTCAGAAGCTCTATTTCTTCCTGGCTGAGTCTAGGGAGAGGGTGTGATTCCAAATATTGATCCATTTCTTTCACATTGTCAAATTTCTGGGCATAGAGTTTCTGGTAGTATTCAGAGATGATCTCTTGTATCTCTGTGGGATCAGTTGTTATTTCCCCTTTATCATTTCTGATTGAGGTTACTAGAGATTTTACTTTTCTATTCCTCGTTAGTCTGGCCAATGGTTTATCTATTTTATTTATTTTTTCAAAAAACCAACTCCTTGTTTCATTAATTTTCTGAATGATTCTTTTGTTTTCAATTTCATTGATCTCTGATTTGATTTTGGATATTTCTTCTCTTCTACTGAGTTTAGGCTTAGATTGTTCTTCTTTTTCCAATTCCATAAGATCTCTTGTGAGAGTGTTGGTGTGCTCTCTTTCTGTTTTTCAAATGTAGGCATCTAAAGCTATGAATTTTCCTCTCAAAACTGCTTTTGCAGTATCCCACAGGTTTTGGTAGCTTGTGTCTTCATTGTTGTTATGCTCAAGGAAGTTAATGATTTCCTGT
Organism: Nycticebus coucang; assembly: GCF_027406575.1. Taxonomy (NCBI): domain Eukaryota; kingdom Metazoa; phylum Chordata; class Mammalia; order Primates; family Lorisidae; genus Nycticebus; species Nycticebus coucang. The sequence goes on along the minus strand of NC_069786.1, from coordinate 35,243,295 downwards.
TTTATTTCTTCCTGCACCCATCTGTTATTCAACAGAAGATTATTTAATTTCCATGCCTTTGGGTGGGGTCGAGCATTTTTGTTAGAGTTGAGTTCCACCTTTAGTGCCTTATGGTCTGAGAAGATACAAGGTAAAATTTAAAATGCTTTTGATTCTGTTGATATTTGTTTTGTGTCCCAGGATATGGTCAATTTTGGAGAATTTTCCATGGAGTGATGAGAAGAATGTATATTCTTTATCTTTGGGATGGATTGTTCTATATGCGTCTATCAAGCACAGTTGTTCTAGGGTCTCATTTAAATCTCTTATATCTTTGTTTAATTTCTGTTTAGAGGATCTGTCCAGCTCTGTAAGAGGACTGTTAAGGTCCCCTGTTATTATGGTATTATCAGATATCATATTGCTCAGACTGAGTAAGGTCTTTTTCAAGAATCTGGGAGCATTTAAATTGGGTGCATAAATATTTAGAATTGAAATGTCTTCTTCTTGTATTTTTCCCTTGACCAGTATAAAGTGACCATCTTTGTCTTTTTTGACTTTAGTTGCTTTAAATCCACATGTATCTGAAAATAAGATTGCAACTCCTCTTTTCTTCTGAATTCCATTTGCTTGAAAAATTGTCTTCCAACCCTTGACTCGGAGCTTTAATTTGTCTTTTGAAGCCAGGTGTGTTTCTTGCAGACAGCAAATGGATGGCTTGTGTTTTTTAATCCAGTCAACCAATCTATGTCTCTTCAGTGGGGAATTCCAGCCAATAACATTTATTGAGATAATTGATAAGCGTGGTAGTATTCTATTCGTCTTATTTTGTGAGAGTCCATTGCTTAGTTTTATCTTTTGCATCAGTGTGGAGGTTAGGTTCTGTCCTTTAATTTCTGAGTTGTTACTTTGCTGCTGATCCATTGTGGTGGTCAGTGTGCAGAACAGGTTGAAGTATTTCCTGTAGAGCTGGTCTTGTTGTGGCGAATTTCCTCAATGTTTGTATATCCATAAATGATTTGATTTCTCCATCAATTTTTAAGCTTAGCTTAGCAAGGTACAGAATTCCGGGCTGGAAATTGTTCTGTTTAAGTAGATTAAAGGTAGATGACCATTGTCTTCTTGCTTGGAAAGTTTCATTAGAGAAGTCTGCGGTCACTCTGATGGATTTGCCCCTGTAGGTCAACTGGTGCTTACTCCTGGCAGCTTGTAGAATCTTTTCTTTTGTCTTGACTTTGGACAGGTTCATCACAATGTGTCTTGGATAAGCTCGGTTAGAGTTGAGGCAACCTGGGGTCCAATATCCCTCTGAAAGCAGTGTGTCAGAATCTTTGGGGATATTTGGGAAATTTTCTTTTATAATATTCTCTAGTATGGCTTCCATTCCTCTAGGGCATTCTTCTTCCCCTTCTGGAATTCCTGTAACTCGTATGTTAGAACGCTTCATAAAGTCCCATAATTCTGACAGTAAACGTTCTGCTTTCTCTCGCTTCTTTTCTGCCTCTTTTACTATCTGAGTTATCTCAAAAACTTTGTCTTCTACCTCTGAAATTCTTTCTTCTGCATGATCTAACCTGTTGCTGATACTTTCCATTTCATCTTTAAGTTCCCTAATTGACTGTTTCAGTTCCTTCAGCTCTGCTATATCCTTTTTATATTTTTCATATCGTTCATCTCTTATTTGATTCTGTTTTTGAATTTCCTTTTGGTTATTTTCCACTTTATTAGCAGTTTCCTTCATTGTTTCCATCATTTCTTTCATTGTTTTGAACATGTGTATCCTAAATTCCCTTTCTGTCATTCCTAACATTTCTATATAGGTGGAATCCTCTGTAGTAGCTACCTCATGGTCCCTTGGCGGGGTTGTTCTGGACTGGTTCTTCATGTTGCCTGGAGTTTTCTGCTGATTCTTCCTCATGAGTGATTTCTTTTATCTGTTTCCTTGCCCTAATTTTCCTTTCACTTCCTCTTGCTCTTTAAGTTCTTGTGCCTGTGGACTAAGGGTTACAGGACCAGAAGGGTGAGAAGGTTGAAGAGCAAAAAAGGGATGAAAGAAAGGAGGACCAAGTGATAAGAAAAAAAAAGAAAAATAGAGAAAGGAGAGGGGGTGGTTAAAAGTAATATTGACAAAAAAGAAGGGAGGCACAGAAAGAGGGATACAGAGCAATATAGGTGTACAGTAGGGTACTTTGATACAACCTTAAAAAAAAAAAAACCACCTTCTGGGGTTGCCCAGTTGGGTGGTTCCCTTGAGGTCAGCAGCTCTTTGCTAACCTGATCAGACACAGTACCCCACCTCCACCAAGTAGAGAGGAAGGACAAAAATGCTATAAATCAAACCAAAACAAGCAAACAGAAAACTTTAAGGGATAAAATTGGGTGGAAAACCAAATAATAGCAGTAGAAACACTAACAAAAATGAAGTTCTAATTATTGAAATAGGCAGCAATTGGAAATTATAATTAAACTAGAAAAATTGAGAAAGAAAAAGGATCTGTATGGAAAAGGTTGAACTTAAAAAACAAAACAACAATCAACAACATCAAAATAAACAAAAAAACCAACCAAACCAAAAAAAAAAAAAAACACAACCAAAAACAGAGCAGTATGTATAAGTTATTCAATATTGTCTTGGCAACACGTGGTCTTCTGGAGTATGAGATGTTAATCACAGTTCTGATACGACTGGAGGCTGCTAGTTTCTCAAACCCCAGCAGGTAGACACCCTAAATCTCTCTTCAGCCCACTTAAAAGGCACTTTGATCTTGTTCACTTGCTGAGCAGAAGCTTTCCCAGGGAAGTGCTTGTCGCTGGAATCACTGCTGAAGTGGCTATCCACTTACCCTGTGTGCCAAAACTGGTCTCCCTCTGCCCCCGAGGGTTAGGGCTACAAGGTGGCTCAGACTCCGCCCTTAGGCTACTTGGTTGCTGGGTTACCAGCTCTCACCAAATTCTAGCTCTGCGACCCTGAGGGCGGAGCTTGCCAGGGCAGATCGCTCACAATGGCTGCCTGTGACCCAGAGCCAAACACTATTAGCTCCGTCTGGCTCAGTGGCTCAGACTGGGGCCCTAGACAATGGCCAAAGTTCTCCGCACTCCCGCTCAGGCTCTCCCCAAGGCAGTTCAGCTGAGTGCCAAGTCCAAAGACACCAAAACAGTTCACAGGTAAGGCCTTTCTTGTTTGCAGTCTCGCTGCTACTGAACTTACAGTTGCAGGCGGGTTTAGACAGATTGAACACACGCCACCACTTGCCGGTTTTCCACTGTTTTAGTCCTCCTCTTGGGGTCCAGAAGTCTCTCACTGACTCCCAGTATCCTCTCAAGGATGATGATAGGCAGATTCCCACCAGCCAGAGATGCCTGGAGTCCTATCTCCCCAGACTCACGGTGCCCAGATGCAAGGAAGCTGTTACTGGGCTGCCATCTTGCTCCGCCTTCCAGATTTTTTTTAAGATGGGGAAACAAAAATAAGTCAGAAGAAGACAAATCCTCACTGTAAGGTAGATGCCTGATGATTCCCCTTATAACTCCCCCAAAGTTGCCCTTGTTTGTTGAAAGTGATGAGCTAGAGCATTGTCACGATGGGAAAGGACTCTCTGGTGAAGTTTTCCCAGGTATTTGTCTGTTAAAATTATGGCTAACTGTCTCAGAACACTCTCATAATAATCAGATGTTATCATTCTTTGGTCCTGCAGAACTTTAACAAGCAAAAAAGCCTTGAATGTTTCCACCCCCAGAATTATTGCTCTGACCTTTGCTCTTGACTTCTCTGCTTCTGCTCTGATACTTTCCATCAAGAAGGCTTGAGCAAGTGGACTCACCATGGTGGGGTTACAGTTTGATTTTATACATTTTAGGAAGGTAAAGTCATAAATCTATATGTATAAGGCATACAATGGTTTGGCCTGAAAAGATAGAACAGGGGCTTACAGGTTATAGGTGGGTTTACAGATTCTTTAGTTGATAATTAGCTAGAAGAGTTATTGAAAAGAAATGCTTGAATTAAGATAAGGGTCTGAGGCTCGGCGCCCATATCTCAGTGGTTAGGGCACTGGCCACATACACCAGGGCTAGCAGGTTTAAACCTGGCCCCAAGCCTGCTAAAAAACAGTGACAACTACAACAAAAAAAATAGCCAGGTATTCTGGCGGGTGCTTGTAGTCCTAGCTACTTGCAAGACTGAGGCAGCCCAAGAGTTTAAGATTGCTGTGAGCTGTAAGGCCATAGCACTCTACCAAGGGAAACATAGTGAGACTCCATCTCAAAAAATATATATAAGGGTCTGCTCATGCTCAGAGGCAAACTACCAGACATCTGCCCAGACTCAACTGATTTGTTGTATGTTCTGAGGATCTGCAGGTATGCCTTGCATAGAGTCAGGCCTGTTAATGAGTCATAAAAGACATATCTAAGAAGGGAGGGGGACACGATGAAGCATATATGATCTCCTTTTGCATGGGAAGTACCCCTTTGGCCAAGAAGTGTTCCTGTCAGTAAGCTACTCAGAGGGAGCCACAAGGTTTTAGTTTAGTTCACCACAGCTATATGCATTATATTATTGTATTTCTGCAACTGATTGCAGACAATATTATTATCATGGATTTTTTCCTAATGGAGGAAATCTTAATAGCTTTTTGTATTTAAAATTAGTATAAATTGACATTAAAATATAAAATAATTTTGCCATTTGCACCTTTAACATCTTTGTATATTTTATATTTTAGAAACGTAAGCTAATAGTTTCTGTCCTTCCTAGTTAATAAAATATTACAAAGGATAACTTAAAAAAAAAAAGAAAGAAAAGAAAAAGCCTTGACAAGCAAGCCACATGCAGTATAGACTTAAATGCTGAATAGTTAAACAGTCATTCAAACTTTCAGAAAAGGAGATGGAATTGTTCCCAAAGGGACCAAACTGATCAATTGCTATTTAAAAGAATCTTTATTCAGCATTGTGTTAGCCAAATTGTGTTTTAAGACAAGCCACTCTCATTTTTGTGCATAGTTTGTTCAGGAAAGCTTTTTTAGTGGGTCTTTATTTGAGAAACATCCGTGGGGTTTTTTGTTTGTTTGTTTGTTTGTTTTTTCTTTAGCTGAACTTATTAGTTGCTTCCAAAGCAATAAATCTCTTCATTTCACTGTTCACTTTGATAGAGATTTTTCCTTGCTGGCAATTTCTTCTTTCTTGCTTTTCAAAAGACCAATGTTCTACTTCAACTTAAATGTAGGATGAAGAAAATTAGAGGTTTAGTTTTATTTTTGTGTCTCTTTTGGGAATAGGACCATAATTAAAATATTATAGAAAGGTTTGTCCACAGAGTTTCATACCACCAGTGATTTCTATAGTACTAGTACCAATTTCTAAAGAATTACAGTCATATACGTGAATAAGCATAAAGTTTTTATGCATATTGTCAGTTTGGTTTTTCAAAGGCTATCCCAGTCTATATTTCTGTCACAGACTTGATTTGACAATGCTCTCAACACACATACACTTTTTAATTTTTGTATTTAAATTTCAGATTGATATAAGGGTACAAACGATTAGGTTGCATTGTTTGTATCTGTTAGGTAATGTTCAAGTTGTGGTTGAGCCCTTCACCCAGGTGTGCCATACACCCCTACATTGGGCCCATTAAGTGATAGTACACCAAAGCCACTCTCTATTCCCTCCTTCTACCCCTATAATTATGGTTGTGTTTTTCTCTTGTGTGGGTATGTAGTTGTTCATCTACTGGTTTCATATCAGTATTAAGCACATTGGATACTTGCTTTTCCATTCTTACAATACTTAGGAGGATGTTCTCCAAATCCATCCAGGTAAATACAAATGATATAAAGCCTCCATCTTTTTTAATGGCTGAATAAAACCCCATGATATATATATACCATAATTTATTTAGCCATTCCTGAGTTGATGGGGATTTGGGTTGGTTTCACATCTTGGCAATTGGAAATTGAGCTGCAACAAACATTCTAGTGCAAATGTCCTTATGACAAAATTCTACTTTTAACACTTTGAGGATTCTGCCTAATTCTTTCCAGAATGGCTGTGTTTGCTTGCAGTCACACTAACAGTATATAAATTTTCCATTCTCTCCACATCCATGCGAGCATCTGTAACGTTGGGACTTTGTGATGTGGACTATTCTTACTGGAGTTAGGAGATATCTTAGGGTGGTATTGATTTGCATTTCTCTGATGATTAGAGACAATGAGCTAGCTTGCTTGCTTGCTTGCTTTCTCTCTGTCTCTCTTTCCTTCTTTCTTATTTTTCTGCCATTCCTCTGTCTTCTTCAGAGAAGGTTCTGTTCATGTCTCTTGCCCAATTATAAATGGGATTTTTGCTGTTTTCTTGCTGATTAGCTTGAGTTCTCTGCAGATTCTGGTTATTAGTCCTTTGTCAGATTTATAACAGGCAAACATCTCCTTCCATTCTGAAGGTTGTCTATTTGCTTTAACTGTTGTGTCCTTAGTTGTGCAGAAGCTTTTAGCTTGATCAGGTCCCATTCATTTATTTTTGTTGTTGTTGCAATTGTCAATTGGGTCTCCTTTAGAAAATCTTTCCCCAGGCTAATATTATAAAGAGTTCTTCTGACACTTTCTTCTAGAATTTCTATTGTTTTGTGTTTTATATTTAAATCTTTTATCCATTGTGAGTCAATTTTTGTAAGTGGTGAAAGGTGTAGGTCTACTTTCAGTCTTTTGCATATAACTAACCAGTTCTGCCTGCACTATTTATTAAATAGATATTCTTTTGCCCAGTGTAAGCTTTTTTTGCCTTATTGAAGATTGGATGATGATATGAGGCTGATTTCATCTCTGGGTTTTCTATTCTGTTCCATAGTCTCTATTTTTGTGCTAATATCATGTTGTTTTGATCTCTAAAGACTTGTAGTATAACCTGGAGTCTGCTGAAGTGATCCCTCCAGATTTTTTTTTTTTTCCCTAAGATTGCATTGCCTATTTGTTGTTGTTGTTGTTGTTCTGGCTCCATATGAAACAAAGAATATTTTTTCAAGTTCGTCGAAGTATGACACTGGTACTTTAATGGGGATTGCCTTAAATCTGCAGATTGCTTTGGTTAGTATAGACATTTTAACAGTGTTGATTCTTCCTAGCCATGATCATGTTATGTTCTTCCATTTGTTAACATATTCTGCTATTTCTTCTTTCAGGGTTTCATGGTTGTCTCAGTAGAAATCTTACACATCCTTTTTAGGTATATTCCCAAATATTTTGTTTTCTTTGAAATTACTGTGAAGGATATTGTGTCTTTGATTTGATTCTCAGCTTGACTGTTACTCAGGTATATGAAGGCTACTGATTTGTGAACATCAATTTTCTATCCTAAGCTGTTAGTATATTTCTTTATTATTTCCAGGAGTGTCATGGTTGAGACCCTAGGGTTTTCAAAGTATAAGATCTAAGATCATGCCATTAGCAAACAGCTAAAGTTTGACCTCCTCTGTCCCTATTTGAATATTCTTGATATCCCTCTCTTCCCTGATAGCCCTGGAGAGAACTTCCCATACTGTGTTAAGAACTAGTGGCAACAGTGGATATCCTTGTCTGGTACCAGTTCTGAGTGGAAATGCTTTCAGTTTTACTCCATTCAGTATGATATTGGCTGGGGGTTTGTTGTAGATGGCTTCTATCAGTTTAAGAAATGTCTCATCTATGCCTATTTTTTGAAGTATTTTGTCAAATACTTTTTACTTCATCTATTGAGAGGATCATCTAGTCTTTGTTTTTGCTTCTGTTTGTGTGGTAAATTACATTTATGGATTTGCATATGTTGAACCAAACTTCCATTCCTGGGATAAAGCCCAGGATCATAATGTATAATATTTTTAATGTGTAGCTATATTCTATTTGCTAGGAGTATTAAAATAATAATAAAAGTAATAAAAGTATACTTTTATTGAGTATTTTTGCCTTGATATTCATTAGTGAATTTTATCTGTAGTTTTTCTTTTTTGTTAAGTCCTCTCCTGGTTTTGGTATCAGGGTGATATTTGCTTCATATAAGGAGTTGGAATGGGTTCCTTCCATCTCAATGTTTTGGAATAGGTTCTACAATATAGGTAGAAGCTCTTCTTTGATGGTTTGATGGAATTCTGGTGTAAACCCATCTGGTCTGGAACCTTCTTTGTTGACAACTTTTTTATTGTTGCAATTTTGGTGCTCGATATGATCTATTCAAGAGATCCATTTCTTCCTGGTTAAGTGTAGGGAGGTAGTGTGATTTCAGGCCCATTTCCTCCAAATTTCTGGGCATAGGGTTTTTTTTTGTAGTAATCAGAGATGATCTTATGTATCTCTGTGGTATCTGTTGTTATTTTCCCTTTGTTGTTTCTGAATGAGGTCATTAGAAATTTTGCTTTTCTGTTTCTAGTCAGTTGGTCCAAAGCTTTATCAATTTTATTTATCTTTTCCCAAATTTTTGTTTTGTTAATCTTTTGAATGGTTCTTTTGTTCTCAATTTCATTTAATTCAGAACTAATTTTGGTTATTTCTTTTTTCTTCCAGTTTTGGGGTAGGATTATTCTTCTTTTACCAAATCTTTGAAATGATTTATTAGGTTGTTGATGTGTGTTTTTTTTTTTGGATGTGAATATCTAATGTTATAATTGCACTCTAAGGACTGCTTTTGCAACGTCCCACAGGTTTTGATGGCTTCGCTATCATTTGAAAGACTTGGGGCAGAACCCCCCACTCAGCCCGGAGCTCTGACCACCCCAATCAACCGCAAGAGTCGTCTCTTGATGCAAAAACGCAAGAGGATTTTTATTCCTGTATATGGGGACTTGATTCACAACTCTTTTAGGAGCCGAGAAATCAAGTCCCCCACAGCAGTTTTTTACAAGCTTATAAAGGCAAAAACTACAAAGTAGGCGGGAATAGCAGACATGCCAGGGACTCTAACAAAGTAAGAGAGAATACACACACCTGGGATTCTAATTAGATAAGGAGAACTCTAGTTCACTATTCAACTGTCTTAAGACAAGACTAATAGTCAAATATTTACTTAATAGTAAACATTTGCTGAAGCTCCTGGGGCTATCTCCTGGAACAGTTACAAAAGGTCACATTCCTATGGTAGGGAGCGAGAAGTGGTCACATTCTCATGGTAATATTTTCTTTCACATTTAGTTCAAGGAATCTACTGATTCCCTTCTTTATCTTCTCCTTGACCCAGCTATCATTCAGCATAAGTTTGTTTAAATGCCATAATTTGTGTAGGGATGAAGGTTTTTGTTGGGGTTGAGTTCTGCTTTCACTGATGCACTTCTTTAAAACAGTATCTTTCCAAATCCAATAGAGTTAGAAAATGAACTTCTATCTTACTTAATTTGGATTTCTCTGATTATTAATCAGTTTGCATCTTTCAAAGGCAGGTTTTAATTATTTGCAGTAGTTATATTTGATAAAGTTACCTCTAACATCCAATCATCAAATCTTAAATCATTGCACATAGGAGAAATATAAGCCTAGGTTCTTATAAGCCTTTGGTCACATTTTTATCAGCTTATCAACACATGTATGTAACCCCCTACATGTGCTTCTGTTTAAAATAAAGCACTTTATTTAATATGAATTGTTGAATTGTTAACATTGAAATCAGAGCAAATAGCACTATAACTCATGCCCCCCAAAAGCTTATTTAGCATATATTTTTCACTTTAAGGTACACCACAACAGTTTTGAGGTTAAGAACACTAGAAAGCACCTCAGCACTACACTTGAGGGGTGATTTTAAACAGTAAAATTACCCACAAAGAGCACAAAAATGAGAAAAATTTGGTACTAAAAATGTGAAAGGAATCTTATACAGTATGAGAGATGAAATGAAGTAAGTGGACTATTGTGTTTAACTTCATGAGGGGAAGTATGCATCAGGTAATTTAATTTTGCTACTCTTGACTCTCTCCAGAAATGATCACAAGAAACACTGCTATTGAATGTTAATTTAGAGTTACAATTAAAGTTTAAAAGAAATTTTAGCCAACGAGTGAATTAACAAATGTGGAATCTGCAAATAATAAGGATGAATTGTACTGTTTGCTATTCTTATTTATTTTCTGTTTTTATTTTGGTGTTTTAGAATTATTCTTATTAATTTGCACAAGCACAGTATACAATAAGCGTATCAACTCTATCATCTCTATTACATACTTTTATTCCAGTTTGTCTTTAAATTTTTTATAAATTTTTAATTTTTTATCTGTTAAATGTATCATTTTAATTTTAGTTTTATTGCTTATGATCAGATAATTCAGTCCCCTACATATGAAGGTTTTTTGACTATGGTATCTGTTACTTAGTGATCACTAGTATTATTGGAATTTCTTCTTCAATAGGTCCTTGGTCTCGGGGATTCGAATGAACCCATGGATCATGGATCAATGTTAAGATAGGATTTTATTAGACAGAAAGGAATACAGCAGGAGTAAAAAGCACCAGAGCGTTTGGCAAAGGGGAAGAAGTTGGAAGTCTCCCCCGAGTCCTTTGTCTAGGGATATATATTGTATGGAGAATTACATTTTGGCTAGGACTTGGTAGGTGGAAAAACATCTTTTCAAAGTTAATGAGTGCATTAGCAGATGAATGAATGGAGTCCCTCCATTAGGGCAAGGTCCTTGCAGTTTTTGTCTCAAGGAAGGGATTAGGGTGTGTGCTCCCTACTCAAGGTGGAACCATCCCAAAATATTTCAGGCTGCTTGGCTCACGACCTTGCTAAAGCCCAGAGGTGTGGCCTGGAAAGGTCAGCCTGTTTGTGCCTAGAGATGGAGGTCTGATTTCTGAGTTCACCTGGGCCTGGCCCTAAAGAATGGGTGAGGGTCCCTGTCTATCCCTGAATCTGGGAACCCTGTATCACTAGGTTTGATGCACCTCACTTCACTGGATGACTGGTTCCCCTCTCCTTGCCATTCCGTTCACTTCTTTCCAGAGTAGAATGTTGAACAGCAAATTTTCCCTAATGTCTATTATTTTGTGAGGGAAAGGTATGCTAAATCTTTAAATGTGACTATATATTTACTTTGGGGACCCATGTGAAACCTTAGAGAGTTGGCATGAGATTATTTTATGCTGAAAAAAATAAGATTCAGCAGATATAAAAAGAAGCCTTCTCAGAACTTATCTGACTAAATGCAGAAAAGGGTAGGAAATAGTGCTTCTATCAGTCTCCTTTTCTGGGAGGTTTAACTCCCAGAAAGGACACCAACGTGAAACTATTTTAAATTCCCTCTCCAGTCAGTTTCATGGCCATGAAGAAAATGAAAATATCATCACTTACACCTACATAAACAAAAATCACAAACTATCTCCCATTTGTTCTCTAAGAAATTCACTTGTCTTTCCTAAAGAAACCCTTTTGTTATTATCATAGAAGCTTTTGCACCTCCTTTCCTTTTCCTAGCAAATTAGATATATAAACCCCTAAATTCCTCTCTTTAATGGATCACTTCTTTTATGAGCTTCATATGCATATGAACAAACATTTTTTCTTCTGTTAATCTGTCTTTTGTCAGTTTAATTCATAGGCTCCCAGTACTAAACCTAAGAGGGAAAAGTTTTTCCTCCCCAGCACTGATTTTGAAAATTTATTATGTGTTATTTGTGATTATGTTGCAGGAAGACCAGGCCCAATGGAGAGAAAGAGCACTCAAACACCATGTTTATAAAAGGAAGGGTTTTATTTACCAGCCAGGAATTTACGGCATAGACGAATTCCAAATGGCTGCACTCTCCTACTGGTTTGGTCTTACCCTTTTTTCGACAGTCAAAAAGTTCCAACCCATAGGTACCCTTTTCATTGGCCAGTTTGAATCAAGCAGGAGATGCTATACCAGTCCCTACAGAACTACAGGATTTCATGGAACTTGGAAATTTCCAAGTTCCAGGAAGTTAAGTTTACAAATTCCCAAGAGTAGATTCACCATGGAGAGGACCCTGCAGGTGTATTCTTGTGGTCTCCTTGAGAAGACTTGTTCTCCTAGACCTCACCCTTCTCTGGTATCCTCTCTCAGTTAAATAAAAGATTTTTGTGTGTGAATATTTCATAAATATTAAAATTAATTAGAAAGATACATAATTTTATTTGTATCTTATGGCTTTTGACCCTCCCAGACTAAATCTCTATGTCCATATACTCTTACTTACTTGGATTATGTGTTTTTTTAAAGACTGAGAAAGGTTTTTGTAATTTTACTGTCCATCTGTTTTGTTGTCTTAAGCCTCTGCTATTTTATGTAACTATGCTATTTTGTTCAGAAAATGTCAAGAATGTTACATTTTCCTTTAGGTAGTTTCCCTCACTCTCCAACTCCTCTATGGAGCTTCCTTTTTCATATTGCCATCATCTGGCTTAGTTTGGGTTTAAGTGGGTGAGATCCCTGTCCATGCAGGGCACCTCTGATCATTTGCTCCATAAGCCTTGAGCAATATGCAATCAGCTGTTGTTGAAGGCCTTCCTGCATTATCAGAGCTGACAAGGTTTATTTGCATTTTTAACGTGACTTCAGTGCTCTATATAAAGACAACAGATGCTGATGGGTGTTGGTTTGCCTGCTGTTTAGTTCCATGCTTTGCCTGTGACAATGTCTTCTCTGACTTCCTATCTAATCTTTTGATCTTAATCCTCACCTTTTTTGCAAGATTATAGTCCTTTTCTCCTTCCTACTTGCAGTTTAAGTAATTTCATCTCTTCTCCCAGATGTAGAGTTCCAGGGTCTTTCCTTCCAGTCTTCCAACACTTTCCTATGGCATGTTTACTTCTTTTACAAGGATCTCTTTGAATTTTTAATTAATTTCCATTTGGAAATGAAATAACTGAAGATTCGCTTCTTCCTACTTTTTTGCATTCCTGATGCTATAGCATGTTGTATTTTTCCTTGATTTCTTGGAACTTTTTTTAAAGACTCAAAAAGAGTGTAGAAATATAGAAAAGGAAAGTAAAAGCATAAAGATTAATATTTGATAGTTTTGTCTTTCTATATTAATATTTTTAAATAAAGAATTGATCTCATTTTTAATGTTTTTCATGTTTAATTCTTCATTATCCAAAGTAATATAACTGCATCTATTTTCCTTATTTTTTAAAATTAATGTTCACATTTTATTTTTAAACTTCATGCATCTTTGCATTTGTGTTTATATTTTGAGCTTTTTTTATTTTTGTGTTTATTTTTTATTTTTTATTTTTGTGTTTATTTTCTATTGTAAAACTATAAAATCATCTGAGAGATTTTTCTTTTCTTTAGAAGCTTTCATTATGTGGCCTATATTTCATCTTCTATCATTTTGTATGCTTTGATTGCTTGTTTTTATACTTTCTTTTATGTTTTATCTCTTACCATATGGACTTTGTCCTATTTATTTTTTCAGTATTTGCAAAAAAAGTTTTCTATTTTTTATTGGCTTTCTTTTCATTTCTTTTTCTTTCTTTCTTTCTTTTTTCTTTTTCTTTTCTTTTTTTTTGAAACACAGTCTCACTATGTTGCCCCAGACTAGAGTGCCATGGCATCAGCCTACTTCACTGCAACCTCACATTTCTGGGTTTTGGGAATCCTCCTGCTCCAGCCTCCCCAGTAGCTGGGACTACAGGTGCCCACCACAATGCCCAGCTAATTTTTCTTTTTTAGTAATGGCAGCATTTCACTCTTCCTCAGGCTAGTCTTGAACTACTGAGCTCAAGCAATCCACCTGCCTCTGCCTCCCAGTGTGCTAGGATTATGGGTCTGAGCTAGTATGCCTGGCCTGTTTTCTATTTTTTGAGAGTTTAAATTTCTAAATCACTAAATTTTTAATTATTAAAATCAAAAGTATAAAATGAAGAATTTATTGTGGTTTTAAATCTTTTTATTTCCTACTTTTTATTGATACTTCCTGGGGTTGGACATTATATATCATACTTTATTGATCATTTGATCTTATTTTGTTTCATTTGGCATCTACACTGTTTGCATGCTTAATTATATAACTGTTATTTAGATTTAACTCTTTAATTATCTTTTAGATTTCTTTTTTAAACAACTTTTCCATTCTAGAGTTTTTAATTTTGATTCTTCTATTAACACACGGTCAAATATCTAAGCATATTTTTTTCAATAGGTGTGTATAGTGGCATCCTTTTTTAATCCTTATCATATGATAATTATGTCTGATACTTTTCCACATGAAGGACATCTTGTCAGGTTATAGAATTTTGGGGTCACAAACATCTTATTCAAACTGTGAAGACTCTCGATAATGTTTTAGCATTTAGTCATGCAAAAGTCCAAAAGTAACCTTGGTTTGTCATTTTATTACAAATATCTTTTTATCTGGATAATTAAAATATCTTTGTCATTAATATTGTAATAGTCCATAACTTATTTAATGACTTTTCCTGTTTTTTTCCTTTCTAGTTTCTATAGATCATTCTAATATAAGAAGTTCTAAAGAAAGCGCATTTCATGGATCCCATAGAAAGAATGCAAATTTTAATTCCTTTTTCATTGTTGACTTAAATATCTGGGCTACTTGGCTAAGGGATGGTCAGTAAAATCCAGCGCCACCTAGTATTATTTTAATTGATTATTTTCCTTTTCAAATAAACTAATGTGAACATTTGTCACTTTTCAAGCTGATATAATAAGTACTTGGTAGCACTATAATTTTTTTCAACTTTGTATTGAAAATGTGTGATTCACCATTTTTAAATTGCAAATTTCACTTAGTTATGCATTGGTTGAGAAAATATAATGTTTGGCTGGAATTGTTACATAAAACAGAAATCACATAATATTCAGTTACAGGCAAAACCGAAGGTTGTACAATTTTCACAAGTAATTTTTTTCAATGAATAAGATATTTCAATAATATCATGTAAACTGCACGTTTTAATATAAAAAGTCTTACATCTCTAGTGTTCTTTAATCAAATTTAAATGTAATCTTTCAAAGTTTTAATTTGTTCTTATCCCTCAAAGATAACTACTAAAATTTTCTATGATGGAAATCATATAAAACATAAATCACCTTATAAATGTAACTACAGAATTTATTTTTATCTTCATAATTTGAAATACCATATGAAAAACTTCCAATAATATTCTATTATTTATTAAGTCTTCCAAGGTATGGATAGAACTTTTTGCTTTTTTGCATATTCTTTATTTTTTTTGATAAACCACATAAGAATGAACATTAAAGGGAATAAAATTTTTCCTAACGGTCTCATGAAAAGTGAACAGAATTAATAAAAATTGTAGAATTAATGAAAATATCTATTGGATCAATGAAGACTAGCATAATACTAAATAAAGCAAAGACAAAAATCAATGTTTATATTTTATTAATATCATAATTTATAAAATAATTCCATTTCTGGAAAATGATAAAAATATTTTTATAAATGTTCTTCATTTTGTAGTAAGTATATTCTTTTATTTCATTTTTAAAAGTCTGTACCTAAATGTTTACATGATAAAAAGTTAGAAAATTATTTTAAAATCCCTGGTCTTAAGCACCTGGGTGTTTTCCTTAGCTCAGTAATTCTTGTGGGCATTTTAGGAGCCAAAAATCTAAAGTGGAATACTCTTCTATCATTGCTTTTGTTCTGTTCACAAGGATATACAAAGAAATGTCAAAGAAAGAAATATTTAATTTTCAGAAACATTGTTGAGAAGATAATGTGGCCTTGGAGTTTTGTCAGTTTTACATATATGAAGCTAAATCTTCAAAATATGTCATTTTTAAGTAAAGCAAGATGAAGTACTAAATCACTAGCTTTATTAAAAATAAGTAATGAAATAATAACTTTGAAACCAACTTAATGTTTTAGCACCTTTCAGTTTAAAGGGACAGTTATCCGTGTTTGCCCCTGTGGATTCCCATTCCCTCTCAACTTTTAACTTTCAATGCCCTCAAGGTCACCACCTATCTTTGAGTCCTTCTTGAGATTTCCTTGCTAACTATTATGTTTCTGAATACTTACACACAAATGTCAGTAAAACACTTGCTATCATATGACTCCCAAAACATATTTTGAAAACAATTTTAATTCCCATGAAATTTTTATAATTCCTAAAGTTCAAAACACATATATGTTTCTAGAAGAGACATGTTCATCACTTCATTTGTTATCTGATAGCATTCATTCTCTAAACAATTATTTCAGATACTAAAGGATCCAATGATTTGCCCAAAGAGCTTATTTGACAAATGTTCAATAAAAGTCTGTTTACTATTCTTGAAACTAGAAC
This sequence comes from Nycticebus coucang, assembly GCF_027406575.1. Taxonomy (NCBI): domain Eukaryota; kingdom Metazoa; phylum Chordata; class Mammalia; order Primates; family Lorisidae; genus Nycticebus; species Nycticebus coucang. The sequence goes on along the minus strand of NC_069786.1, from coordinate 35,227,065 downwards.
AAAATTCTTCACATTTTCTTCCTTTGCTTTTTCAACGATGTTGACATAACTCAGGTTTTGCCTATAACTGACAAAATTCCAAGGCCTTATTATCTTCAAAACATTGTTTCTAAAATTTAATTTTTCTTTCATCAACACTTCTTTGTATATCCTAGTGAACAGAACAAAAGCAATAATAGAAAATATTCCACTTTAGATTTTTGGCTTCTAAAATGGCCACAAGAACCACTCAGCTAAGAAAACACAACTAATGTTCTATCAACTAAATCTGAAAAGTGCAAATTTGGAGATATAGAGCCTAGAAAATCATTTCGTAAGAAGTCAAACAAGAGCTGGAAAACAAAAGAGTACAACATAAATTTTTAACATGGAAGAATTTCTAGGAAAAAAGCGTAGAAACTAAAACAATTACATTAAGTGATACATGTATTCTCCAAAGAACCAGAATAAATTGACTAAAATCAGACATCAATTGCATATATAAAGTACAGACAATATGAAGAGGTTGGTCAGTTTTTCTTTACATTTTGAAAAAAGGCTATAGACACATGAGGTAGTCATAAGAACAGCTATTATCATCCAGCTGTGTGAATAATACTAAAATGATAAACAATCTGCTATGATTGTTAATAATAATATACTTATTGAATGTTGCTATGATACAGAGACTGTACTAAACCTATATTATTTATTTCTTATTTGTTTAACATGATATCCTTGTGAGACAAGTATTATTACTATGTCCTTATTTTCAGATGAATAAACAAGTTTATAGAAATTCAAGTCTATGATTTTATTCTATGAATTGATCTCTTAATCATATATTTTGTGCCAGTAGAAAAGATTATAAACTCAAAATTATACTAAAGTAGGCAAATATTGTTAATGAGTGACATAAATTAACTGCAAGATAATAAAAAAAAGAAGGAATGGGTCAAAACTGGAGAGCCATTCTCATCCAAAGAGGAGGAGCAAGCAGCAACTTAATTTCAGATGATTGTTGCTTTGGATAAATTCAGGCCTTTGGTTTCAAGAAATTTTAAAGATAACTACAAATCTTGATTTTTATAATGCCACTTAATTTATAAATTTTAACAGCCAATTAAAAACAACAAGCCAGGAGTTATAGCTTGAGCCATCCCAGCTGTAGTCCCAGTCCCAGCTGGGAAGCTGAGGCTGAAGGATGGCTTGGGGCAAGGACTGCAAGACCGACCTGGGCAACATAATAAGATAAGAAACTATCTCTTAAAAAAAAAATACAAAACAGCAGACTACAGACTAAATAAAACTTTGTGGGTTGAATCTGCAGATAAGAGAAGGTACAATAAATGTGATTATACTATTCATTGCATGTTCAAATGAATCATCTGAAATTAAGTCCATTTTTTAAACTGCTATTTTAGAAATGAAATGTCATAGCCAGGTCACCCACAGTTCCACAAATCACCAGTCTTAATATTGCCTGGTTGATATATTCCACAGTTGTCCTAAGAAGTCAGATACTTCTTATGGGTGTATTTTGGATATTAGTTGTACCCTTTTAACTCAAACAAGACTCTCTCTCTTTTGGCTTCTGTCAATAACCATAGCAAATTGAGAGGCCATTAATTACAATGTAAGCTCTTAAAAACCAACATTTATGGTATACTAGCCTATCAGACTCTGAAGAGATCAAAGACTTAATTGGCCAGATTACTGAACTTTCTGCAATGTCACTTCTATAGAGAATTTTGTCATGACTAAAGAGCATGATGAGCCCATTAAAAAGCTAATATTTTTAAATGTCAGGATAAAAGAGTGTTGTCATATAAACTCAAACAATAATTCTTAAACTACTGCAAGAAACTAAAAGGAAAATAAAATTATGCTGAATGTGAAAAATAGGAAGAATGGTTGACTGTCAATTGACAGTGTTGGTAAATAAGGATTTGCTTATCAAAATACCCCTTTAAATAAAACTTTACTAGAACCAAAAAAGAGAAACCAACAGCATTTTTGTACTATTTAAAAACAGTGTGTCATCGCATATCTATTTTATATTGTTTATTTAGACCATTTGTATTGATACCCCGTTTCCCCGAAAATAAGACATCCTCCGAAAATAAGACCTACTTACAGGAAAGGTAAGACGTCCCCTGAAAATAAGACCTAGCGCATCTTTGGGAGCACACCTTAAAATAAGACCCTGTCTTATTTTCGGGGAAACAGGATAAGTATTTTTATTAAGAACAATAAGGGTCTCTTCCTAGAGAAAAACTTCAGCTTCAAATTTATTTCTTTCTCAGTTGTGTTGGAAAGAATTGAATAAACTTGGTGACTGAAAAATGTTGTCTGTTTGGAAGGAGAATATAGCTGTTGGTGAAGAAGCGCATATTTCTTTATGGAAATATTTTACCTCTTGTTTTCAATCTGCAGCTGAACTTTTAAAAAGAGGGAGAGAGTGTATGTGTCTCCTAAGGACCAGCTTCTGCAAGCACACTTATATCCCAATTTAATTAGTCAATCTATGAATGAAGCCAAAATTGAATTCTGTTGCTGCCACAAGTGAGACAAACTAATCGGATACACCACCCTGAGTGAAGAGCCAAGAAATGACATCAAATAAAACAAGCCCTTTGAGTAATTTCCTTTTTCTTGGCAACCAATTATGTTTATTACCTTTACTTTAATGTTCATTGTAAAGAAAAAGATTTTATTTTTAGATTGTAACTCCACTGTTTGGGTGATTTTTAAAGACTCAAAGTTGTTTCAATTCAAAGAAATTTTGAATTGATATACATAGAACCTATAACATAATCTTTAAAAAGATATGTGGAGATGAATGAGGTAGCCTCTCAAATACTAGCCACTGTTTACATTTACTTCAATATAGATTATAAAATCTATAACTAAGGTTAAAAATAGTTTTAAATTTGGTTTTAATGAATATTGAAATTAATTAAAATGGTAAAAATAACATTGCCTCTAACTGGCTTTATCATAGGATAAGCATAAGATTGCCTTAATATTAACAAAATAGATCAGTTGGCACTCAAAACTCATGCTGATATTTTAGAAGCAAACATTCCACTCCTGAGTTTCACTACCAGTTCATAGATAAGGAATTTTAATACTATAATGTTCTACATAATTTGCAAGAGAAGCTAAACTGGGTAAATGTAATGATTTAAATTGTTCAACTATACAAAATACTGATTTAATATCAAGTTGATGGGCTCATTTATGAGCTGGCACCACAAAAACATTCTTGGATTAACTGGTTTTATGCAGTAAGCATGCATTTCCTTCTGTTTTCCTGGACTTTTGAGACCTGAGTTGGCTTGCCTTTTTCCATGTTTTCTCAACAGACACCATCCATGTATAATTTCTTCCATCTGGCTGTATTTCACAGCAGTTGTGGGCAACAGGGAAAATCTGGGAATGCTGGGCTTTCTGAGCTTATAACATCACTGTTATGGATGCAAGAAAGCCAACATATAAGGAGAGATAGGAGGATAGTTACATTTTTACCTGAGATAATCCCTTTCCTTCCTAATTTGCTCTGTACTCCAGTGACAGCAGTGATGGTGCAACTGGGGGTTGATTTGCAATAAACTTTTCATTATGAAGCTCTTGGTAAACAGAAGTCTAACGTAATGGTACACATTTATTTCAGAGATGTATCTCTTCTATTGCCCTCTGACTACTATTATATGACATTTACAGACAAATTAATAATATAGATTCTACTTTGACTAATTCTAATTCATAAGGCTTTACTACCCACTAGGGTGGCCATGGTAGAATACATACATGCCTGAGGGTGCAGAGGCTCAGCCTCCTGATCCAGCTCAGCATAAATAATTGTGAACCTTGGCATTTCTACATTTAAAAAGTAGATTTCATTTCTGTATACGTTCTTCCCCCATAAATTTTATAACATGAGATCAAGTAATTGTTAAAGAAGTTGAATCACTTTGTCATTTTTAACTTATCCTTTGTTATATCTATTGTATATTCCATCTCATATAATTTAGTGAAATGAATTTAAAGTCATGACTATCTCTAGTTTTAGGATTGTGAAATTGATGTGCTCTATCACTTTCACTGTGTGAAACATCGTTGTCCTTACTGAATAGATACCAAGGGAAAGAATTATTCTCTTATACCATTGTGAATTCTACTTTGGTGATCACAGGTCTTTGGGGAATGTGGAATAAATCAAAGAAACTCAGTCTGGGAGGAGCATTTATTAATGTCTTGAGGTTCACAGAACAGTGCTAACATATTATTGCTCCCTAGGAACTTCTAAAAGGGAGATCCTGAAAAGAAAAAAATTCTTTCCTCTGTGTTTCTTTTTACTCACCCATAGATTTACACACTTATGTTTCATTCATTTTTCTAATATGTAATCAATTTATGAAACGATTTCATTTCAGTGGGTTATAAATATAAATCGGTATTATTTTTTGGTCTCTAAATTCAACTGAGTATGACTAATATGCTTTCCTATTCTCTAATTAACGTCTAAGGAGAATCTCGTGTTCTTTAGGTTAGTATACATTAACAGTCTAACCTTATCCAAAACTACATTTACTTATCAGATTTAAACCTTTTCTTCTTTTAACCTTATCTCAGCATAACCCATTCATGTAGCTTTAGAGAACTGAGGATGGACATAGTCTGTGAATCCATTTCTTCTCCTATGCTAGTACCTTATAAAGGAGGTGGTGGTTTTGTTCTGCCTCCCTGCTGTACCATCCCCAGTTGTGGAGTGAGAAACAGGAATGCAGAGGAAGACAGGGAAAGCATAGTTTTTATATAATCATGTAATCTTCCCTCGTCCTGCTCTGTTTCATTCTGATCGCACCTGCTAGTTGGCTCTGACTATGTGGTGGTCTCTACAAAGTGAATTTGTTGTAGGTTCTTGGGGAGAAATTTGACCTTCACTCTGGCCCTCCTAGTCAGTGAGGGTTCCTCCAAAGAGGAGTGACCTCCCTGCTCCAACCTATGAGGGTCCAACATTCACTGCCTTACAGGATATCTCTGGGGCTTCTGTTTACCCCTCTCACCTCCAAGTCTCTCCACAAGAAGTCTCAGAACCTCATGAAATCCCTTCCATAATCTTAACAGAAACTTTTTTTTTTTTTTGGAGACAGAGTCTCAAGCTGTCACCCTGGGTAGAGTGTCATGGTATCTCAACACACAGCAACCTCCAACTCTTGGGCGTAAGTGATTTTCTTGCCTCAGCCTCTCAAGTAGCTGGGACCACAAGCACTTGCCACAATGTCCGGCTATTTTTTGGTTGCAGTTGTCATTGTTGTTTAGCAGGCCCAGGCTGGGTTAGAACCTGCCACCCTTAGTGTATGTGGCTGGCACCCTGCCGACTGAGCTACAGGTGCCGCCTTAACCGTATCTTTTAAGAAGAAGTCTACTAGGTGTACCTGAGAGGGAGGGGCATAGTAGTTCTCCATGTTGTTTTTCTCAGATACACACTATGTCATGGAAGTCTCCTATCCTGACTATCTTAAGAGAAACAAACACAAATATCTGTGCTCATATATCCCCCCAAATATCAGTAGGGGACACTGCTTCAGGCTTTCTAAGAATTTCTTACTATGTCCTACTCTACCCTGACAACAGCTCCATAGTGAATGGACCTACGGGTTTCCAATCCAATGAGCATTTATCCAGTGAATAAGAGGCCAGTTTTCCCTTCTTCCAGGTACTAGACTTACAAGTGATTCAGTTGAGGAACCTCTATCTCACTTGTCTTAGAAGAAAGAATCTACTTCTCTATTCTTCCCAGTGGGTAAAAAACTGACCTCTTCTTACTCCTTTCTAGCTTTTTTTTTTTTTTTTTGCAGTTTTGGCCAGGGCTAGGTTTGAACCCACCACCTCCGGCCTATGGGGCTGGTGCCCTACCGCTTTGAGCCACAGGCCCTGCCCACCTTTCTAGCCTTTTTATCCACAGAGGAGAAAGGGGAAAGGGTATTTGAGGGAAACAAGGTTCATTTGGAATCATCAGAGGATGCTTTCTGTACAAAATCTGCTTCAAATTGTTCTTGCCCTTTTTTGAATTTGCTTTGAGCTGCATTCTGTAATTACAGGGTTAAGGAAAAGCTCCAGTCAATGTTCTGCTAACTGAAGTTACTAAGTACTTATTATGTCCGAGGCACTGTGTTCACCATCGTATGTTTACTTTTAACTCAGAGTGAGAGTTATGAGTATAACAATTCTGAAGTTGGTTCTGCAGGGTTCCTTTACATTCTTCTTTGTGAGATATTAAAGTCTGCTGTATTTAGTTTTGTATCTTTCCATTGGTTTCCTTTTGGGAAGTTCAGCATTAAGAGATGCAATATGCAGCCGTGGTTTTCAACCTTCCTAAATGCCATGACCCTTTAATGGGTTCCTCATGCTGTGGTGACCCCCAACCATAAAATTATTTCCGTTGCTACTTCATAACTGTAATTTTGCTACTGTTATAAATTGCAATATAAATATCTGATATGCAAGATGTATTTTCATTGGTCACGACCCAGAAGTTGAGAACTGCTGATATACAGGATAAGGGACTGTGAGACTGGCTCATACAGATGTTTTCTACTAGGAAATAAAGGAAAACTTGGGGTCATTATTCAGACTGTGCTATTTAGGTGTGAGTCAGTATATATTATTGGTACAATGGAAAATAGTATCAGCCATTTAGGGTTGAGCATGTGATAATTAGGTATCTATGTCACAGGAATTTAAAGAAGTGTTAACTAACACTATTGAAAACTGCAGAAAATATGGGTGGAATGAAAAAAACTTCAAAAAATTTGGGTGAGACTCAAAACAATCCATTCCATGAAATTTTCTTTACATTAGTTGACTGCCTTCTGTAACTACACGTGTGGAAGAGTTTTCACTATTCTATCTGGCTGTAAAGGTCTCTGTTCTTATTTGTTGTTTGGTTCTTACTAGCAGCAGCTTAGATAAGCAATGGTACAAGAGCTGCGTGAATGTATATGCGTGCATGTGTGAACGCTCCTGCACATGTCTGCACATGTGTACATGTGGGCAGAGAGGGCATGCTCAAATACATGCGTGTGTGCATATATGTGTATATTTGCACTCATGTGCAAGCCTCCTGCAGAAAGTTATGAAATCTATCTGCATTGTTCCACATGAGCTGAAAGATAACAAATATCCAGTCTCTGTGTGCTTTTGGAGTTGAAATTTAGAGAAAATCCAGTCTTTTTCTTGCTCTTTCTACATTTCACAGATTTCTCTACTGCAATTATTATAGTGTTTATCACTTCTCAACAAAAGATTAAGGAAAATTTGACTAGAAATAAATTAATGTGCTGGTATGATTTGCTTGATCTACTTATATGCTTTACCTGCATCTTAAAGAGTTACCCTTATACAGAAAACAGAATATTTTAAAAGCTTTTTCAGGAAAAGAAAAAATTCACAAATATTTACTGAAAGCTAATTATAGGTGAGATTCTAAGTGCTGTATTTTAGGCAAGTCCTTTGTTATTAATTTTTTACATGGATTTTAGAATGTTTAAGTGGGTTTTACAATTATGATGTGTTTAGAGATTATTGTTTTCAATGTCCCCTAGACCTACTTTTTTTTTTACCTGCAGTCAAATAATCCTTAATTTTTTAGTGGTCTTTGAACATTTTGGTACTGAGAAACTATATAAATAAGCCTTAACAAGAGATTTTTATGGCTGTTACATAAAAATACCAATTGAAATCCACTTTATGAAATCCATGGGTGAGGAGAATATCCTACTACAAATATGAGGATTTTTAATTTCTTTTTTTTTTTTTGCCCTTAATCATTATGGACCACTGAAGTCTGAGGTCCTCAGGTAAGCTAAGATGCTATTGTGAATAAATTACAGCCTCTGAATTAATAGCCTGAAGAAAAAAAAACAGTTGAGTAGTCTAAGAATCAGTTATCAGTTACAGATGAACAGCAGTGTTAAAAATACTCTAGGATATGTTTAGTGTTTATTTTACTGTATATTATTTTATAGTAAAAATGAAATAGTGCCACTTGACATTGTACAATAATTATCTAAACAGAAATTCACATTAACTGAATTCAAACAAGCAATTTATTATTTGCAAAGATAAATGCAGAATACAGATATTGAAATACTTGATCGTCATTTTCCTTATGTGAATTCATATATGTTTTATGTTCTTGTCATATCAGTATTTTTACAATCAGTTGGTTTTTTTTTTTTTTTTTTTTTTTTTTGAGACAGAGTCTTACTATGTTGCCCACAGTAGAGTGCTGTGGCGTCAAAGCTTACAGCAACCTCAAACTCTTGGGCTTAAGTGATTCTCTTGCCTCAGCCTTCCAAGTAGCTGGGACTACAGCGCCTGCCATAATGCCTAAATATTTTTTTGTTGCAGTAGTTTAGCTGCCCGGGCTGAGTTCGAACCCGCCATCCTCGGTCTATGTGGCTGATGCCGTAACCACTGTGCTACAAGCACTGAGCCTTTACAATCAGTTTTAAAAGTACCTAATAGAAATTAGAAACATAGAAAGTACAGATATATTTTTGTTTCTGATGCTCTATAATACTTTAATATGGATTAATAATTGTCAAAAGGCTTTCATGTTTATTTCACTTATCTTCATAAGAATCAAAAGTGTCAAGCACTCTTTTATTATGACCATTTCAAGGATAGAGAAAGGAACGCAATTATCACCATTATTTCCCATAGATTTTTCAATGCATACTATTTAGCAGAGGACAAGTATCGTTCATTGATAACTTATTATTTCACATATTTCTAGACTTATTTAATTTGTTAAACTACTTAGCAATCATAATATTCCTTATAAAATTGATTTGTCTGTTTTGTTTTATAATTTAAAAAATAGAGGTTGAGAGCTACAATAATTTGCATTATATAAAATATTTATAATGAAGAAACAAAAATATCTATTTTATATTCTGTACTATTTAAGAAAAAACATTATTTGGCGATTATACAAAGGAGGAAAAAAGAATTCTCTATTTTTTAATGCTAAAATTTTATTCTAAAAGGCAAATTGTTTTCATCATTTTAGATTTAAGTTTGTATAAAGTGGCCAAAATGAATGAAACATTGCTACATAACATTTCTAAAATTAACATGCCAATTCAGATACACTTATTTTTTTTAAAAACTAACAAATACCTTTTCCTCCACTTTGTAATTCCTTTTCTATTATTCCTGTTTCTGCTTCTCCTCTCCTTCTTTTCATTTTCTTCTTCTTTTTGGAAGAAGCATAAGTTGAAAGATATGAATAGATGCTTTTGATAATTGGTAGAGAAAATAATAGGTGTTAGAGAAATATTGAATATTTCAGCATTTGAAAATTATTATTTATGCATGGGGCTTTTCGTTTGTTTTAAACAATTCCTGAAAGCATGCAGTCTTCTGATTGAGCATAAAACACCATAGACTGATTCTCCATTTTCTGTTTAAACATTATCTTTGAACAGAATTCAAGGGTTAACTCCGTAATATAAAATTAGAAGGTCAAGAAAAGACGTATTCTATGCTTATTGAAATCCCACTGTATGTCTGTGGCTATGCTAGGAGATGCAGAATTTTAAAATGTACCCAAGTCCCTATCATCAAAAGTGATCTCTGAGGAATGGATTGCCGCTTTCAGAAATGCACATGTTTAATGGGGAGTTGAGACCTTTGGTTGGATTGCTGACAATGAGGAACCAACTGTAATCTCTTCTTTTTGACCATATTTCATTAACCATAAACTTTCTGTAGGCCTCAGGAAATGATTTTTCTTTCTGTAGTACTTTTTTGTTGTTTGTTTCTATGTTTTTATTTATTTTTTATTAAATCACAGCTGTGTACATTAATGCAATCAAGGGGCACCATACACTGGTTTTATAGACCTTTTGACACATTTTCATCACACTGGTTAACATAGCCCTCCTGGCATTTTCTTAGTTGTTGTGTTAAGACATTTACATTCTACACTTACTAAGTTTCACATATACCCTTGTAAAATGCACCACAGGTGTAATCCCACCAATCACCCTCCCTCCGCCAACCTTCCCCTCCATTCCCTCCCTTTCCCCATTCCTCCTATTCTAGGTTATAACTGGGTTATAGCTCACATGTGAAAGCCATAAATTAGTTTTATAGTAGGGCTGAGTACATTGGATACTTTCTCTTCCATTCTTGAGATACTTTACTAAGAAGAACATGTTCCAGCTCCATCCATGTAAACATGAAAGAGGCAAAGTCTCCATCTTTCTTTAAGGCTGCATAGTATTCCATGGTGTACATATACCACAATTTATTAATCCATTCGTGGGTCGATGGGCACTTCGGCTTCTTCCATGACTTAGCAATTACGAATTTGGCTGCAATAAACATTCTGGTACAAATATCTTTGTTATGATATGATTTTTGGTCTTCTGGGTATATGCCTAGTAGAGGAATTACAGGATTGAATGGCAGATCTATTTTTAGATCTCTAAGTGTTCTCCAAACATCTTTCCAGAAGGAATGTATTAACTTGCATTCCCACCAGCAGTGTAGAAGTGTTCCCTTTTCTCCACATCCGCACCAAGATCTCTGGTCTTGGGATTTTGTGATATAAGCTAATCTTACTGGAGTTAGATGATATCTCAAAGTAGTTTTGATTTGCATTTCTCTGATGATTAAAGATGATGAGCATTTTTTCATATGTCTGTAGGCCCTGTGCCTGTCTTCTTCAGAGAAGTTTCTCTTCAAGTCCCTTGCCCAGTCTGCCATGGGGTCACTTGTTCTTTTTTTGCTTATACGTTTGAGTTCTTTGTGGATTCTGGTTATTAAACCTTTGTCAGAGACATAACCTCCAAATATCTTCTCCCATTCTGAGGGCTGTCTGCTTGCTTTACTTACTGTGTTCTTGGCTGTGCAGAAGCTTTTTAGTTTGATCAGGTCCAAGGAGTGTATTTTTGAAGCTTCTTCAATTCCCTGGGGGGGTCTTCCTCATAAAATACTCACACAGACCGATTTCCTCAAGGGTTTTCCCTGCACTCTCTTGTGGTATTTCTATACTTTCATGTCTTAAGTTTAAATCTTTAATCCAGTGAAAGTCTATCTTAGTTAATGGTGAAAGGTGTGGGTCCAGTTTCAGTCTTCTACGGTTGCCAGCCAGTTCACCCAGCACCATTTGTTAAATAGGGAATCTTTCCCCACTGAATGTTTTTAATTGGCTTGTCAAAGATCAAATAACAGTAAGTAGCTGGATTCATCTCTTGATTCTCTATTCTTTTCCTGACATCTACTTCTCTGTTTTTTATGCCAGTATCATGCTGTTTTGATCACTATCAATGTGTAGTATAGTCTGAGGTCTGGTAGCGTGATTCTTCCTGCTTTTTTTTTTTATTTCTGAGTAATGTCTTGGCTATTTGAGGTATTTTCTGATTCTATACAAAACATAGTATTACTTTTTCAAGATCTATAAAGTAGGACAGTAGATCTTTAATAGGGATTTCATTAAAATTGTATATTGCTTTGGGTAGTATGGACATTTTAACAATATTGATTTTTCCCAGCCATGAGCATGGTATGTTTTTCCATTTGTCAACATTTAACTATTTCTTTTCTTAGAGTTTCATACTTCTCTTTATATAGATCTTTCACATCCTTTGTTAGATAAACTCCCAAATATTTCATCTTCTTTGGCACCACTGTGAATGGAATAGAGTCCTTAACTCTTTTTTCAGCTTGACTATTGTTGGTATATATAAAGGCTATGGATTTATGAATGTTAATTTTGTAATCTGAGATGCTGTTGTATTCCTTGATCACTTCTAAGAGTTTTGTAGTAGAATCCCTGGTGTTTTCCAGATATACAATCATATGATCTGTGAAGAACAAAAGTTGGATCTCTTCTGATCCTATATGGATAACCTTGATCGCCTTTTCTTCCCAAATTGTGGTGGCTAAAACTTCCATTACAATATTAAAGAGCAGTAGAGACAATGGGCAGCCTTGTCTGGTTCCTGATCTGAGTGGAAATGATTTCAATTTAACTCCATTCAATACGATATTGGCTGTGGGTTTGCTGTAGATGGTCTCTATCAGTTTAAGAAATGTCCCTTCTATACCGATTTTCTTAAGTGTTCTGATCATGAAGGGATGCTGGATATTATCAAAAGCTTTTTCTGCATCAATTGAGAGAATCATATGGTCTTTGTTTTTTAATTTGTTTATGTGCTGAATTATACTTATAGATTTATGTATATTGAACCAGCCTTGAGAGCCTGGGATAAAACAGACTTGGTCATGATGTATAATTTGTTTGATGTGTAAATTGAGTTGCTGCTAGGATCTTGTTGAATATTTTTGCATCTATATTCATTAGTGATATTGGTCTACAATTTTCTTTTCTTCTTGGGTCTTTTCCTGGTTTGGGGATCAGGGTGATGTTTGCTTCATAGAACATGTTGGGTAGTCTTCCTTCTTTTCTACCTTTTGGAATAGTTTGAGTAATATAGGTACTAATTCCTCTTTAATGGTTTGGTAGAATTCTGACATGAAGCCATCTGGTCCTGGGCTTTTCTTTTTAGGGAGGTTTTATATGGTTGATGCTATTTCAGAACTTGTTATGGGCCTGTTCAACATTTCCACTTGATTCTGGCTAAGTCTTGGAAGGTGACGTGCTTCCAAGTATTGGTCAATTTCCTTTAGATTTTCATATTTCTGAGAATAAAGTTTCATGTAATATTCATTAAGGATTTTTTGAATTTTTGAGTAGTCTGTTGTTATTTCATCTTTGTCATTTCTGATTGATGAGATTAGAGAGTTTATTCTTTTTTTCCTGGTTTGGTTAGCCAAAGGTTTAACTATTTCATTGACCTTTTCAAAAAACTAACATTTTGATTTATTGATCTGTTGTATAATTCTTTTTTTTTCAATTTCATTTAATTCTGCTCTAGTTTTGGTTATTTATTTTCTTTTACTGGGTTTTGGGGTGGAAATGTTCTTACTTTTCCAGTTGCTTGAGATGTCCTATTAAGTTGTTAACTTCCTCTCTTTTCGTTCTCTTGAGGAAGGCTTGCAGTGCTATAAATTTCCCTTTTAGGACTGCCTTTGCAGTGTTCCAGAGTTTCTGATAATTTGTGACTTCATTGTCTTTTTGTTCCAAAAAATTGGCAATTTTCTTCTTAAACTCATCTCTGACCCAGCTATCATTCAGCATAAGGTTATTTAACCTCCATGTTTTTTTATGAGTATGCAGATTTCTGTTGTTACTGAGCTCAACTTTTATTCCATGGTGGTCCAAGAGGATGCAAGGAATAATTTCTATTCCTTTAAATTTACTGAGGTTAGATTTGTGACCTAAGATGTGATTGATTTTGGAGTATGTTCCATGGGCTGAAGAGAAGTATGTGTATTCAGTTTTGTTGGGATGAAATGTTCTATAGATGTCTGCTAAATCCAAATGTTGGATGGTTAGGATTAATCTAAAATTTCTTTGCTCAGCTTCTTATTGGAGGATCAATCCAACATTGCCAAAGGAGTGTTGAAATCTCTACCTATTATGGAGGTGGAGGAAATTGAGTTGCTCATGTCTGTTAGAGTTTCTCTTATAAATTGAGGTGCATTCTGGTAGGGTGCATAGATATTAATAATTGAAATCTCATGATATTGAGTATTACCCTTAACAAATATGAAGTGACCATTCTTGTCCTTCCTTACTTTTGTTGGTTTAAAGCCTATTGTATCTGCAAATAAAATTGCAACACCTCCTTTTTTCTGATTACCATTTACTTGAAATATGGATGACCATCCTTTTACCCTGAGTCTTTATTAGTCATTTAAGGTAAGATGTGACTCTTGTATACAGCAAATATCTGGCCTGAGTTTTTGTATCCAGTCAGCTAACCTGTGCCTCTTTAGAGGACAGTTTAAGCCATTCACATTAATGGAGAATATTGATAAGTCTGGTAAAATTTTGGGTATTGAATTTTTCGAAAGTCCAGTGAACAATTTTAATCCTTTTGCCACTGTGAAAGTGGAGTTTGATCAAAAGTTTCTGAGTGAGTTTACTTTTGTGGTTAAGGATTGGACTGGTCATTATGGAGGATAGGTCTGAGAATATCCTGAAGAGCTGGTTTGGTTATGGCAAATTTCTTCAACATATAAATGTCATTAAAGTATTTAATTTCTCCATCATAAATGAAACTCATTTTAGCTGGATACAGGATCCAGGGTTGAAAGTTATTTTGCTTTAGAAGATTAAAAGTCAATGACCACCCTCTTCTGGCTTGAAAAGTTTCAGCAGAGAGATCTTCAGTCATTCTAATATTGTTTCCTTTGTAGGTAATGGATTTCTTACGTCTGGCTGCTTTCAGAATTTTCTTCTTCATATTGACTTTAGTGAAGTTAATTATGATATGCCTGGGGGATGTCTTATGGGATTGAGTCATGCTGGGGTTCTTAAACTTTCTGCTATCTGAATTTCAGAATCTCTTTGCATGTCTGGAAAATTCTCTTTCATTATTTCATGGAGAAGGCCCACTGTGCCCTGCAAGACCACTTTGTCACTTTCAGGAATTCCAATTAGGTGGATATTAGCTTTCTTCTAATTATCCCAGAGCTCTGTGAGAGAATGATCCATTTTTGCTCTCCATTTCTCTTCCTCTTTGAGAGTTTGGGAGCATTCAAAGGCTTTGTCTTCAATGTCAGAAATCCTTTCTTCTGCTTGCTCCACTCTGTTACTGTGGGATTCTACTATATTTTTCAGATCTTTGAGGGCTGCAAATTCTTGCTTCAGTGCATCAAAATCTTTGGTGGTTTTGTCTTTAAATTCGTTAAATTCTTGAGACAACTTTTGAATTTCTCCTCCAATTTTTAATTGACTTTTGAATTGTTGCTCAAATTTCTAATTCCAAATTTTCCTCCATTTTATTAATCTTGGTTGCAATCCAAATTCTGAATTCAATTTCTGACATCTCAGCCAGCTGTTTATGAATGGGATCTTCAGTTACATCTGCCATATCTTTTCTTGGGGGGGTTGATCTATTCTGGTTATTCATGTTACCAGAGTTTTTCCACTAACTCTGCCCCATGATTGTTTTACACCATTTGATTTTTCCCCTGGAGCTTTGTCAAGTACCCGTACAGTGCTATGGACTGAGAAACTGGGGCCCTGTTTGGTGTGGTGGGGCTAAGTGGTTCTGTCTTTTTTTCAGCTGGTTTCTGTTTGACCCTAGTGAAACAGTTACTCTGGGTTGAAGTCTCAGCTGTGGAGAAATACCAGCAATTAAGTCACTCTGCCCCCCACAGGAAACAATTGGAAAAGGTAAATCAAATCTTCCTACAACCACACACCCAGGGCACCACCTGTATTGTCTTCGGGCGATTGGCTCAGTTCAAAAGGTCCAAATCAATTGTTTTAGTCACCACCTGTCTCAGGTAGGAGAGTTTAAAAGATCTCTGGCAACTAGATCATAGGGGTCTGGTGACTACTCTAATATGGCTTGCTCCAATTCTGCGGAGTCAGAGGAGCCACCCAGCAAATAGAACAGTCTGGGAAGGTTGATGCCTCCTTCCCCACCTTGCACCTCTGTCTCACCCAGTCACTGGTAGTCCTGCAGGGCTTTGACCCAGTTGCTTGTAGTGAATAGATACTCCAGGGGGTTGTAACTGCCTGAATCACAAGGAAATCTGTTTCTGCTCAGCCAGGCTGCTGCACTCTGCCTCTATCTAGCAGGGTGAGGTTAGGCCTGACAACCTCGGGTGCTTGATGGAGTCTGGGGGGTTCCAACCCTGCCCCTGATTGATGTTACTGACAGAACAGAACAACTTTGCAGGAATTTGTTTCTCTCCATGCTAAATTCCCCTGCAGAAGAGAAGCTGTTTTAAGTTCCCAGAGCTTGCTCCTCAGGCCCTGTCTTTGCTCCTGCAGGTTTGTATTCAGTTACCTGTCAGCTCTAGACTCCTGTCTTCCTTTGTCTATAGGCTGACGATCCCCTGAGGGCTGGGTGCATCTTAGGCTCAGTAAAGCCGTCCTCTGGGTCAGCCCTGCCCTGGGAACTTCCTAGGTCTGCAAGTGCATTTCTAGTCCCTGCTCTCCACCTAGTCTGGTACCGCCTCAGGCAAACCCTTTACGCACAGGGCCTGCATTTCCATCCCAGATCTGTTCTGTGGTGGTTGCCACCTGAGTAGATGCCCAGCCTCCTCTGGTTGCCCAGGGAGATAGGGGTTGTGACTTCTGAATATCCAGGAGTGAGCCCTATTGTTGCTAAAAGACAGCTCCTGCTCTGCGCCTGGGGGCACAGCCGCTCTGGTGTGGTTCCCCCTCAGCCAACCGTCCTCTCCTCACTCCCATGCCCCAGAGTCACACTGACCAGCTGCAGTTTAGGCACTGTCCCCACCCTTCAAGAAATCACCCAAGAATCTGAACTCCTAGGGGACAGGCCTCCAGACATCAGAGTGGGAGCTCAGATGCAGTTAGAGAATATATACAGTTTTATACAGTTTTATGCCTGGCAGGAGAACACCATGGCACCCTAGTAGGGGAGGTAGGTCCAGTTTTTACAGGGTCTCTCCCATGGAGTGTAGTGGGAGGACCTTTGAACTCTGCTCGTTAATTTGCGGGGCACTCCGAGCTGTCCTCATGGGGGGAGGTGAATCCCATCCGCTTGGTGAATTTTGTACCTTTTGTTTGTATCCTTGGGGTCACAGCTCGCCTCAGTGGGGTTGATGTGCTTTGTTCAACCTTCTCTCTTGGTACAGCTCAAATCCACCAGGTTACATGCTAAATTTCTGTCCTTTAACTCTCCTTCTGGATGTGAGCCTCTCTTGCAGCTGCCGCCGCCCCTACATTTCTCCCTTTCTGTAGTTCTTATTTCACAAAACCAAGTATACGCCAGAATTGCTTAGTTCATAATGGACATCAAACTTGACCTATTGGTCGCAGGGTATGGTAGTTACGTTATCAAAAACAAAGTAAGTTTTTTACATTTGACATGTTACATTACTATTCAACTAATCTTATTCCTGATCATTTACATCCAATAAAATAATGTTTGTAAATAAAATGTAACCTACTCTTTTGTATGGTTATTCACTTTGTTTTTCTTTTTGTTGTTGTTGTTGTTTTTATTAAATCATAGCTGTGTACATTGATATAATCATGGGGCATCATTCACTAGCTTCACAGACAGTTTAGCAAGTTTCACATATACCCTTGTAAGATGCACCACTGGTATAATCCCACCAATCCCCTTCTCTATACCCACCTCCCCCCTCCCTCCCCTCCTTTACCCCTTCCCCCTATTCTTAGGTTGTAACTGGGTTATAGCTTTCATGTGAAAACCCTAAATTAGTTTCATAGTAGGACTGAGTACATTGGGTACTTTTTCTTCCATTCTTGAGATACTTTACTAACAAGAATATGTTCCAGCTCCATCCATGTAAACATGAAAGAGGTAAAGTCTCCATCTTTCTTTAAGGCTGAATAATATTCCATGGTGTACATATACCACAATTTATTAATCCATTCGTGGATCAATGGGCACTTGGGCTTCTTCCATGACTTAGCAATTATGAATTGGGCTGCAATAAACATTCTGATACAAATATCTTTGTTATGATATGATTTTTGGTCTTCTGGGTATATGTCTAGTAGAGACATTATAGGATTGAATGGCAGATCTATTTTTAGATCTCTAAGTGTTCTCCAAACATCTTTCCGAAAGCAATGTATTAATTTGCATTCCCACCAGCAGTGCAAAAGTGTTCCCTTTTCTCCACATCCGCGCCAACATCTCTGGTCTTGGGATTTTGTGATATAGGCTAGTCTCACTAGAGTTAGATAATATCTCAAAGTAGTTTTGATTTGCATTTCTCTGATGATTAAAGATGATGAGCATTTTTTCATATGTGAAGGCCATGTGCCTGTCTTCTTCAGAGAAGTTTCTCTTCAAATCCCTTGCCCAGCCTGCGATGGGATCCCTTGCTCTTTTCTTGCTAATGCATTTGAGTTCTCTGTGGATTCTGGTTATTAAACCTTTGTCGGAGACATAACCTCCAAATATCTTCTCCCATACTGAGGGCTTTCTGCTTCCTTTACTTACTGTGTTCTTGGCTGTGCAGAAGCTTTTTAGTTTGATCAAGTCCCAATAGTGTATTTTTGAAGCTGCTTCAATTGCCTGGGGGGTCCTCCTCATAAAATACTCTCCCAGACCGATTTCTTCAAGGGTTTTCTCTGCACTCTCCTCTAGTATTTTTATAGTTTCATGTCTTAATTTTAAATCTTTGATCCAGTGAAAGTCTATCTTAGTTAATGGTGAAAGGTGTAGGTTTCGGTCTTCTACAGGTTGCCAGCCAGTTCACCCAGCACCATTTGTTAAATAGGGAATCTTTTCCCCACTGAATGTTTTTAATTGGATTGTCAAAGATTAAATAACAGTAAGTAGCTCGATTCATCTCTTGGTTCTCTATTCTTTTCCAGACATCTACTTCTCTGTTTTTGTTCCAATACCATGCTGTTTTGATCACTATCGATTTGTAGTATTGTCTGAGGTCTGGTTCCTCCTGCTTTGTTTTTATTTCTGAGTAATGTCTTGGCTATTCGAGTTTTTTTCAGATTCCATATAAAACAAAGTATTGTTTTTTCAAGATTTTTAAAGTATGACAGTGGAGCTAATAGGGATTGCATTGAAATTATATATTCTTTGGGTAGTGTGGACATTTTAACAATGTTGATTCTTCCCAGCCATAAGCATGGTATATTTTTCCATTTGTTAACATTTTCAGCTATTTCTTTTCTTACAGTTTCATAGTTCTCTTTATAGAGATCTTTCACGTCCTTTGTTAAATTCCCAAATATTTCATCTTCTTTGGCACTACTGTGAATGGGATGGAGTCCTTAGCTGTTTTCTCAACTTGACTATTGTTGGTATATATAAAGGCTACCGATTTATGAATGTTGATTTTGTAACCTGAGACCCTGCTGTATTCCTTGATCACTTCTAAGAGTTTTGTAGTAGAGTCCCTAGTGTTTTCCAGTATACTATCATATCATCTGCGAAGAGCAAAAGTTTGATCTCTTCTGACCCTATATAGATACCCTTGATCGCCTTTTCTTCCCTAACTGTGGTGGCTAAAACTTCCATTACAATGTTAAAAAGCAATGGAGACAATGGGCAGCCTTGTCTGATTCCTGATCTGAGTGGAAATGATTTCAAGTTAACTCCATTCTATATGATATTGGCTGTGGGTTTGCTGTAGATGGTCTCTATCAGTTTAAGAAATGTCCCTTCTATACCGATTTTCTTAAGTGTTCTGATCATGAAGGGATGCTGGATATTATCAAAAGCTTTTTCTGCATCAATTGAGAGAATCATATGGTCTTTGTTTTTTAATTTCTTTATGTGCTGGATTACATTTATAGATTTATGTATATTGAACCAGCCTTGAGAGCCTGGGATAAAACAGACTTGGTCATGATGTATAATTTGTTTGATGTGTTGCTGGATTCTGTTTGTTAGGATCTTGTTGAATATTTTTGCATCTATATTCATTAGTGATATCGGTCTATAATTTTCTTTTCTTCTTGGGTCTTTTCCTGGTTTGGGGATCAGAGTGATGTTTGCTTCATAGCAACATAGCATAGTGTTAGGTAGTCTTCCTTCTTTTTGTACCTTTTGGAACAGGTTGAGTAATAGAGGCACTAATTCCTCTTTAAAAGTTTGGTAGAATTCTGACGTGAAACCATCTGGTCCCAGCTTTTCTTTTTAGGGAGGTTTTGTATGGCTGATGCTATTTCCGAACTTGATATGGGCCTGTTCAACATTTCCACTTGATTCTGGCTAAGTCTTGGAAGGTGACGTGCTTCCAAGTATCTGTCAATTTCCTTCAGATTTTCATATTTCTGAGAATACAGTTTCTTGTAATATTCATTAAGGATTTTTTTTGATTTCTGAGGAGTCTGTTGTTATTTCATCTTTGTCATTTCTGATTGATGAGATTAGAGATTTTACTCTTTTTTTTTCCTGATTTGGTTGGCCAAAGGTTTATCTATTTTATTGACCTTTTCAAAAAACCAGCTTTTTGATTTATTGATCTGTTGTTTTATTCTTTTGTTTTCAATTTCATTTAATTCTGCTCTAATTTTGGTTATTTCTTTTCTTCTACTGGGTTTGGGGTCGGAATGTTCTTCCTTTTCCAGTTGCTTGACATGTCACATTAAGTTGTTAACTTCCTCTCTTTCCATTCTCTGGAGGAAGGCTTGCAGTGCTATAAATTTCCCTCTTAGAACTGCCTTTACAGTGTCCCAGAGGTTCTGATAGTTTGTGTCTTCATTGTTGTTTTGTTCCATAAAATTGGCGATTTCTTTCTTAATCTCATCTGTTTCCCAGCTATCATTCAGCATAAGGTTATTTAACTTCCATGTTTTTTTTATGAGTATGCAGATCCCTATTGTTACTCAGCTCAAGTTTTATTCCATGGTGGTCCGAGAAGATGCATCGAATAATTTCTATTCCTTTAAATTTGCTGAGGTTAGATCAGTCTGGGAAGGTTGCTCCCTCCTTCCCCACCTTGCACCACTGTCACACCCAGTCACTGATAGCCCTGCAGTTGGCTGACCCAGTTGCCTGTAGTGAATCGGTACTCCAGGAATTTGCCCCTGCCTGAATCACAAGGAAGTCTGCCAGGCCGCTGCGCTCTGCCTCTGTCCAGCAGGAGGAGGTGAGGTCTGACAACCTCGGGCGCCTGATGAAAGTTGGGGGGTTTTCACTCAGGTCCAGTCTCGCCTCTGATTAATGTTACTGACAGAACAGAACAGAACAACTCTGTGGTTCCCCTGCAGAAGAGAAGCTGAATTGAATTCCAAATCAGCTTGTCTTTGCTCTTGTATTGTCTATAGGCTGACGATCCCCTGAGGGCCAGGTGCATCTTAGGTTTAGTAAAGCGGACCTCTGGGTCAGCCCCACCCTGGGAGTTTCCCCAGTTTGCAAGTTGGAGTTGCCTCAGACAAATCCAATACTCAGAGTCTCTGGTTGCCCAGGGAGACAGGGGGTGTGGCTTCAGAATGTTCAGTAGTGAGGCGTATTGCTAGCAAAAGAGGGCTGCTGTTTTATGGTCTGGCAACCGCTGCTCTGGTGTAGCTACCTTCTGGCCAACCATCCTCTCTCCACTCCCGTACCCTAGAGTCTGCACCAACTGGCTGCAGCCTAGCACTGTCTACACCCTTCGAGCAATCGCCTAAGAGTCTGGACCCCTGGGTTACAGGCCTCCAGACCTTGGAGCGAGAGCAGAGGGGACCGCGGGGAGTGCTGGGAGCCTGGGGTTGTGGGCAGAGAACACACACAGCTTTACAGTTTTATGCCTGACCATATTGTCACCAAAAGACGGCTGTCGCACTGTGCCTCAGGGAACTGCCACTCCAGTGCGGTCCCCTCTCCCCTGACTGGGACTGGCCTCCAGACCTCAGTGTGAGTGAAGCGGAGCGCTGGGAACTCAGAATTCCAGGTTGAGACTATATACAGTTTATACAGTTTTATGCCTGGCAGGAGGATGCCCTGGCACCCTAGTAGGGGAGGTAGGTCCAGTTTTTAGAGGGTCTCTTCTGTGGAGTGTAGTGGGAAGACCTTTGAACTCTGCCCAGTTGTTTGTGGGGCCCTCTGAGCCATTCTTATGGTGGAAGGGACTCCCATCCGCTTGGTGATGGATTTTGTACCTTTTGTTTGTATCCTTGTGGTTGCAGCCTGCATTAGCGGGGTTGACGTGCATTCTTCAACCTTCTCTCTTAGTGCAGCTCAAATCCACCAGGTTACTTGCTGAATTTTTGTCCTTTAACTCTCCTACTGGACGGGAGCCTCTGTGGAAAGCTGGCTTCAGTCAGCCATCTTTTCTCCTTCCCCCACCATTGCTCTGGATATTCACTTTGATTAGATGTTATTCGGTTGTTGTAATGCCTTTGTTCTTATAAGAAGTTTAACAACTATCATCCCAACCTAATTTGTTGGAACATACATAGTGTAGACAAATATAATAGGAAAGAGATATTTCAACCTCAAAATTCCAGTCTAAATTAAACCTTCAGCTTCAAATAGCACAGAAAAAGTCAAGTAATAAATGCCCAGCCATTACTGACATCTAAAAATAAATTATGAATAAATGAGGAGACTATAGTAGGATAGTTTGGGGAATGTAATAAGTAGTATTGTTTCATATCTCCTATTGAACAAATTGTCCTTCTAAATCTAGGAAATGCATACTCAGGAATTTGCAGGTATTTTCACAAACAGTACAAATGAACTTGAGATGGGAGATAGAATCATCAAGATGACACCTGCCTACCCAGTAACATCTGAAGAAACAGTAAGACCAAAGGGCAGCTGGATAGTGCAGGAAGATCACATTCATACTGAGAACAGATGCTCTTACTGCTACTGGAAAATCTGTCAAACACACTTCTTAATTGTATCACAGTGCAATTAGAATATAAAGAAAACAGTATGCTTCATGTCAAAAGTGAAATTAAATAGAACTAATTATAATCAAGATGAGAAAAGATTGATTAAAAGAGAAATAGAAGACTAGTGAAAGCATACCACAAGTGTAATTCCTTGAGCTTCTCATTAGAAAAATTTTGTTTTTAAATCCTAGGGGAACTTAGTGTAGGCTGTGTATTTTAGCTATCATTTTTACATAACAATACCTTAATTTTAAACTTCATTACAGTTAGCACATTATGGGAAAAGTTTGATTTTTACTACCTAGCATTGTTTCCTTCATGAGTACCTATCATATTCCCTTATTTTTAGTATTAATAGTCTAAGATGTTATATCTCCTATAGATGATACATTATAATCTGCTCACAGTTCATTATCCAAAAGACTACCACTTTTGCTTATGATAAGTGCCTTAGTCTGTTTTGTGCTGCAACAGAATTTCTGAGATTGGGTAATTTATAATGAATAGAAATTGATTTCTCAACATTCTGGAGGCTGGGAAGTCCAAGACTGAAGGGCCAGTTCTATTGAGGGACTTCTTCCTGCATCATCTAGTGATGCAAGGAAAGGACAGGGAAGAGAGAAAGTGGGGGGATAGAAAGAGGGAGAGACAAAGTATAAAATGATGCCAAACTCTTCCTTTTGTAATGAACTTACTCCCAGGATAACAGTGATAATTTATTGACTTCACCCTCTTGGCCTGATCACATGCCTTTAGGCCTGACCTTCCAACAATGCTATGTTGAGGATTTAGTTTCCAACACATGCTTTTTGGGAGACACGTTCAAACCACAGAAGTGGCTGTCAATGATTCTTCACTATAGCTGTTTTGTAGTTGTCTACTTTTTTTTTTTTTTGAGACAGAGCCTCACGCTGTCGCCTTGTGTAGAGTACTGTAGCATCATAGCTCACAGCAACCTCCAACTCCTGGGCTCAAGCAACTCTCCTGCCTCCACCTTCCAAGTAGCTGGGACTACAGGCACCCACCACAACGCCCAGCTATTTTTCGGTTGCAGCCGTTATGGCGGGCCTGGGCTGGATTCGAACCCACCAGCTCAGGTGTATGTGGCTGGCACCTTAGCTGCTTGAGCCACAGGCGCTGAGCCTGTGGTTGTCTACTTCATTGAATTGTTTTAATCTGAGCTTACTTTTATCCTTTCCAACTTAAAATTCTTGCTTGGGTTCTTAGACAATAGCTGTACTGACTAAAAGGTGAAAGGTGAAAATTAGATGGCTTGATACATTTTTTTTCCATGAACAAAATATTTTTAGTTATACGTGTAATACCATAGGTTTAAAGTTTGGTAAAAGAATTCTGTTTTTTTAATTAATTTTAAGTTTAAAAATAGCTATATTTTTCATAGCAAACAAATATAAATTTAAAATCTGTTTAAATAACATTTAGTACTTAGAAGCTCCTGGTCTATCACACAAGTATTAGAATGTGTGTAAATAGCTTTAAGCCTTTCTAATGCATCTTATTATCCTCTCTTCATTTTTTCTTTCTTTTGGTGGTGTTGTTAAGTTCAATTCTTGCCATCTGTATGATTTTCTCTGAGAAAGATGGATTCCATAATAAAACTTTTCAAATCTTATTAATAAATTGATTTTCTTAGTCACAAATTTATTTATTTTACTTATAACTTCAACTCTCTTATCTATTTTTTTTTATCCTATTCTGTTGGCAAGACAACAGACATGGTTAAATCCATTTCTCTACAGTTCTGTGGCTGCACACCATGCAGTTAACTGTAGATAGAAGAAAGTTACACACAAACAGAAAAACAACAAACACAACACAAAGTGGACTGTTCATATTTTAAATTGCTAAACACTGTTTCCAACTGGATAAAATTACAGCCTAGTAGAATTTCTGTTATTCCTTCTATGCTACACTATTTTCACACCATCTCTTCTCAACACTCCAACTCCTTGCCACATTTTGTTCTCTTTTGTTCTCTCTTTTTCCCTGTTATTCCAGTGAAAAAATAACGTACAACAAATGAGAATTTCTACATGCCACCACCTCCATTGTAGCTATGCTTTCCTTCCTGTTATCCTGAGTACACTCTCTAGGATCTTATCTAAAGCCAGTTTATTTTCTTCTTGTGTTTCTTTCCACTCTTGGTAACTTAAAAACACAACTCCCTCTTTTTATTGTATAAATTTTTCCTCTATCAATTATTCCCATAAATTATTAGCAGCCATAATTTTTCCTAATGTGTTAACAAAAAGGAGTATCTTGACTCCACATGCTCTTCTTCTAGCTATTTTCTTTTTTTCCTTTTTGCTTCACAGAAAAACTTATTACCCACAGTATTTATACTCAGTGCCTGTTTCTCTCATCCAGTTCTCTCTTAAACCACTTCAATCAGGATATGTCCACTGCTTCTCCACTGAAACTGCTCTTATCAAGGTCAACAATGAGCTGAATATGTTTACTTTCAATCATAAATTTTCGTTTCACATCTTGAGCACTTGAACTCTTGTCATAGTTGATCACTTTCTCTTCTGCGGGAAACATTTTCTTCACTTGACTTCAGAGATCCCACTTGCTCCTGGTTCTGCTTCTACCTGACTTGGCTCTACCTTCACAGCCTCCTGTGATTTCTTTCTTCATATCCTCAGAGTGCCATAGGTTCATCCTATTTGTCTATGTATAGACATAGGGTGAACCCATCATTCTTGTTGCTTTAGTAACAGTTATATGCCAGTTTCTTTGTAATTATGTTTCTACATGGACCTCTTAAATTTCAGATTAGTATCAGGCATAACAAACTTACTAAGTTTATATTTGCTCAATAGTAGTAAATCATTTTGTCATGATGTCTGAGACTCAATCTTTGGTTCCTCTCTTTCTTATACCTGCATCCAATAAATCAGCAAATGATGTCAGCTGTAACTTCAAAAAATTAAGAATACAACTGCTAGCTCAGTGACAGGGGCTTCCCCCAACCACTGCCCTGGTCAGCAGAGCCTTGCTGCGCATGCAGCTGCCATGCAGTTTATGTTGCTTTTAGTCGTCAGGGAAAGCTTCGGCTGCAGAAATGGTATGTCCCACTATCAGACATAGAGAAGAAAAAGATTATAAGAGAACTCGTTCAAACTGTTTTAGCATGGAAACCTAAAATGTGAAGCTTTCTTGGGTGGCGAGAGCTGAAGACTGTTTACAAAAGATACGATAGTCTGTATTTTTGCTGTGCTATTGCGGATAGGGATAATGAACTAATTGCCCTAGAAATAATTCATCGTTACATGGAATTACTTGACAAGTATTTTTGCAGTGTGTGTGAACTTGATATCATCTTTAATTTGGAGAAGGATTATTTTATTTTAGATGAGTTTATTTTAGATGAGGTCAAGTTCAGGAAACATCCAAGAAAAATGTCCTAAAGCAATCAAGCAGGCCGACCTACTGCAGGAGCGACGTCATGAGTATTTTAATGTCCCTGTGTAGTAAATACACTACTCATCAAGTATGAAGAATTTCACAGAGGAAATAGAGTGCTCGTATACATATGAAAGAAAATATCCTCAGCTTGGTGACTGATGATCTTGCATAATAATAGAACATTTTGGAGCCAGTATTGTTAAGATTGTATTTTTTTTTCTGTTCTCATTCCTAATTCTTCTCTTTTTTATTTTCATTATTTGTGTGATCTTTATATAGCTCCTTCCTGTTGGAAACTGATTTTATCTCATCTAGACAAAATATGGCCTATGAGTATTTTGAGTCATATTTCATTTTAAACATATGCGTGTTATCATTAATGAACTATCTGTTATTAATCTTACAAGAGGAAAACCTGGCAATCATTAAAGTGTTTACCAAAAAATATATAGTTGAAGTGCTAGATCTAAATAAGCAGTCCCATAATATATAGTGTGGTTTGGTCTTCAAACACTGGGAGGTGGGGAGATGAGTTTGTGTGATATCGTACAATCTATATGGGCTAATGTGTTCTAATGTATCATATAAGGGTATATATGATAAAAAGAAAGTAAAATGAATCTGTACTATTATATAATATTTAAAGTTAAAACATTCAGTTTTTAAGAAACTTTATAGTACCACGTTTATTGAATCACATTTGTGTTATACAATGATATTTTAAGAATATAGAAAGCTATGTCTGGAAAATCTCTTCTACAATATCTGTTGCTTAATAGAAACTTTTCCAAAGTATTAATGCTGAGTTTAAGTATATAGTTAAAAAATTCTAATGTTCAATTTCAATTCCTAAATACTTATATTTTACTAGTTATGCCTTTCTAATATATTAAGTCTTCATTTAAATACTTAATGCTTTGTTAACTGTGGCTTTATATTTCTGAATATTAAAACTTTTAATATTGATCACTATTGTATATTTTAATAAAATATAAAAGGAAAAGTACCAAATAATTCATTATTTATATCTAGAGACCATAAATCCTGAGTTAAGTAAGTTATTAAACAGTAGCTTCAGAACATGATCAAACTGGTTTGCCACTGAAAGAAGACCTATGAAAATGTATTTTGACCAAACTTAGTATTGGGCAGGTATACAGAAGTTATTTCCTTTCTTACCATTCTTGTTGTAATGCACTACATTTGAAGCACTTGGATGTGCTATCAAATGAGGAATTTACCATTATACATTTGAAGCCTTGGAAACATTGTTCTTTCACTTTGTTTCCTCCATCCCTCTCTCTGCCCCACAATATGCTATTCATCTGGTTTTAATGCTACATAAATATGCATTGTCTCATGCCTGTTTGCTTTGGATGCTATGTACTAAGCTATAACAAAAAGTTGCTTTTGTTATCTGTATATAGCTGCTTGCTTTAAATTATTAGTAGATTCTGAAACAACTTTCCTTGGATGTCTAAAATAAAAGTATTTCATGTAACAACAACAAAAAAAAAGAATACAACTGCTTACCATCACTATGTGTAACTAACTCTTCGGTTGCAGCTATTGTTATCCTTTTGCCTACAGTAAATCCTCACTTAATATTGTTGATTGGTACTTAGAAATTACAACTTTAATCCCAATGACAAACTATAATAAAGTCAATTTTACTATAAACTAATTGAAACAAACAAGAGTTAAATTCATAGAGCATATTTTTTGTTACAAAAACATCACTAAACTTCTAAATAAAGACCCAAATAATTCTAATGGTAAACATAGAAATAAATGTGAGCTATATATACACTTGAGAAAGATTAATACAAACAAGTAATATAATTACCTAATTTTTCAAAAATCGGTGAGTTGCTGCAATCTGGTGATGGGTTAAGTCACAGAATAAATATTTTCAAAGTGAAAATTCAAAGAATTACTGTATTTTGCCATGTATAATGCACACTTTTCACCTAGATTTGTGAGGGGAAAATAAAATAAGGATGCATATTATACATGGGCAGGTAGTGCTAATTATGTATCTATATAATTTTTCAAATTATTTTATTTATTCTTAAGAATTAAAAGTATAACTCTAGAAAGCAATAATGATATTTATATGCAAAATAATATCCTGGAATACAGTAATCAGTTTTGTTTAATTTACAATGAACTTGCAATGAAAGCATTTTCAGCCAATGAAAAATGATGTGTTGTTGGGCGCCAGCCCCATATGCCGAGGGTGGCGGTTCAAACCCAGCCCTGGCCAAACTGCAACCAAAAAATAGCCGGGCGTTGTGGCGGGCGCCTGTAGTCCCAGCTACTCGGGAGGCTGAGGCAGGAGAATCGCGGAAGCCCAAGAGCTGGAGGTTGCTGTGAGCTGTGTGACGTCATGGCACTCTACCCGAGGGCCATAAAGTAAGACTCTGTCTCTAAAAAAAAAAAAAAAGAAAGAAAGAAAGAAAAATGATGTGTTTCTCCTCATACATTTTAGGCAGAAGCTAGCAAACTGGCTGATATTTTTTACAAAAATTATTAGAAAATCCCATGGATTTTCTTTCATACACTGCAACCTTTGAGCTGACAGTTATTAAATATGCTAAAGAGCATGGAAACACAGCAACCGAGCGACACTTGGGACCTCCTTCCGCGGACGACGTCATCAGATTGTGGTGGCAACAGGAAGAAAAGTTGCTTCAGATGCCAAGATAGAAGAAAGCAAAGCAAGGGAAACCTCCACAGTGGCTGGAGGTGGAGAAGGAGGGGAAGCAGCATCAGTCTGGGATTTCTGTTTTGACCAATATGACTCAACAAGAGGATAAAAGGATTACATGAGGAAAAACCATTGAAGATTTCTCAGGGACACCCAAATGGTGCTTTAACTTCCTAAAGGAAGAAGGTTTAAGCATGAGGACCTGAACAAAACTTACTCAAAAACTTCCAGCAGACTGTAATAACCACATTTTTAAATTTCATTCTTATTTTATCAATCTTGGAAAGACTCACAACTCTGAGGTGTCCCATCACATTTGAGATGCCATCCAACAGGACTGCAGACATGGAGGAGGAAAGACTGGGGCTATTAAAACTGTGGCCATGAGAAAACCCATTTCGCTGTTGTTCTGTGCAGATGGGACAGAGCTACCACCTACAATTATCATCTTCAAAAGAAAAAATGTTTCTGAAAGAAAAGAATCCAAGTGCAGTTATAGTCCACTTGAGTGAAAAAGAATGGATGAATCAAGAAGACATGAAAAACAGTTTCATAAGTCTGGTCATGAAGACCTGGAGGATAACTTAAAAAAAAAGAAAGAAAGAAAGCTTTGCTTGTTTTCAATAGTGGGCATGCTAGATATAGTCATCTGGTAATAATTGAACTGACATCTTTATCTTTAGGCAGAATCAAGACAGCGTCCATCACCCAGGTTTGTGATTAGATCCTAAGATCATGAACAGTGTGGAGAAGAAGGTGGTTGAGAAATTGTTTTTAAAATTAGCATCGGCTTGGCACCCATAACACAGTGGTTTCTGCGCAGGCCATATACACCGAGGCTGGCGGGTTTGAGCCCTGCCCAAGCCAGCAAAACAACAATGACGACTGCAACAGAAAATAGCTGGGCGTTGTGGTGGGTGCCTGTAGTCCCAGCTACTTGGGAGTCTGAGGCAAGAGAATCACATGAGCCCAAGAGTTTGAGGTTGCTGTCAGCTGTGATGCCACAGCACTCTACTGAGGGTGACATAGTAAGACTCTGTCTCAAGAAAAAAAAAATTGTAGCATCAACAATGCTATACATGGAACTGAAAATGATGAAATTTACCAGGATGAAGAAAGTGAGTCTTCAGAAGACACTGGTAATGTAGAAATTGAAGAATACGATACTTATGATCTGGGCAGGGATAAAGATCTCTTGGCTTTCTATCACGTGCAAATACAATAAATTTGTTACTGGTATATAACATTTATTGTACCTTTATCTATTCTCTTATTTTGTAATTATTTGTTACACAAAATTTCTTGTACTATAACATGAGAAAAGAGAAATAAATTCTTTTATAATACAAAAAGCTAGTACCTAAATGTAAATAAATGAAAATTTGAATTAAAAAATTAAAATTAAAATTTTGTTCCTGAAAGTTTGGCCCAAAACATGGGTACACATTGTACACAGTAGTGCTCTGTACCTAGCAAAATATGGTGCTTCCTACCACCACATAGTTCAAAAATCAAACAAGAACAAGCATCCTGGGTTCACTGAGTGCTTTCCTACCACATCATTTATTGTTGTGCATTTATATAATCATCATAAACTTTATATATTTTTATTTTAAACGATTTATGTTTATTCGTTCATTTCCCAATTTGCTTATTTTAGCTCAAGGTCACAGGTGGCCAGAGCCTATCCCAGAAGCTCAGGACAAAAGGTGAGATCAACCCTAGACAGGCACCATTCATTCCACAGCAAGACACACAGACACACACACACACACACACACACACACACACACACACACCCCTGATTCAGACCTGGACCATTTAGGCATGATAATTAACCTAAAATGTACATCTCTGGGATATGAAAAGAAATTGGAATACCTAGAAGAAAACAGGTAGACATGGAAAGAACATGTAAACACCACACAGACTGTGGCCCTGGCTAGGACATTATTAAAAAACAAGGCTGAATTAAAGGATACTACATGAAGACCTTCTGTACATTGTTTTAATACCCTCTTAACTACTCTGCGTACCTCCACCCTTATACTTTTACTTTTATCAAATAGAGAGATAATTTTAAAACATAAGCAAACCACTTATGTTTATTTATGTATTTATTGATTTTAATTTCTTATTTTTTTATATTTCAGATTGATATAAGGGTACAAATGATTAGGTTACATTGTTCACATTATTTGGGTAAGTTCAAGTTGTAATTGAGCCCTTCACCCAGGGGGTGTGCTTCATATCTAACATTGTGCCCACAGATGAGAGCTTACCAATTCCCTACCTTCCTCCCCTCTTCTTTTTCCCTGCTCCCTCCTCCACTTGAATTTAATTGTGTTTTTCTCTCACGTTGGGGTGCAGTTCTTTATCTATTGGTTTCATATCAGTATTGCATACTTTGGATACTTGTTTTTCCACTCTTGTGATACTTAACTAAGGAGAAAGTTCTACAACTCAATCCAGGTAAATACAAAAGATGTAAAGTCTCAGTTTATGGCTGACTAGTATTCCATGACATAACATATATCATAATTTATTTATATATTCATGAGTTGATGGGCACTTGGGTTGTTTCTACATCTTAGCAATTTTAAATTGAGCTGCAATGAACATTCTAGCACAAATGTTCTTGTAGTAAAATGATTTTTTTTTTCTGGGTAAATACATAGTAATAGGATTGCAGGATCAAATGGACGGTTTATAAACTCTGAGCATTCTCCGTACTTCTTTTCATAGAGGCTATATTAGTTTGCAATCCCACCAGCAGTGTGAAAGTGTTCTTTCTCTCCACATCCATGACAGCATCTGTAGCTTTGGAACTTTATGTGTGGGCTTTTCTCATTGGATCTGGGTGATGTCTCAAGGTGGTTTTGATTTGCATTTCTTTGATGATTAGGGAAGAGGTGCTTTTTTTTCATATTTTTGTTGGCCATTTGTCTGTCTTCTTGGGAGAAGGTTCTTTTCATGTCCCTTGCCCTCTTATAAATAGGATTCTATTATTCTTTCCTTGTTGATTAGTTTGAGTTCTTTGTAGATTCTGGTTATTAGATCTTTGTCAGATTTGTAACATGTGAATATTTTCTTTCATTCTGAAAGTTGTCTATTTGCTTTAGTTGTTGTGTCCTTAGCTATGTAAAAACCTTTTAGCTTGATCATGCCTCATTTATTTATTTTTTTTGTTGCTGCAACTGCCAATGGGGTCTTCTTCAGAAAATCTTCCCACAGGCCTATATCATTTCCTCTGGAGTTTTTATAGTTTTGTGTCTTAGATTTAAATCTTTTATCCAGTATGAGTTAATTTTTGTAAGTGGTAAGAGGTATGGGCCCAGTTTCAGTCTTTTACATGTGGCTAACCCATTCTCCTAGCACCATTTATTATATAGGAATTCTTTCCCCCAGTATATGCTTTTGTTTACTTTATCAGTGATCATCTCTAAGGTCTCTATTCTGTTCAACAGATCTATGTGTCTATTTTTATTCTAATATGATGCTGTTTTGATCACTGAAGATTTGCAGTATAACCTGAAATCTGGTAACATGATATCTCCAGATTTATTTTTATTTCTTAAAATGACATTGGCTAGTCAGGGTTTTTTTATTTGTTTGTTTGTTTGTTTGTTTCTTTGCTTGTTCCATGTGAAACAAAGTATTGTGTTTTCAAGTTCTTCAAAGTATGACATTAGTATTTGATGGGTGATTGCATTAAATCTGTAGATTGCTTTGGGTAATATGGACATTTTAACAATGTTGATTCTTCCCAGCTATGAGCATGATATGGTCTTTCATTTGTTAAGATCTTCTACTATATTTTTTTCAGGGTTTCATAGCTCTCACTGTAAAGGTCCTTCACATTGTTTGTTAGGTACATTCCCAGGTATTTCATTTTGTTTGAAGTTACTGTGACAGGTATTGTGTCTTTGATTTGATTCTCAGTTTGTCTGTTATTGGAGAAGGTGAAGGCTATTGATTTGTGGGAATTGACTTTGTATCCCAAGATGTTACTGTATTTCTCCATCACTTCCAGGAGCCTTGTGGTTGAGGCCCTGGGGTTTTCCAAGTATAAGATCATATTATCAGCAAATTGTGAGAGTTTGACCTCCTCTGTTCCCATGTGAACACCCTTGATATCCTTCTCTTGCTTGATCAAAAAGGAATACTATAACCAGTATCATTAATAAATATCCACACAAAAATATTCAATAAAATCCTAGCAATAGGATTAGCTGTAGAATACAGCTATACATTAAAACAAGTATTCATCATGGTAAGGCGGGCTTTATCCCATGTAAAAAAGGTTAGTTCAACATATATTAATCCATAAATAAAATTCACCACATAAATAGAAGCAAAAACAAAGAGTTTATGATCTTGATAGATGCAGGAAGAGCATTCAAAAAAAACTCAGCATCCTTTTCTGACAAAAACACTTAAGAAAATAGGCATAGATGGGACATTTCTTAAACTGACAGAGATCATCTGCAACATCTACAACAAATCCATATCCAACTGGATGGAGTAAAACTGAAAGCATTTTCACTTCGAACTGGAACCCAACAAGGATGCTCACTATTGTCACTGCTATTCAACACAAGGAAATTCTAGCCACTTATATTTAAACATCTCTTCCCTGTTCAAGACCTTCCAAATCCTTTCCATGTCATTCAGAGTTAAAGCCAAAATATTTCAAATGGCCTACAAATGTCTGCTCTAACTCTCTCTCTCCACTTGCATTCATTTCATAGTCTAATGCTCTGCCTTAATTATATAGGAAACAAAAACAAATCAAGATTTTTGATTTGGGAAGGAAATGACTACTCACCAAACCTCACACATCTATAAACTTTGCTGTAGTTACTGTTCTCCATCTATAATTGACTTGCTTAGTTTTTTTTTTTCTTCCCTCTAAAAATTACCAGCATCAGAAGCTCGAAATATAATGGAAGGATCTAGGAAGACAATCTTTTATGATTTCTTTTTACTTTTCACCTCCAATATTACATAGTCAAATCTACTTGTTTATCATCACAAGTTAAGGAGTTCATATGTAAAATATGTATGAAGATGGGATAAATAATTCAGCCTAAAGTCACCCTAGTCTCAACCCCAAAATAATAATCAAAACTGAATCAACCTCTTAAAAAGTGAGTAGGCGGCAGCTTCAAAAAATTTCATTTACTTCTTTAGTCACATATGAGCTATGTTAAATTGGATTAAATTATCCCTGAGAAGTATAAATCACTTTGCCTTTAGGAAGTTCTAAACTGCTATAATACAGAAGCCAGATTTTAACCTACATTTATGCTAGGAATCATTAAATCTATAAAATCTACATAAGAGAAATGTAGAATATTGAATCCATTGGATAAAAACTATTGACATTTCTAATACTGAAGAGATATTATATATACAGCATCTGACATAAAATCCTAGCTAGTTGGTATTAAAAAAAGAATGCAATTTAGAGCAAGAAAAAGTTGTTTGTTTTACAAAAGTTCAAATTTATACCTTCACAAAACTTTTAACCAGTTCATGTACTAAGTTTCTCATTACAAAAAACACATTTCTTAACTTGTTTAGGTGTTAACTTATAACTGGTATTTATAGCTGCTTAGCTAGATGTAGCAATCTTCTTACTGTTGTTCCTACTATTTTTCTATCATCAGTAAATTGGTGAATTATTATTTTTGATAAACTAACCACATAAAGATTTAGGAGCTTTTCTGAAAAAAGGATAAGACATATATGGCAAATGAACTAATACTAACCCCCTCCTGGGCTCATGGCCAAACTGCTAATCAAGAATGTCCTGCTGGCCCTGGGTAAGGACTCAGGAGCCTTTTTAACAGAGAAATCAAGTGGGAATAGGGCAAAATGAGTTAATTAGACTTGGCACCTAATTTGTATCCTAGTTTTAAATTATTCTGTGGGATAGCCTGAATATAAGAATTCAGCCCCTTTTTACTATCATATTCTTAAAGACATTGTAGTTGTCTCAAAAGTATCCCTTTGCTTTTATCATTTAGGTGAACATCGGCCCAACTTCCAATTGAAAGCACCTGTACTTCTCTGCTGGTGTGCTTTCTCTCACAGCTATAGATTCCTTTGCAGCACTGTGGCAAGCTAGACATGGTAGGGGCTGACCCTAAGAGCTGTCCTCTGTGATGGTGGATGGAAGGTAGTATATAAAAACCCAAACTCCCTCACTCTTTGGCTGAGACAAATCTTAGGTATGTTTTCTACCTTAGTTTTTTTTTTTTTTTTTTTTTAATCAAAGGATTACATTTCTTTCTTAAAATTTTTTTTGTTTTTTTGTAGAGACAGAGTCTCACTTTATGGCCCTCGGTAGAGTGCCATGGCATCACACAGCTCACAGCAACCTCCAACTCCTGGGCTTAAGCGATTCTCTTGCCTCAGCCTCCCAAGTAGCTGGGACTACAGGCGCCCACCACAACGCCCGGCTATTTTTTTGGTTGCAGTTTGGCCGGGGCCGGGTTTGAACCCACCACCCTTGGTATATGGGGCCGGCGCCCTACTCACTGAGCCACAGGCGCCGCCCACTTTCTTAAAATTTTTATATACTAATGTATTTTTTTTAATTCAGATTAATATGAGGGTACAAACAATTATGGATTTCATTTCCCTGAATGTTCATTTCTAAAGTGATGACAATTGCTATAGGGATAATTAAAATACGTTAAATACGCTACTTTAAAATATATAAAGAAGATATTAAATATTATATTCAATGATATGCTAGCTAAACTTGAAAATCAGAAAATATTGAAAAAATACTAGCACAGGAATTGAAATTTTCTATTTAAATTCAAAGCCATAGTCTGGTACAGTGGCTCACTTCTGTAATCCTAGCATCTAGGAGGCTGAGGTAGGTAGATTGCTTGAGCTCTAGAGTTCGAGACCAGCCTGAGTAAGAGTGAGACCCCCATCTCTAAAAATAGCCAAGTATTCAAGCAGGTGCCTATAGTTCCAGATACTCAGGAAGCTGAGGCAAGAGAATCACTTGGCCCTAAGAGTTTGAGGTTGCTATGAGCTATAATGCCATGGTCCTCAACCCCAGGGCCACTGAGTGAAACTCTCTCTCTCAAAAAAATAAATAAATAAACTTAAAAATAAATGCACAGCCATAGTTTTTTTTGGTTTGTTTGTTTGTTTCAGATTAATGTGAGGATACAAACAACTAGGTTACGATGTTTGCATTTGTTAGATAAAGTTCCTTTTGTAGTTGTGTCTCATACACATATACTCTTACATTGTGCCCATTAAGTGAGAGCACACCGATCCTTCTTCTTCCTTCCCTCTCTTCCCTCCCTCTAACTTGAGTTAAATTTTTCTCTTATGTGTTCTTGTATTAGATTGTTTACTGGCTTCATATTAGTATTGAATACATTGAATACTTACTTTCCATTCTTGTGATACTTTACTAAGAAGAATGTGTTTCAACTCCATGCATGTAAACAAAAAAGATCTCCACCATCTTTTTTATGGCTGAATAATATTCCATGGTATACATATACCACAGTTTGTTAAATCCATTCCTATATTGGTGGGCATTTAGGTTGTTTCCACATCTTGGCGATTGTAAATGGAGCTGCAATAAACAATTTAGTGCAAATGTCCTTATGACAATTTTTTTTTCCTTCTGGGCAGAGGCCTAGTAATGGGATTGTGAGATCAAATAGAAGATCCTATTTGAGTTCTTTGAGAATTCTCCATACTTCTTTCCAAAGAGGCTGTATTAGTTTGCAGTTCCATCAACAGTGTAAAAGTGTTCCCTTCTCTGCATATCCATGCCAGCATCTGCAGTGTTGGGAATTTGTGATTTCTACTACCATTCTTAAAGTTTCTCCAGTGGGATTAAACTCTAGTCACCCACAATGGCTGCATTCTTTTTTTTGTTTTACTTCTCCACTCTCCTACCGATGTTTTCCTTGAATACCTAACTTATACTTTAATCCTTGTCTCAGGGTCTGTTTCTAGGATAACCCAAAACTGATGAATACATGCTGAAATGTATTGAAACAGTGCTAACCTTTTACAAAACTCAGAATATAAGTCTATTATAATATTTACAGGATTAGAAGTATATATTTTGTTTGTAAAAACATCTCCTTTCATGAGAATGTTTTATATAAACAACTTTATGTTAGATTTCCTCAGACACTATGCTATGTTAGGTTTTCATTGTTAAGTATTTGTTAATTATTCTCAGACAGTGAACTAGATTACAAAAGAATATATTCGCTAAATGTTAAGGTTAAGATACTAATAATTGGTCCTAACATTTATACTAATTTCAGCCAGATAGAAATGGAATGAAAACTGGTAGTGAAATGAGGGGATCTCATATACTCAGAAAGAGAGTTACAATCACAGAATACTAAGCTTTAACCCTTAGAAATAACAGCCCCGGGCCTATGAATATTGTTTCTATTAGCTTTCTCTTCAAATTGTAATGGATTTTAGGCTATATGTGACTCAAGAACATTCTAAAGATATCCAGATGTTGAGAGACTATTGCCAGGTAGTCACTTAAAGTGTTAGAAATCTTTTATGTTGCTCCATTTTCTCTGAGACTGTCTATAAAAGTCATGAAAAAGCCTTATAAAACTGATAAAGATATAACATGTATGACTTTTTATTTGTTTTTATATTTTTAAGGTCCATACAAATCTCTTTTCTGTTGTCTCAGAGGGCTATGCATCAAGTTGGTTAAAGCCTATGGGTGTTATCTTCTAGCATAAGTTTCAAAGGCAAAGTATGATGTCCTGAGCCATTTTGACATCGATTTTAAAGGACCGATAAGTTTATTTTTCCATTTGGAGTACTCTAGTGTTGTTTTCTTTTCTGAAAGTACCTAAGACAAGGACAGAGACCATGTTTTCTATTTAACTTGCAGTTCCCAGTAACACCTCTTCTAGTGCTCTCTAAAGAGTAAACACTCGGTAAAGGTTGTCAGCTGACAAAGGCAAAATGATATTAGTCATCCTATGGCTTATGACCTCCTGAAGGGAATGGAAGTGCCTCTCACCCTACATAATAAAAAGCTGCCTGTGGCCACTAATAAACAGGAGAGGTTTAGTGGCCGTGTGTCAGCTGTGCTTCTTTAGTAATCTCTCAAGCCCTCATTTTCAAGCAGAACTTTTTAAAAAACATACCTTTAGAAAACAATATATTTTCTTCTTTTTATTTTACTCTTTGGGGTTTTAGAAGGGTTCAGCAAAGCCTCTTCTCTTATTGGAGCAGAAGAGCCTCTTTCAGTGCTTCTTACTAGAATATATAAGGTTACATAACTAAAATAGCATTCTTTTTTATTAAATCATAACTATGTACATTAATTCCTTTATGGGGTACAATGTGCTGATTTTATATACAATTTGGAACGCTTTTAACATAGCCTTCACTTCACATAATTATTGTGTTAAGACATTTATAATCTACTCTTAGTAGATTTGACATGTACTCTTGCAATATGCACATAGGTGAGGTCCCACCGATGACCCTCCTATTCTAACACTGCTGCCTAAAGCCAAATTCCCCTCATGTAAATCAGACAGGTGGGATACAACAAGAATGCCTTGTTGCATATCTCTCCCCCTGCCAGGAAGGCAGTTTGTTGGATAGAAAGATAAGTGGATTCAGAACCTGAAATCATGCTCTATACCTTACCATTTATAATAGAACAAATTATTTAATCAATTTAAACTTTAGCTTTCCTAAGAATTATAATGTCTAACTTGTCAAAAGCTTGTTGAAATGGTTAAAAGTAAGGCATTTGTTGGAAAAGCTTCAATATCTCATCCATGATAGTAATTCTGTAAACTAAATTGATAGCTGAGGTTCTGTCTGCTCGGTCATTGGCTGGACTTTGCCCACACCTGTAGCTCATCTAAATTAATGTGGCAGATGCTTTCTCTCCCTTCATGTCTTCATTCAAACATCAAATCCTACAGTTTTCCCTGATTCTCCCTAGAAGAGCTAAGAATCTTCTCCCTTCAGGGCCATAATTCATCTTGAGTTCTAATTGTTTGAATGAATGTTTTCCTACTGCTCTGTGACCACCTTGCTAGAAAGAACTGTGTGTTTTCGCCTGTCTAGCTCTTGTTCATCATACACCGCTGTTTCTAGTAGGCACTATATAAATAAACATGTGGTGGTTGTACTAACCTTCAGCAGGTGAATATCCAAGCTGGATTAAAAAAAAAAAAACTTACGAATTTTGAACCAATATATTCATAGTAACCATTAAATAAACGGTGTACATCCATTTTAGGAGTTCTGACCTGAATGGAAACGTTTTTCTCTGCTCATAAAAAGTCTTGGTCAGAGGTCATGTTGTCCCTTCCTCCCTTCCTTGCTTTCTTTCCCATGTCTGATAGGCTGACTAAGGGAGAGGGAGAAAGGGAACAACAGTCTGAGCACAAATTAGAAGTAATGGGCATTATCATAGTCACTCTATGACCTGGGTACCAGCATAATGCACCAAATAAGATCTTAATAATATGTTTGAATAAATAGGCTTCAGTCTACTTTATTTATAAGGACTGAAAAAAAGTTTAGGGAGAATAGGCTGGTTTTTTAAACTCTATCCAACATTCCATTTGTTTGTAATTCAGTTTGATGAATCTGCATTTCTGCCTTCACAGGCCTATATTTACCATCGGTGGTGCATAAATAGGGTGTCTATTTTCTGCAAACACTAATT
This sequence comes from Nycticebus coucang, assembly GCF_027406575.1. Classification (NCBI taxonomy): domain Eukaryota; kingdom Metazoa; phylum Chordata; class Mammalia; order Primates; family Lorisidae; genus Nycticebus; species Nycticebus coucang. The sequence continues at coordinate 35,187,759 of NC_069786.1, read as the reverse complement.
TTTCTAGCCAATTTCAGCAGCTACCACTAAGTTCCTTCTCATTTCCGCAAGTATTATGTGTCATTGGCAGCACTGGAACCATTGGAGTGCAGAGGAATAAGTAATCATCTAGTGATTGATAGGTTTGATACCACCCTGCTGTTTATTGAAGGAACTTCCATTGTCTGGCTTCTAAGAGTATCTGCACATGAAGAGTTGGACTGAATCAAAGGGGCTGGCTCACTGTTAGGTCTTTTATAGGATCACTGAGCAAAGTGGTGATCCTCATATGACCTTCTTGTGCAGGCTTTTTCTTAGTACTACCTTTATTCAGTTCTTGAGACACATGCACACACACACACACGCGCGCACACACATACATATATATAATATTATACCAGCTTACTAACCTTAGGTATATAATAATAACTCTCATTTTGATTCCATTAAGCATTTTATATTACTTTGTGTATATATGCCTTTTGTATTAGGTTCTGAATTATGGACAGAAATCTAAAAACAAAACAAAGCAAAACAAAAAGCCTAGGAACTCCAATTAATCAAATTTTGAAAAATTTAAACATCATAAAGGATAATGATGTTAATGGATTATGACACATTAATACAAGAAGTCTTACTGAGTAACAGTGAAATTAATGTAAATAACCATGAATGCAAATAGAGAGGGAAAATTCTTGTTTAAGAAATTGTGTTTTAAATAAATTTCTAAGGAATTTTGAAGTAGTAAATCATTATTATCAACTTCTGGCATAATATTTGATCCAGCCCAGAATTACTAATCAATGCTAAAATCAGTGGTGAAGTGTTGCTGAAGAGTAAGATATTAATATGGTCTTAAAGTATTACCCCAGGGATTAAATTATTAACTAATGTGGGAAAGTAACTTTATAAGAAAAAATCTGGAAAATCATAAATTAAGGAGGTGATCAAATTTAGTCTTTCCAATTAGGGAACAAATAGACCGGATGCACCTTTTGTTATGATGATATGGAAACTACTAACATTTTCTATGCATTAAAGCCAAAATATGTAACCTGAGTCTAACCATGAAGAAATAAAAAGACAATTATATACATAGTATTCTCAGGAATTTCATAAAATATCATGCCTTTTCTTTAAGTTGTTCCTTTAAATTATGCCTTTCCTCGCTTTATTCTTTAAATGCCAAAATCACAGAAGACAAGAAATGGGAGGAAAACTGTTCTTGATTAGCAACGAAAGAGATGCCATATAGCTGGAGAGAATAACTTTTGATTGAATTTGAATAAGGAATAATAAAGGACAGATTTGAACATAGACTGTACTAGGCAACGCTATTGTATCCAAGCTAAATTTATCGGTTGTCATATGGTAATGGGATTATGTTAGTTTTCTAGGGCTATCATAACAAAATGTCATAGCTTAGGTCACTTAAACAACAGAAATTTATTTTGTCACAGTTTTAGAAGCCCCAAGTCTAAGATGAAGACGTTGGCAGGTTTGGATTCTTGTGAGGCCTCTCTCTTTGGCTTACAGATGGTCACTTCTGGTTGTGTTCTCATGCAGACTTCCCTCTGTGTGCAGGAATCCCTTCCCCATGTCTCTCTGTGTGTCCTGATTTCCTCTTCTTATAAGGACACCAGTCTGATTGGATTAGGCACATGCAAATGGACTCATTTTAACTTGTTTGCCTATTTAAAGGTCTTATCTCCAAATGCATTCACAAGCTGAGGTACTAAAGGTTAGGGCTACAATTTATGACTTTTGGAGGGACACAATCCAGCCTGAAATAGTTTATATTTGTAGAACATCCCCTTGTCTTAGGAGATGCAGGCAGAACTGAAGTACCATGGTGTTTGCAATTTATTTCAGTGAGTTCAACGGGGGAAAAACGTGTAGGTATATATATTATATACCTATAGTAAATAGACACACACACACAACACACTTTCTCTTTCCTCTCTTTTTCTTTCTCCTCTCTGCCTCCACCTACCTTCTCTCTATGGTCAACATTTTAACAGTTGGTGAATCTAGATGAAAGGTCTTTTTTCAACCTAAGTTTTGAAAACATTTTCCATGTAATTAGTGGGGAGGAAATAAATATAAGACATTGTCCCACTCTATAAAAAGCTTATAATCTATTTAAGAAATGAAGATATTTACAGACCAGGCTCACACAAAATAGAAAATAATGCAACGAAAATAAGCATAGGTTACACAAAGGAATAAGAAACTTCATATTTATTCTCCTTCTGCTAGGAGAGAACAAAGTATATATAAATCGTACTACTATCTACAAAAAATATGATAATATGGTGGAAGTTTGCCATTTCTCTCTGGTTTATTACTTAGAGTTTCCATTTAAAATACAAATACAAAACAAGTTTTTGTGTAAGTTCCTAGGCATGCTGCTTGTTCTAACATTGATTTGGTCCATGTATGCTCCTAAAATGCCCATACTGGGAAGACCATCAAAGCAAATTTGTATCAGAAGGAACAATCATTTTCCATAATTTTTTTTGAGACTTAGATTCCACTTTTCCTTTGTGATACTTAGGATTCAGACATTCACGAACGTATCTATTTTAATGTTTGTCTTCTAATAATAACACCATATTTTTCAATGTTAAAATTTGTATTTGAATGCCAGACCCTCTACTAAGATCTTTTGTATTCATTTATTTAATCCACACCTAAAAATTAAAATATTATTATTTTCTGTATTTGCTGATAAGGTAATGGAGTTACAGAAAGTTTAAAATATTTATTTCTATAAAAATAAAAATTAGAACCACAATTTTAATAAAGATAATTGGCTTTAGACCATTTTCTCTTGCTTATAACAGATGAAACTAGGTAACTTAACAAGAAAAAAAAATATTTCTTACAGTTCTGGAAGTTGTGAAGTCCAAGGTAAAGGGGCACATGTGGTGAGGTCCTTCTTGGTGGTAAGGACTCTGTGCAGAGTGCCTAGATGGCACAGGGCATCACTAGTGACGGGACTGAGCCTGCTAACTTAGGTCTCTCTTCCTCTTCTAATAAAACTACTTGTCTTACTCTTGAGATAGCCCATTAACCCATGAATGGATTAATCCATTTATGAAGGAGAGTTCTCATTACCCAATCGCTTTTTTTTTTTTAGTTTATGCAAATTTTACTTAAACTACAAAATTGAATCCAGGCAGATAAGTTTTACTGTGAATTTCAAGGCAGACTAGTTGATGTTTAGGACAAAGTTTAATGTGAACTAAAAGATACTTCATTAGTGGTTTCTGTTTTCCAAGGTTTTTCACACAATATTTTCTAGATAAGTAAAATTTGTAGAGCCATTGTCTTTCTAATACTTAAAAGATTATATAAATTTACACAAGACCCAAGAACCTAGAAATATTTAAGGGAACAACCAACTAGAGTTGGTTTCAAGAAATATGCTAGTCTGCCTTTTCTCATATATCTTTGCTACATTAAATCCCAAATTTTGAAGGATATCTTATATATATTATATTTAATTAATAAACTCCACATATCTATAATATTATTATTTTTTTTTTTTAGAGGCCTCACCTTTTAAATAGCCACATTGAGGATTAAGTTTTAACATCAGTTTTGGAGATAACCGAGTTTTAAACCATAGCAGTAATCTTTGCTATTAAGCCCATTTTTTTTTTTTTTTTTGAGACAGAGTCTTACTATGTCACCCTCATAGTAGAGTGCCATGGTGTCACTGCTCACAGCAACCACAAACTCTTGGGCTTAAGCAATACCCTTGCCTCAGTCTCCAAAGTAGTTGGGCTTACAGGCACCCACTACAATGTCCAGCTATTTTGTTGTTGGTGTTGTTGTTGTAGTTGTCATTGTTTGGCAGGCCTGGGCCGGGTTCTGCCAGCCCCAGTGCATCTGACTGACGCCCTAGCCACTGAGCTACAGGCGCCAAGCCTAAGCTCATAATTTTAACTACCATGATGTACTGCACCACTTAGGGTAAGGTTGTGACTTTCTTGATGTCATTTAGAACTGTATTATTTATGGGCAAAGTTCTATTAGTATTTATCATCATTATTTTCTTCTTTCTTCATTTCACCTCCTTCATGTTTACCACAATTTGAATATTAAGTATTTTCAGTTTTGGTTAACATGTTTGTGCCTCTTCTATGTTTTATTTACTCTTGTTTAATTGCTAGAGCACAGACCCTCTGAAGCGATAATAATCAAAGATACTATTATATTATTAGATATAGGAAATCTAAAATAAGGGTTTAAATAAGTGAAGGATTCATTGGGACTAAAGCTGGGAATAGTTTTTGCTATTAGACTATTCTTATCAGAATATTTTTCCAACTTTCTTCTGTGACTAACAATTGTAAACTCCCTGATTCAAAACCTTCACAGAAAACATTTGATTAATTTGGGTCATTAGTTTATAAGACATACAGTAGAACATCTGGAAGTTGACCACTCAAGGAACTGCAGCAAACTGATCAGCATGTGGGTACTCAACATAAAGAACGAGGCCTACTGTACTGATGCACACACGTGGTATATGTCTGGTCTATAAAAATTTGGTCAACTTAAATAGATGTCAATGTAGGGAGGGGTTAGCTATAGAACATCTACTGTATTTGTTACTCTTGGGTCAAGTGCCTATTCTTGATTGGTCACTTGTGATCAAGGGTGGTGGTTGGGGAAGGATGACATGGGAGTCACAAAACATAAAGTATGGTCATTTTGGCCCATGCCTTTAGCAGGAATTATGGGAAGATAGTCACAATGAATTGGGCCTAACAGAACATATTGAAATTCAATAGCTTTATAAATTTTGTTCAAAGTCATTTTCAACCTTTGTCCTTGCATATTCAGAAATCCAACCATTCTATTCTATTTCTATGAGGAAAAATTACCTGCCTACCCCAATAATATCACTCATTATGGATTAAGTTAAAGATTTCATTGAGGTTTATTATAGCTTTCTAGAAGCTCTGTAACTAGAACTAAACACATACTCCACCTGTAATTCTCAATGATAAGAGTTATATGGGTAAGATAATATTTTCTCATTTTGTTTCCAAACGCTCCTCTTGATTATGCGCTGCCTCTTTTGGCCATAGCAGCACATTTGGTTAATGTTCTCAGGGAATTATAGATTCAGACTGGAGTTTCAATGAACCATTTAGAATAAAGAGAGTAAAATGAGATTCCTGTGTGGAACAATTCAATAACTAATGGGAGTAGAGCCCAAATTCCTATCTAAAAAACTGAAATTCTTTTCCTTAATGCATTACTTTGAACTTGTTTATTTGAGCCTCAGATGCCATTTTTCTGCTACACTATGGCCTCTTGAGAATTTCCTACAATTTCTGCACATTGATTTGGCATTTCCTACTCATTTAGTAAAAGCTTAGTATACTTTGCTAACTTGGAGGTTTTCAGCGTTCTGTATCTCAATTATTTATACAAATGTAAAATAAGAATTATCAGGGAATGAAGCTATAGAGATCTTTTAGTTTTCACACAGAGAAGTGTTCATCTTTTTTCCTTTGTCATTACTAGATCAACTCTTTATTCAAACAAATAATGTAAATAGTTTTCATATAGAATTTCATACAAATCATTAATAAAATCTGAACTAAATTATACCTATTTGTACCCTCTTATTTGAAAAATGCATTTGTATTTCCCAAAGGACTCTCTCTCAGCATATTCAATTTATAACTACTTTGTAGAAAATCTGTGAGAGATTATGAAAACTTTGCTGGCAAAAAAACGAACTTTCTTTAACTTTTATTACCAGTACTCAACACTGTGCTTGAATGCTACTGGAGTGCAGTTCTATTGCCATTGTACTGTGTCTCTTAGTAGTAGGCCACTTTTTCTTACATAGCCAAAAATTTTCTATGAATATGGAGTTCATTAGTTTACTTAATATAGAAGTGAGGCTCACCAAGGTATTTCTCCTCATTTACCAACCACCTTAGAAATCAGTCTTTTAATCAAGCTCTTATTCCTCTCACAAACTGACATTTGTAATGTGAAACTCACATATATAAAATTGCTTCTTTTATCTGTCACCATCCCTAAATTTCAACTAGAAAGTAGTGGAAAAAACAGAAGTGTGGAACCGGAAGAAAGGGAAACGTGTTCAGCTTGGGTGTCTTCTACATGCTTAATACTATGTTTCATTTAATCCCGCCAATTACATTCTTAATTGAGCATTATTTTTCTAATCTTATTGATGAAGAAGCTGTGGCTCAGAAGTTAAGTACAGTAGTCTCCCCATATCTATAGTGGGTAAGTCCCAATACCCCCAGTGCATGCCTGAAACCATGGATAGTGCTAAATATTATATATCCAGGTTAAGTATCCCTAATCAGAGCATCTTAAATCTGAAATGCTCCAAAATAGAAACTTTTTTGAGCACTAACTTGATGCTCAAAGGAAATGCTCATTGGAATATCTTTGATTTCAGATGTTCATTTTAGGCATACTCAACCAGTAAGTACAATGTAAATATTGCAACATCTGAAAAAAAAAAATCCTAATTCCAAAACACATCTGGTTCCAAAGCATTTTAGAAAAGGGACATCAACCTGTACTACATTTTTTCCTATACATCATAATCTATGATAAAATGTAATACATAGATTAGGCATAATAAGTTATTAAAAACAATAAAATAGAACAATTATAACAATATGCTGTAGTGAATGATATGTGAATGTGTTCTTGGTCTGTCTCATAATTTCTTATTTTACTGTGCTTTTCTTTCTTCTGGTGCTCTGTCAGTTTGATAACTGATTTAATAATGGTGATGGCTGACAAACATGTGGGTATCCTTTACAATGTGGATACCTGGACAAAGTGTTGATTCAATCTGGGTGAATGGAGTGAAAGGTATAGATATTATCACACTACTGAGAATATAACAGAATTCAATAGGTATATATAGATATACCTCCTGGAGAAGAATGGTATAGATATTATCACACTACTAAGAATAGAACATAACTCAAAACTTACGAATTGTTTATTTTTGTAATTTTCCACTTAATAGTTTTAGACCATGGTTGACCATAGATAACTAAAGGTCCAAAAGCAAAATCAGAGTAACAGGAGACTACTGTTACTTCCTCAGGATGAAATAGAGACAGAGTTGAAATTGAAACTCAGATCAATCTGACTGTGTTTTCTCTGTGTACCGACTAATACCATGCCTCACAATAATGTAAACCTGACATGTACATTGCCTGACAAAATGGGTACTCAATAAATATGTGTTGAATGAAATAAATGAATAACTGTCTCTAAAGTTCGGCCTACGTCTATATATGCTACCGCCTTTGTTCAAAGAGTTGTTCTAGGTTGCAGTAACAATGCTAATCAGAATCAGGGTACCATTTATTTTTAAGACAGGAAAATCGGTTAATAAAATCAAAATAATGTTAAGGAGCTAAAAACAGAGTTGTAAGGCTGAATGAAAACTATCCAACTAAGGATTCAGAGAGAACAGAAGCAGTCACTAAGAGGAAGTACTCAAAGTTAGGAATACCAGATAGCAGAATTTGGAATTTCAGAGAAAACGCCATAGCGCAACCAACAGATCAAGTATGAGCAGCAAATGTCTGGCAAAATCCGAGTATCACATGCCCCCCACAAACTGTGGCTTCTTGTTCAGTATCTGTGTACCCAATCTGGAAACCCTGCTTTCCAGTAGGGTTTTACATCTTGAATGTGAGCAGATCATAATTTTAAAAAGATTGTGCTATACTTAGTAAATAGATTATATAGAAATAAACTTTTTGTCAAGCTATTTGCTGTTGATACTAGACAAATAATAGCTAGGCACACTGGGGTGAAAATTCAGACATGATGATACTGGGCTGATCTTTAAAGAATTAAAGATGTTTATATCTAATGGTCTTTAGGATTAATACATAAAGGTTATAGCTCCTGCTTCCAAAACAATTTAAAAGTTATACGACCTGATAAGTGAGATCATCTTTTCACAAAGAGTTTTATGTAGTATTCATGAAATTGGTTTACCTGAATTCAATGCTCTAACTTTAAACACTATTAATGATTATGCTAATTGATAAATACCATTACAAATTCTAACTGAAATAGAGATAACTGTCTTTGATAAGTTTCTCATATTTATTGATGAAAAGGAAAAGGAAAGTGAGTAGAAAGAAAGATGGAGGGAGGAAGGAAGAAAACTTGTTTAGGGATTAAGAGTTTTTAGAACATTATTATTTGCAGGATTATTATAGTGTGCTCAAATATAAAAAGGCTTGTGAGTCTGCAATGCTCACTTTCAGTTAGCTTTTTAAAGCACTTTATATAGAATACTGTCATCTCTATTTACATATGTAGGAAAAGTGATGAATGAATACACATGCATCATTTAACCTTTCATGACATCTCAGTGCATTAGAGTCCCAGCTATAATTATTGAAATAATCCAAATACTTCAGTAGAAATTCAAAAATGCAGTGTTATTATTTCTGTCATTTTTCAGACACAGAAAATGTTTTATATACTATAGAAACAACTGACTCTTTTTCCTAGAGTTCTTACTTTCTAATTGAAAAAGAAAGGCAGTAACCCTGAACACTGTTTTTGATATTTATAAATGGTAGTTAAAATTCAATATAATTGAAATCATAAGAAAGTAAGGCTTTGTAAGTACATGGCACTGTACAGGAGGACAGGGACATCCTGGGAGGAAACTGAGCATATAACATTCCCATAAATTAAGAGACCTGGAGTTCTTAACCAAACTCTGTAGTTACTTACTTGTATGAATGCTGGACACTTTTTCTATGGCTCTGTTATAATTTAATCATCTCACTTTTTAAGGTGGAGAAAAGATAGAGTTTTATCATGATGGCATAGAGGTCAGCATTGCCTAAGAGTAATTTTCCTTGGTACAGTTTAGCACTACATTTTGAATCTGATTTTTCTTTTAACTTGACAGAGTTACAAGAAGTAAGTCTTTGTTTACCACTCCTAAATCCTGGCTAGAAGACCCATTATTTACTGTAATAATTACCTAACACATTTCTTTGTGAGCAGTTAAACATCATTTATGAGCAAAGAGAAAGAGAAACTTTCTCCATGGTCACTTCATCATCTCTCACTCCCTTTCTCTCTTTGTCTTTCCTTTTCAACCAGCTTTTTCTGTTGCACTTGTACCTATCTCAAAGACCAGTGCCCTTACTTTATATGACCCTTCCAGCTGCCAGCCACGACTAGCTTTCTGTATTGTAAGTACAGAAAGTACTGTAAGTAGGGGAATCTGATCGACTTACTCTAATTAATGTATTGGGTACACCTAGGCTAAGTGTCCACCACTGGTCCAAAAAGCAAGGGAAAAAAGGCAAGGTGGGAAGTACTTCCCTGGAAAGGAAGCTGGGTAGGTGTACCTAAATTCTGTGGGAAGGGGAAGTGCTTTATCCATCAGAAAAAAAAAAATGATAATGAACTAGATCCATATTCCAAGCTGATCCTCTTAACAATAATATTTCACATTTTGCAAAAAATGCCAGTGTTAAAGACTGATAATACATGGTAGATAATACAATTAGAATATCCTCAATACATTTATTATGGAAAGAATATTTAACTTCTGTTTCTCTTGTCGTTATGGCAGGTGTTAAAATTATCCTTTCCTACCACAATGTATATTTATGAGAGAAGAATTTTTTTAGTTGTAGATGTTAGAAAACATTCAAATAAGCTTAAGCAGAAAAAGAGGGAAATTTAATGACTCAAATTACTAAATAAAGCAAGCTCTACTGACTTTGGCATGTCTAGATTCAGGAATTAAAAATATCTCACTGGTTTCTGTTCTTTCTTCATCATTGGATGTGGGCTTTTCTAGGTGAGGAACAAGTAAAAGCCTCTATTATTTCAACCTCAGATCATTGTCATTCAGGTTCAATTGTTTTTGTTTTTTTAAAGTAAATTTATTTCAGGTTAATGTGAAGGTACAAGCAACCAGATCAAAATATTTGATTTTCTTAGGTAGAGTTCATCTTGTAGTTATGTCCCACACACAAAAGTGTGTCACGTCCAATTGTTTAAGAAAAGTTTTTCCTTGAACCTCTCATTCCAGTCCTGAGATTCATTCAGACAGGAGTTTCAAAAGATTAAGCAGACTGAGATTGGAAGAGGGGTGTTCTTCTAAATAATCTTTTGGCACAGTATCAGTCATGGTTCCATGAAAACAGAATCAGTAGACTATATGAAAATATGAGATTTCTTATAAGGAAGTAGAGATGCAGTTGCGGGTAGCATCTGGCAAGTTTGGTAGAAATCTCTAGGGCAGTCAAGTCAGGACTGGCAGGTTGGAATTCGGGCAAAAACAGATGCTCTAGTCCACAGATGGAATTTATTTTCTCAGGGAAACCACACTTTGGCTCTTAAACTCTTTCAAGTGATTAAATCAGGTCAACTTAGATACACGGGTCACTACAAAAGTTTTGAGATAGAGAAAAAACAAGAAATGTAAGATCTATAAGGATGAAAACAAAAAAGCCCTCTCAGCAAATCTGATAAGCTGAGCAAGTTGCAGCTTGCACAGGTGAATCAGAAAGGACATGGTCAGAAGTGTTTCTTGGGAGTGAAATAACAGACCAAGCTGTCTCAAAATTTTCATAGTGATCCATATTGAGGATATTCTCTTAGTGTTTGGAGTAACTAAATCCGATACCTCGCCAAAATGACACATAAAAAAGCTAAATATTATAGAATCTAATATTAAGAAAAAAGAGAAAACTCAAATCAATTCAAGGTGAGAAGTGGAGGAACAAGGGAGTGGAGAGAGGAGAGAAGGGAGAGGATGGGGGTGCTCCCCCTTAAAGGGGACAATGTTAAGGTGTATGGTACACATCTTGGAGCAGGACACAACGATAAGAGGGACCTCATCTAACAAATGCAAACAGTGTAACCTAACTTCGTACCCTCAATGAATCTGACACAATTTTTAAAATGTGGGAAAAAAGGAAAAAGGCATAAAAATTGAACAGCAAACAATAATCTAAGGACTTTCTAGGAAGAATTTCAATACAGATTCAAGCAATCTGTTCTCCTTGAAAAAATAATTGGCCTACATGTAATAAATTGTATAAATTGCGACAAGATTATCATTATCAATTAGCTTACTGTTTTCAATTCTTTGGCCATGAAACTAATAAAAGTATGTTAGAAGGCAGTGTACCTATCAATGAATAATCTGCAGAGCTACCCTCCCCAACCATTCCTAAATATTCATAATTTCTAAAGCACGTGTGTCTTCAATGGTCATTTTTCTCTTTTCTCTACAGTAGAAGGCCAGATGCCTTAGTATTTCCTATTGTATTCTGAGAACATTGAGCCTAATTTTCTGGAAAGAAATTAATGAATACAGTGGTAGGGAAGGTCGAGAAAAAATAAAAGTGTTTTCCATATTTTGCCATTGTTAGTCATGTTACCGTGAATAACTTAGTGCCTATGTTATTTATGAAGATGCATCTTCAGGATAAATTTCTGGAACAAGGATTGCTGAATCAAAGGGTATATGAATATTTAATTTTGTTACATACTGACAAAATTCCCACCTTGGTGATTATAGGAATTGGAAATTTCAGCAAACTCCCCAAGTAACTATAGTGTACAATAAAGTTGAAGAATCACTATTTTAGAGCATGGACATTTACCTTTCTGAGTTTTAATCCTCTTGCCAGAAAAATGCACCTGTAGGAATATATAATGCTGGCATACCTGCCAGTACAGCCCTGCACAGCTGGTTGTTGATGGAACCCCTGAAGCTTACCCTGGTTAAGAAACACTGGCTTAGAAATATCTGCAATTACCAAAATACACATTTTGCCAACTGAATATGGGTAGTTGTTTTACTTCACCAGCTTTATTTGGCCTCTTCAGTATTAACCACATTTAGCTTGAGCTTCTAACTGTGCTTTTGCCTAAAACTAAATCAAGTAATTTAGATAAAATCATATGAAAAAGTTATTACTTTATAAAACTTTGACTTTTTTTCCTCTAAATATATCTGCCTCACAGCAAGGACAGTGCACATGGAACAAAGAAATATTATCTTTTTATGGTTTAATTTTATCTACGTAATCATATGATTTTATCATCACTGGACTATTGCACATCATATTCCAACAGAATAATGAGATGTGTACACATTATAAATAATATGAAGGAAAGCTATGCTGTGAAGTTTCATTTTTCTACATACTGTTTTCTTCCATGTTGTAAAAACTTGAAATAGAAATTTATGGCTCATTTAACTGGTAATTAGCATAGCAGTGAACCAGATTTGTTCAGCAGTCCACAACTTCATGGCTCCTTACCTTAGACACTTCTGAGACAGCCATCTGTGTGATTTCAGTTCAGAAAAATGCCTTTATAAGGCTAGAGAACTTTCTTAAGTGTGGAAATTAGGTGATACACTTTGGCATATCTCAAAGAGCAGCTTTTGACTTCTGATAAATTACATCAAATATTTTACTGTTACTCAGGAATCAGGTATATTGAGCATGAGGTTTTGAGTACTGGCATCCGGCTAACTGACCCCTGAAGGAATACTGAAATATTGGACTTGCCATTGGTCATGGAAAATAATATGCCAAAATGGTGACCTCCATTCTTTGTATTAAATGAAATGACACCTTGAGGACTTATAAGACAGGTGGACTCCTTGACAAAAAACTAAAGACACAATAAATATTTCATAAAAATTATTTTAAAATTATTAATTTAAAATTAATATTAATAAAAATATTTCATTAATATTATACTAGAATGCTACTTCTTATTTATCCTGTCTCCACTCAATTATAATCATTAAATCCTCTTGGCTCAGTCTCCAAAATATGTATTAAATTTCTCTCCTATTATTTTTCATTTTTACTTCCCACATTAATGTATAACTACTAAGCTGGTATCTTCCTGTTTATTGGCCCAATAATTGTAGTCCATCCTCCTCACAGGAAACAGTATTATTCTTAAAATTCATGTTGATTATATTAATTTCCTACTTTAAAGTAAACAACTAAGCAAAACTTTATTTGTTTTTTATTTTTTGAGACAGAGTCTCACTTTGTCTCCCTGGGTAGAGTGCAGTGGCACTCACTAAAACCTCAAACTCCTAGGCTCACAGTCCTCCTGCCTCAGTGTCCCAAGTTGCTGAGACTACAGTCATGTGCCACCACACCCAGGTCATTTTTTTTCTTTTAGCATTGTTTCTAAGGCTGGCCTCTAACTGCTTAGCTCAAGTGATTCTCCCACCTTGGGCCCCTTGAGTGCTAGGATTTCAGGCATGGCCCCCACACCTGGCAGTAAGTAAAACTTTTGCTGAGTTCTAGAATTAGTCTAAACTTCATAGGAATACATCCGAGTTCTGCTATAATCTGGTATCTAGATATAAAGTGAACTTTGTGGAAATACCATTAAAAATAAAAGTTATTTTAATACTCAACTGTAACCTTGAACAAACCGCTGCTTCTTAAAGTTTCTACAAAAAGGAGCTCTATTTAAAAAGACAATGCAAACAAACTGAACAAAACAATAATTTATTATTAGCAAATGATTTAGTTCTGAAGTAGAATTCCAGCGAGCTATGCTGGATGGGGAAAACTTAGTTTCCTGTATTAAAATGGCCTTATTCATATTTTTTGCCTCTTTAACCTAATTTCATGTCTAAGCCTTAGATCTTATTAACTGGTATAAGGAAATGGTATGAGGAAGTCACTCTACAGCTTATCAAAAGGCAGAGAACAAAGTATAATACACAAACACAAACACACTATATATGTGTGGGCGTGACAGAGAGAGAGATCTTAATATGAGCAGATTAATCACTAGGTTCTAAGTACATAATGTTGAATAAGGTAGATATACTCTCTAGGTTCTTGGAGGTTAGAGTCTACTTAATAAGTAGATTTAAAATGTCATTATGTATGCATATATCAGTTATATCCCAGTAAAATAAAAAGTGATTTTAAAAAAATACAGAATACCTTGAGATTATACCAGGTAGACCTAATTGTCAATGGAAAAGCAGGAAAGATCTTTCCTAGGAATAGAAATTTACATAGAAAACTAAGCCAATATTGGAATAGCATAGCAGACAGTAATTTTTAAACTGAGGAAAAGAATATATAAAGTGCAGAGAGGGAGAGGATGCTTAGATTGCTTAAGGAATGAAAAGATGGCCATGATACAAGAAATATAGGTGGATACCACTGGACGGCCAAGGTGTCAGAGGTGGGGGAAGATATCAGTAGCTGAAGTTGGAAAGGTAAGCAGGACCAAATCATACCAACATTGTTTACTTAGAAATTAGCCATGTTTCTTCTTGTACTAAGTTCTTTCTCTCAGTACACTTTTGGAGGAATCATTAGTGGGAATGTTTTTAGAACATAAAGTACCCAGCTAACACTGGGAGTCTGTATGTCAAGTTTAATTTCTGTGTGTTTATGTATAAACTGAAAATCAAATACAAGAGAGATTTTTTAGACAAAAAAATAAAAGCTCCGAACAAGTAAAATCAATAAATTACTGTCTTGAACAGTCTTCACTAGACAGAGAAAATAGTTTGTTTGTCATCCATGGGCTTTAAGCAGCAGGACCTAGTACAATTTGAATTTAAACCTCTTACTCCAAGGATTTACTACTCTTTCAGATTTGTAATTCCATTTTAGAATTACAATGCTAAATATTTAATATTCTTACTTTAATTCTGAATATACTCTAAGTACTCTATATGATGTGGAAAATTCCTTTCTTGTTCAATTTTTGTATGTGCAGTGCAAGAAAAAAATAAAGTATTACTATTGGAGTTGTTTGGATACTAAGGTATTATAAAAACAAAAATAAAAAAATAAAGTTTTTAATGTAATCCTTTCTAAAGAAAATACATATCATTTCCCTGAAAGGAATAGAAATGTAGTTATCTACATTAGCACATGATTAATAAACATTGAGAGTTTGCTGGGACTAATCAAACCAATGATGTTTTAAACCTGGCAATATCTATCGGAACAATGTAAAGTTTTACATCTCACACCCTTCTCAGCCAGTCCTCATTTTGCATTTTGTTGTATAAAATCCTTGATATGTAACTTCCTATTGTAAAACTTAAGTGACCTCATTTAAAAGAAGTTAAAATGAGGTAAGTCATTTCACTTTGAAAACTTTTTGAAAATTTCTAAATCCCACCATCAAGTTATAACCAAAATATAAAAGCTGAAGATGGTGACACAAATCCGAGGCTGGTCATATAGCTGAAGAACATGGTCAGCATTCTGATGCATTTAAATTCCTTTAAGACCTTTTGAATTAAAGCATAAAAGCATCACTTAAAGTGGATATCATTAGCAAAGTTAATTCTTATTTTTATCAGTTAAGAAGTACATGTTTTTAAATGTTAGTATGTGTAACAATCGCATCGCTTTAAAGTGTAGAGATGACTGGAGCCATAACTCTGTAAGCGCAGTGCTCTATCACTCACTGTCTACCAGTGCTCCCTTTGTGACTTTTGATTTATGTCAGGCAAGTTTACCAACAGTACTCAAAATCTCAACTGTATAAAACTTGTATATCTATAGTAAAACAGGGATAGTCATATAATTGACAAAGATGTCAGATAAAATCAGTGTCCC
The DNA here is from genome assembly GCF_027406575.1 of Nycticebus coucang. Lineage (NCBI taxonomy): Eukaryota > Metazoa > Chordata > Mammalia > Primates > Lorisidae > Nycticebus > Nycticebus coucang. The sequence continues at coordinate 35,172,112 of NC_069786.1, read as the reverse complement.
ATATCTGACCAGGAAATGACCCCAAAATGATAAATTTTTACTTGCTAGGAAAAAAAATGTAGTAACAAACTGGATGAACAATTGAAAATATGAAAGAAACATTATTTTCCTTTATTAGATAACAGTTAAACTTCTCAGAAATAGAGACAATTGTGGGAATATTGTTTTATTTTAATTCTGTGATAGTGGAAACTAAACGGGATGAAATTCAAAAAATAAACAAAGGACAAGAGAATAGCAATCTCAACTTAATTGCCCCATTTGCCTGCATGGTAAAAATAATTGATAAGGTAAGAGCATAAAGAGGAACAAACATCAATATTGCAATCCTGAGGGAATAAGGTATAGGGCCTTCAGAAGGATCTCTACAATCCACTGTGGCAGGCAGATTCTATACGGGGGCCCTGCTGTACCAGAGGAAGCACAGGACACTTTGACTTCTGCTGGGAGGAGATGCTGGAAAATACAGTGATGAACCTGGAATTTAAGGGAGTTAAATATTCAGAAAACATTAAATGACAATAAATGGGATCCCAAACCACCATCTGTAAACCCCTTTTGTGAAACTTTTTGGGTTTGATCATAAATTTCCCCAATGTTTCCAAACCCTAGCTGTAGTAATAATAAAGTGAAAAAACATTACCTTTCAGTTCGAAAGGCATGAACAATATAAATATGAGAAAAATTAGGCAATCCTCAAATTGGAATATTCTTTAAATCAACTCATACCTACCATTTAGAAATGTTAACATCATGAACAATAAAGGGAGACTGAAGAACTGTTCAAGATTGATTAAAGGAGTCTCAAGAGCAAAGACGAATATAATGCATGATGTTGAATTGGTTTCTATATTAGAATTTTTTTTCTATAAATAACATCATTGGTCAACAGGCAAAATTTGAATAATGACTATATATTTGTATATACTGTTAAAAGTATTGATTATAATAAATGTGCCATGGTTATGCAAAAGAATGTGCTGGTCCTTAGCAAATAGATGCTGAAGTATTTAGCAGTAAAGGATCATAATGTCTTCAATTTACTCTCCCCTACTTCAATGAGTACGTGAAATAGACAATGGGGCAAAATTTGAACAACTTGTTAATACAGGTGAAGGGAATAGGTCTTCATTCTACTACTACTACTCTTAAAATTTTTCTGTTAATTTGAAATTCTTTTCAAGTAATGAGTTAAAAAATATATATGACATTCACCTTATGGCTAACTGTAATAGACTTTGAATCTGTTTCATCTGTGAAATAGAAATAATTTGCTACTTGTATTTCACAGGGAAATTGTAGGGATTAATAGGATATTGGGGTTCACAAAGCACTATTTACTTCTTCTAAGATTTGGACAAATATTTTATGAACAGAACAGAGTGACTTTCAACCTAGCAACACTTTTATCACAAATGATATTTATTTGGAGTTTAAATAATTAAAAACCCTATGTTACTTTCACCAATTATAATACAACTGTGTTTCCATTAAAGAATGCCCTGGAAATGAAGGTTTTTTTCTATAAAACAAAATTATAACCAAAATTAAAATTAATTGTCTATACAATCATGTGACTTTAGGTATTTAATGCTTGCAACTTTATGGCCATGGTGCTGTTATCCTTGAGAACTTTTCCACCTTTTGCATTTTAATTAAAAGCAAACTGAATCTATTAGTAAAGATTCTGAAATCTGGAGATGTTCATTTTGATGTAAAGAAGAACTTTCAAGTCTCCTCTGGGAACCAGTTACTCTGCTATGCCCTTGGAGTGCAATGACAATTTCTTTACTCTTTCTTCTAGCTCAGTACCACTTCCTGTACTCAACATTGCCCAGCTTTTGTTGTTTTCGTTTTTTTAACTTTAACACGTATTAAAGCAACAACATTTTATTTTATTTTTTTATTTTCATTTATTTATTTTTTTACAGTTTTTGGCCGGGGCTGGATTTGAATCCACCACCTCTGGTATATGGGGCCCGTGCCCTACCCCTTTGAGCCACAGGCACTGCCCAAAACAACAACATTTTAATGAGTCATATATTTACCCTTCTTTTTCATACTTGGCAGAAATTTAATCAGTTATGTCAACCACTTTTATTATACTAGTATACATATGAGAATCAATTGACTCATTCCTTCAATAGTAGGTCAAAATCAATGAGAAACTTTTTGGAATAATAATTTGCATGTCCTGACCTCCTTAAGCATCACCCGATTAAATCTTCTTCCATAACTAAACTTCTCAAACAGATGTACCAAAAAGTTACTATCACTTCAATCAATATTAAATTCATGACATTTCCTTAATCTATATCCTTATATTTTAATCTGTGAAGTGATTGACCAAACACATCACTCCAATTCTTTATACTGCAACTTTTCTCTCTTAAGACCTTCATGAATGTGTGTGTTACCTGCAGTGAATACTACAGTGTATACATAATGTGCATAGTGTACATATAGTACATACTAATCCAATATTAACATTCTGATCTCCTTGATACTATTTCTGTAAAATAGCATGTCTTCAAGGCTCTTGTCTTGTCACTCTTCTTTTCAGTGGAGGGAGATCACATCCTGCTTCATATGGCTCCCTATAGTTACACAGTCTGTATGTATCACGTGATTGGCACATAGTGTGCCAGAACCTCCAATTATCCATTTCCAAATTGAAACTTCCTTCACACAAGCCTGTTTTCACCTGCATGTTATGGACCGGTGAGAAAAGGAAAATATAAAGAAGAGGCATCATAGTATGATGTTAGAAAGATATTTTCACTTAACAAGAATAATGTAGCATTGTTCTACAATAGAGAAAAACTTTGTACCTCTTACAGAAACTTAACTGGGATAGCTGTGAACAAACTGATTTACAAGTGAAGAAAGCAGAAATGCAGGATGGAAGCAGGAACAGGGAGAGAGAGTCCAGCACAGATTTGAGTGTTTAGCATGACAATAAAACATAGCGCTATATGCCCTTTTACTTCTTCTTCACTAGAAAGCTCTTGACATGCATATGACTTAAAAAATGATTTTTAAGTTCTTGTGATAAATTGATCTATCAAGAACATTGGGGAAATATGTACCCATAATAAAATCTGACTTGCACTATTTATAACAATATGTATTACTGTTTACAAATTTGCCCAAAATCTCCTATAGCAGAAAGACCTAAATTAAAATTAAAGTTTAAATAATATTTTTTTAGCTTGTAAGTTACCCCATACTGTTAGATAATGAAAGAATGTAGAAAAGAATAACTAAAAACTATTCCACCGAGTTTGTATAATCAAATATTGTATACTTCAGGTAATCTTAATATTGCTTAGTCATTGTAAATTAGGCTATTCCTGCAATTGTATTTGAGACAAGGCAAGATGGTCTTCTATTTACAAATGCAATTTAATCTCATGAGTTGGTAATCTTGCTAAATATTGTCAGGTTAATTGAAATTGATTTGTGTTTACTAAACATAGTGAATACTAATCAAATATTAAGCATCAAGTGTTTGAGGTGCATTTAAACTTTTGACAGACACTGTTAGTGAAGCAGAGGTCAATATTCTTTTTCAGCCTTTTCTTTTTTTCGAAATAAATACTAAGAGAACATAAAGAGAAATGACCTGAATTTCCTTTATGAAATTTTGTGACTTATAAATATCTGTGAGAATTTGGAATAGGCTTGTGTGGGGGGTTATTTTTGTTTTACTTTCATTGCTCTAAGAAGCACATTTGCTTTACTTTCTGCTTAATTCCATTCCAGGTTTGCCATTCTCTACTACTCATAGCATCACTGAGCTCTACATAATAGCTTTTATAGGAGACAAACATCACCAGACAATTTGAAAAGCAGTTTGAAAATAAAGTCTGATAGCTCACATGCCCTGACCTGGTGACCGGCCTCGCTTCTGAATTCAGCTTACAACAAATGTGGTGGATGTGCATTGGCTCTGTGAGGCTTAAAGAAACATATCACCTAATACAAAAATAAACCCACCATAGTCATGCATTTGGGGGATATTTTACAGTTGTTGGTTAACCTGCTCCTTTATGCCCTGCAATATTCATTAGCAGATTTCTCTGTTTATGAGTGATATTACATGAAAATGGTTATGGGAAGCTAACAGATGTAATCACTGAAACAAATTAGAAAGAAAAGTCCTGTTTTTTACAGATGGCTCCATCAAATATGCTTCCCTCCTCCCTTCACTTTAACATTCAGCTTTCTTTCAACAGAAAACTTTTCTTTACTGACTACGGGAATGTTGCCAAAGTGGAGAGATGTGACATGGATGGGATGAACAGAACAAGGATAATTGATTCAAAGACAGAGCAGCCAGCTGCACTGGCACTAGACCTAGTCAACAAATTGGTTTACTGGGTAGATCTTTACTTGGACTATGTGGGAGTAGTGGACTACCAAGGACAAAACAGACATACTATCCTTCAGGGCAGACAAGTAAGTATAATTCTGTTAGAAAATGCAGCTAAGGTAATAAAATTAATGGCATAATACTATGAAGACAACCAAAATTTGCAATGTTGAAAATTTCTTGTGAGGTCAAGCTGCAATGGGCCAATATATTTCCTAATTGGAAAGCGTTGTTTTTTTTGTTTGTTTGTTTTTTTAATGTTCATATGATATTTTCATGCCATTGGAAATGTTTCTTGCTCCCTCTCCTTTCTATTAAAAACAGAACAAACAAATAAACAAAAACAGGAACAAAGGCAAAAATGCTATGCTAGCAAGAAAGAAAAGTAATAAAATAGGACAGATGTATGACCTACTTACTAAAAGCTAACATAAGTAGTTCATTCATAAGGAACTGAATTACCGTGTGTCTCATGTGGCACTGGAAGTATTTTGCTAACAAAAGCCAACACTTGCTCACAAAAGTATCTTTATTATTTTAATGGGTTCCATTAAATTTTGCCTTCTGATGTATTTAAGTACTTCCTAAAATGAGAATTCTGTGAAAGTCAACAAGGTCAAAATTTTTCCCACTCATGTTAGTTTTTATTACACCTTGCTGAATTACAAGGTTTTTTAAACAGCATTTCACTCAGCATATCCAACATACCTATGTTAAGAGAAACAAGAGTTGTTAAGTAGAAACAAACTTTGTTCACTAGTACAAATTTTAAAATTCATTTGTATCTCACTGATTGTACTAATTTCAAGTGGGATTCCTGGTCTGTGGAGCTGAAATGTGTATGAATCTCTTCAGTTTCTTTTGCAATGCAAAACAGGTATATTCTGTAATTATCTCTTAAATTTACTTTTCCTTTCTAATCAACTTTTAAAATGAAATCCTTTCTCCTTCACAGATAAACAAATGCACTAATCTCAGTGGGTTCAAAAAAAATTAAAAAGTAGACTGTCCTGTGTTTACAGTTGGAGCCAGTCATTTCTCTCTCATCTTCAAATGTCCTATAAAACTTGATTTTTTGGTGGCCTTTACTTATTATTTTTAGAGGTCCTAATCACCAAGATGATTTTGATGGACTTTTTTTTTGAAATTTAAAAAATTAAACCTATAACAAAGATAAGGAATTCAAATAATTTTCCCATGACTACTTTACAAGTTTTATAATGTCTGACTGAAGTTTTAAATTATCCTTTTTTTTTCATTTCTGTGGCCTGGATTTTGTGGGTTGCCTAAACATATGCTAAACCTGCCAGTAAATAACCAAAAATAGATACAGTTTTGAAGTGTTTGGGCTGTAGGCAGAACGGTTTAATTACCACTCCAAACGTCTCCCACATTTTGTGTGGGTAGTTAACAGAGGTGCTTATTTTATGAGAAACAGACTTTTTGAAGGAAGGTAAGGTGGTTATGAATGAACTTTGTTTCTTTACTGTATAAGTGTGTTTTTTACCCTGATCAATTCCTTGGTTTTTCTCCTGGAAAATGAATTGGCGCATATGAAAAATGTTCCTGTGTCGTAACTACAAAACATGCATGCATGAGATTAATGGCAAGGGAAGAGCTCGGCCTCCTTGTAAGTTGTGCAGGAGAAAAGTTATTACCGAAGTTAAAATTGCACCAAGGTATATTTAGTGACTATAATGTCAACTATGTGGAAAATAATATTTGTGAATACATACAGGGCACACACCCACACCCTCTTGCTTTGAAATAACATGTATATAGAAACAGATTATTTGGGCTGTGATAGGGAATAATTATATTAATTTCTATCTATTATTCTCAGCCTAGACATGAAGAAATGAGATATCATTCCAAAACAACATCAAAAGCCACACTTCTTTTAGTCACATCTCATATAAAGAGGACTAGAAATAGACATAATGAGTCATACACGTCAGGAATATAGCAAATCACATGCTTTTGCTTAAACTACAGAACTGGAAAGATTTTCTGTGTAAATTGAAAATTTTGTGATTTCATTCTGTTTGAATTTTTACCATATATTTTATCTAGTTCTACACACACACACACACTAACATAAGTAGTTATGTACTAACACATAAAGTACAGATATAATTTCAAAGAGTAGTAACAAAAGGATTTTCATCAAAACCTCTACAGCAAATCAATGGACAGCTCTACCATAACCTGGGCCAGAATCATTTTAAATCAAGTGACAGAGGACCCAAAGGCAACGTGTCTAGCATGTGCCTTTTTATCAGAAATTCAGTGTACTCATTCCTCCTTCTACTCTACTGGAATCTTTCCCTGAATGTAAGCTCTCCATTTCTCTCCACAATCTCTAAGACCTTTGCCAAGGAAAAGAGTTAGATTGTTAACTTAAGTGTATTGAGAGCAGTAAACATCATCATTCTTAGAGCAAACAGTTCCACTTTCCATTATTGGCTTTGAAAATAGTGCAGTATCAGAATAAAATGTTGGTATTTTATTCACAATGATTGAAAATATGTGATTTCTTTATATATTAATTTCTACACTGAAGCAAGTATTAGTCTAAACATAACTCGTGATAAAAAATGGATTTTTAATGTATAAAACAAACTTCAGAGGTACTTTCTCATTATCTTTTTTTCATAGGCAGAGCTATACTGTTGCAGCTTCCCCACATCCATGACTACATGGATGTAGTCCATAAAAATATCTCAAATTATATATAACAGTACTATAAGCATATTATTAAATATGCTTGAAAGTCTGGTGTTACTTGCCTTGGAATAAGTACTAAAAGATGTTTTCTTAATGAAACAGGAATAAATTTCTCTCCCACACCTTTGGAACTGCTTTACACAGTACTACATAATGTTTTCATCTACAGAAGAAAAATTTAAATTAATGAAATGTTTAATTCTTTGACAGAAAGTAAAGGATAACATCCTTGTTACTCTCTTACTATTGCCATTTTTCACCCTAGTAAATAACAATCAGTTTTTCTTCCAAGTTGAAAGCTGTATAATTAAAAATCATAGTTATTTTTTGACCCTCTTTATAGATCAGACATCTTTATGGTATAACTGTGTTTGAAGACTATTTGTATGCAATCAATTCTGATAACTTCAATATCATAAGGATAAACCGATTTAATGGCACTGATGTTCATTCATTAATTAAAATGGAAAGTGCTCGAGGAATTCGAATTTATCAAAAAAGAACTCAACCAACAGGTAAATTGTAAACCTTCATAATGGTAGGTTGAATGGGGATGGAGTCCTTGTGCTTTTGTATAGTGTTAAAGTGAGTGAATCATAAATTCTCTGTTTTGACATCAAAAGTGTGCAAGTCTGCTTGTTAAATGTAACAGAGCTCCCCTCACAAGTCTAAGTTACAAATTGTTCAGTTCCTAGTGAATTGTTTCTACAACCATAGAATTGAAATGATAGGTAGATTTAGACTCAGGAAGAAACTTGCGATTATGATGTATGGAAGCCTAGAAGCTGAAGTTTGGGGTTTTGGGGTCATTTTGAGGACAAATTTCAAATCGAATGACTGTCTTGAAATATCCATCAGTTGTTGTAGCCTTTGGACTCTTGAATTAACATCCTGATTGTTCTTTAACACCTGTTCATTAAAAATAATTTTTAATGCAATGTTTCTTAGTGTTTTTTTAAAACACGCATTAGTTATTTCTTATAGGAGGTAGGTGATGCTGTTCACCAATACAATATAGGTTCAGTCATATGGAACAATGCAGCATAAAAAACTCAAAATTTTTATCATCTTTTTATATTTATGCTACAAATTCAAACTAATCTAGAATTATCTAAATATTAACATGCATCCAGTGGAAGTAGTGTATTATCACAAAAATGTTTACAGCAAATTCAAATGTTGAACTGCATGGGTAACCTTTTTAGAGTTTAATATTAGCATTTATTCATTCATCAATTATTCATGAACTATCTACTATGTGCCAGGAACTAGTCTATGGAGAATGTAGCAGTGAATAAAATAGATGAAATATTCTTGCCTTTGTGAGATTTACATGCTAGTGGAGAAATAAGCAAGTAAATTATGTGTTATATTAGTAGGCTATAAGTGTTATGGAGAAAATAAAGATGGTAAGAAGTATAAGCATCAAGAACAGGAGGAATTTGCAATTTTCTATTGAATAGTCATAAGACATGCTAGTGACAATATAGTTTGAATGAAGACTTCAAGTAATTGCAGGAGAGAGGTATGGGGGTATGTACGCAGCTAGAGGGATGAGCACGCCCAAAGGCCGTGAGGGAAGAACATGTTTAGATCATTCAAGAAGCAGTAAGGAGTGTGTGTCTAGGGCAGAATGAACAAAAGCAACAAACATAGGAAATGAGGTTGGAGAAATGAAGGAGGACTATGTAAACCATTGGAAAAACTTTTGCTTATATTTTTAATGAGATTTTAATCCTTGGGAAGCATTAAACAGAACATGTCTCGTGATCTAACTGACATTTTTATAGAATCAACGACTATGTTGACAATAGGCTGTGGAGAGAGGAGGGTGGAAAGTTAGAAAGGATGGTGGATTAGACCAAGATTGTAGCAGTAAAAAGTGGTGAAGAATCTATTAAATTCAGGGTCTATACAAAGGTAGAGATAAGAGGATTTCCTCATAGATTTGATATGGAATATAAATAAAAAGGGAATCAAAGGGGACAGTGGTTTGGCTAGAGCAGCTGGAACAACTGAGTTTTTTTTGAGATTGAGGAAACTAACTATTGATCAGATATGGGGCAAAGATAACAAGTTTAATTTACATAGGGCACTTCAGATGCTTATTATGAATTCAAGTGAAAATACAAAGAGGTATTTGAATATATAAATCTAGAGTTTGAGGAGGAAGTCCACACTATATGTATATATCAATCTGGGAGTCATGGACATATAGATGATACTTAAAGCCTTGATGATGGATGTGAGCACCAAGGAAGGGCATAGAAGTACAGATGAAAAGAATTCCATAAAATGGACACTGGGAGACACCAACAGTAAGTCAAGAAGAACAGGAGTGACCAAAAAAGGATACTGAGTAGAAGCTTGTTAACTCCAATTGACCATTGGGTTTAAAAGCATGAAGCTCTTTAGGGTCTGACAATGGCAGTTTCAGGGTGAAGTGAATGTCTGACTAGAGTGGGTTTGAGAGAGTCAGGAAGAGAAAGAATTGTAGAAAATGATCATAGATAACTTTGAAAAGTGTGGATGTTAGGTGAGGCAGAGAAATGGGGACCTATTTGAAGGATTGCCATGGGAATCTAAGTAAAAGAAGGGTTTTGTTTTTAAAGATATAAAAATAATGGCACTTACGCATGTTGATGGGCACAATCTAATGGCAAGAGCAAAAGCGATGATAAAAGTGAGAAAGTGGAGAGTTGCTGATTAGATGAAAGGAGATAGCAAGGTTGAAAAACAAAAGAAACACTCAGGACAGGGAAAAAATTGTTAAAACTGCATTTACCCATCTTTCCACTTAAAGAATGAGGAATAAAAAAAGAATAAGGCAAAATTTTTAAAAGTATAGCAATTTTATTATTAAAAGAAAATTGCCATGGTGTTCATCATAATTTCAAATAAGTGGTGTTTTAAAAGAAATATAATTACCATATTACATAAAAGCTGACTGACCTCATGCTTACTATTCCTTTTCTCTGTGACCCATTTTTTCTTTACCTCATCTTCTCCATTTGCTACTTCTTTCTTTTTTTTTTTTTTCTTTTTCCTTTCTAACTCTTGCGTTCACAAAATGTCCTTCTAGTCCTCATTTTCTACTGCAGACTAAACCTCCACCTTTTGGTAATTACAATCACATATCCCCACCCACGTTCTATTTTATTGTAGGTTCTCAAAATGACAATAGACTTAAAATTTTAAAAAATAACTTGCCTCAGCCCTTCTTAGCAAATTATAGATAATAAATAAATGCTGTTTCTTCTAGGCACCCATGCCAATATGATAGATTGTTTCAAAGGAAATCCTTTCTCCTACCTAACCCAGAATAATTTTAATATATATTTTAGTATTTAAAAAATTGGTATTAATAAGAGTACAAGAAACATGTACCCCCAAATCATGGTATTTTTATTTTGCTCTTATGTGAAGAGTTTAAGTGAATATAAACATGTTCTAATTCTCAGAATTCTTTTTAAATGAAACTTTAGGAGGATTTTTGTAAGTCCCTAGCCCTTTTTGTATGGGATTTAAACTTATACAATAATCAAATGGTACTAAATAGTTGGGCATACAAAATTTTACTAAGATTCCCTGTTCTCCCGTCTTTGGAGAATTTCACACATGCTGCTTTTTATTTGTTGTAGTCAGAAGCCACGCATGTGAAGTGGATGCATATGGAATGCCAGGGGGATGCTCACACATCTGTCTTCTCAGCAGCAGTTACAAAACACGGACCTGTCGCTGCAGGACTGGCTTCAACTTGGGAAGCGATGGCAGATCATGCAAAAGTATGTTGTTAAAATCAAACATTCAACTTTGGTAACCAGCAGCTGCCACTTCAGAAAGGCATTTTTAGTATAATTAGCAGCATAAATATCAGTAATACCAGGAGATTTAATCAGATGAAATTTGTGGGCAAATATATACTGGCCATTTTTCTCAAAATTAGTATTTAATTTTCTTATTCAATGATGCAAATGAGAAATTAATAAGTCTGTAGAGTCGCTCAATTTATTGATCTCAGAGAAATATACTTTAGGAGAGATTGTTAGGAAGAGGTTGTCCTTAAACCCCTAAAGAATGTTTTTGGGCTAATGAGCTAGAATCATTAGTGGACCAGATTTTCTCTAATCTGAAACAAAATGCTGCTCCTTGTCATGGGTGTGTTATCTGGTCCCACAGAAATTCACATACAGTAATGTTTCACTTTATCCAGAAAGATTTTGAAGTGAAATTAACTTTATAACTTAATTTTTTAGGTAATCAAAGCTATGTTAACTATGCAGACATCAAATTTTTAACAGTTTTATCAGTGTTCTAGTCTGTTAGACATATCTTTGTTTTATTTTTAAATATACCAGAATAATTTAATTGTGCTTAATATAAAGAGTGTCAAGGATGGGAGGAGTTTGCAATTTTATACTGAATGGTCAGAAGACCTTTCCTTGAAAATATAATATTGAATGAAGACTTCAAGAAATTGCAGAAACGCTCACATATTAAGTTACATGCAGGTCTCATGTTGTAGTGGACTTTTGGATAATTCAGGGTATTCAGTTTGAAGCCATAAGATAGAAGTTTTTGGTGTGGGTGCATGAGTGCATGGTTTTAAAACTGATCTACATGCCATTTAAGAAGTAGGTCCTGCAAAAGCATAATAACACATGCACATACACGTGTATGTGCATACATATGTACACATGTTTGGGGAAAAAGAGACGATCAGACCACATATGATTTAATGTAATTCCTAATATATTGTGTTACTTGGGTGCATTCATAGTATTCAGAAATAATCCTAGTTATTTTATGCAGAAATATATTTAATGCAAATAGATGCCTACAAAATCATTGAAATGCCTGGAACAGTAGCTTCTAGACTGAGTTTTTTGGAACATTTGCCCAAACCACAATCAAACTAGCCTGCCTGAAAACTGGAACATCTGCCACAATCAAAAGCTAGGGCATCAAGAGCCATAAATGGAAATGTTAACTTCAAAAACATATAATTTTAGCTGAGATCCAGGGATTAGAAGGCTTGCATCACAACTATTAGCTCCAGAATTATGCTACATCTGATAGTCTTGAATGGCAAAAAAAAAAAAAAAAAAAAGGAGAGAGAGAGAGACCACCTGTTCCTTTTTTCTTGATATTCACAAATATGATGGAAGAAGATTGATGTGGAAAAAATCAGTCTTTCCGTTAGACGCATACCTGCAGAAGCTGCAAAAGGAGGGCCCTTGATGCACTTCTGTGTTCCAAACTTGGTATATCTGGTTTGGGGTACTTAAATGAAGAACAGAAACCTTGGCTGTCCGAGTATGTGTGAAATGTAGTTTATACTCTTCAATTGCCTGTAGTACAAGTAGACACTAAAGGAAAATTCTTCTTTTTTTTTTTTTTTTTCATTCATTTGTTTTTGAGACAGTGTCTCTCTGCCACCCAGGCTGGAGTGCAGTATGATCATGGTTCACTGCAACCTCCAACTCCCAGGCTCAAGCAATCCTCCAGCTCAGTCTCCTGAGTAGCTAGGAGTACAGGTGTATACCACCCTGTCTGGATAATTTTTTAATTTTTTGGAAAGACAGGGTCTTGCTGCATTGCCCAGAGTTAGAAGAACTTTAAAAAACTTTAGGTATAGAAGAATGCTAAAAATGACCAAGGACAACAATGAGAGAAATAGTTAGGATTCTTATTCAAAACATATATACATACATGAATAAACACACACAAATTAAATCAATGAAGTAGCAGTTTTACCAATTTAATGGATCCATTAAAAATAAAAACAAATGTTAGCAAGAATGGGTATGGTAAAACCAGAATTTTTATGCATCACAAATAAATTAGACATTTATATCACTGTCGGAAAACATTTGATATTACATATAATGGCCACATAACTAACAATATTGTTTGACAGGTTATCCCTTTTTCTCTTTCTTTTTTTTTTTTTTTTTTTTGAGACAGAGTCCAACTTTGTTAGCCTGGCATCATAGCACATAGCAACCTCAAACTCTTGGGCTTGAGCAATCCCCTTGGCCTCCGCCTCCCAAGTAGCTGGGACTACAGGTGTGCACCACCATGACCAACTAGTTTTTCTATTTTTAGTATAGACAGGGTCTTACTCTTGCTCCAGGGGTTCTCTAACACTTGAGCTCCAGCAATCCACCCACCTCAGCCCCCCAGCTTGCTAGGATTACTGGCATGAGCCACTGCACCTGGCCTAGATTGACTGAAGAAATCATTAATAATTGTAAGTGTATTTATAATAACAAAAAACTCAAAAAAAACATAAATATTCAAAAATAGGTATGTAGCTGACCTTATTATATTACTTCTCTAGTAGAAAATATGCTGCCATTAAACAATATTTTTTAAGATTTCTTAATGATTTGACAGAAAGACAAATTTAAAAAATGCCCATGTTTTAAGATGTCAGTTTTTGAAAAAAACAAATGTATATATGCATCCAATGTTGATAGAAAATATCAGGAAATAACAATTTTCAAATGAAGCAGTACTAATTTTAAATGTAATGTAAAAATGTTATTTTTATAAGAAAGTACCTTTGAAATCAGGTAGACATTAAGAGGCCATGAGGGCAAGGAGAAGAATGTTAATTCATGTTATTTTACCTGTAATTTGATCAAAGAAAATGTGTGAAAAAGTTTGTTAAAAAAAAAATACCTTTCTCAGGATTACTATAATGATGAAAACATAAAACTATTAGAAAATCCCTTAGTAAATTATCATATATCAAACAGGAAAAAAATAAATGCTCAAAATAATGGAACATAAAAATTAATATTGATACTAAAACTAAACAATAACAAGACAGAAAATTGCATGCATCTTTGATATATAAATATACATTAGAAAAATAGCTAGATAAGTTAAATTTAGAATAGTCATACAAAGTAATACTATACAGAATGAAAATTAATGAAGTATAACAATAGGAATAAAAAGAATATCATAAGAATGCAATTAATTCTCAGAGTTAATTACCTGTAGTTCAAATATGTAAAATTGAACAATATAATATTTGGAAATACACTACTTAAGGGCTAAAATTCTTTTTAAAAATATACAATAAATACAACTATCAGGATATTGGATGTTTCTGAGATGAAAATGGTGGGTTTGGGGCTCATGCATGTCTTCCACCATACTAGAAATATTCTTAAGATCTGGGACAGATCTGATTTATTTTACTTTATATATTAAAATATGTTATAAATATCCTTTTATATATATTCAGTTTTAATAACATTTATTCTAAAAAATACATAAAATGTTAATATAGTTTGTTTCAAGCATAATAGGTTCATAATTGCTAATGCTTCCTTATTTTTTTCTAAATTTTCTATAATATTTTTATTTTACTTTACTAAGAATCTCAATTATTGTGTTTTTATCCAAGCTGAATTTTTGGTTTCTTCAGTTTTATTAATAAAGTTCAATATGTTCTTCCTTTCAGACAAAGTAATTATGTCTTTTAAAATTATACAGGAAAAAAAAGCACAAGAGGCTCTAGTAATTGGAGACTTGTATATAGTTTCATATAGAAGTGCAAAAGAGTTAATTCACTCTGTATAAAAATGATGTTGATTCTGACATTTTAAATGAAGAAGCTGGTTTTTCTGTTTGAGGTTTTTATTTTGTTTTGTTTTTGATAAGGCGTGTAATGTACATCAGAGTTACTGGCAGACAGCATCAGCTACTAACGTTCAAATTAAGATTTGGAAAAATAAGTGATGCCATAACTGGCATTTGATTTCCTTTGTTAAAGAATAAGTCACATGTTAAGGCAACTACTATATATTCATATGTAAGTTAGTGATACTGTATGATTGGTTTTTTCACCTGACAGTTTATAAATATAAACTCTAGGGTGGTAAGTCATCAATGTCCTGACATTTTTAGCATTGTTAAATATAATGAATGCTACACTTAGTAGCTACACAAAGTGTTAGATTGCAATAAATTATAAAATTAAATGTGCCAGATGTTTTAATAAATGCCCATTTTACAAGTTACAATTTTTCCAATGATACGTCTATCATGTTTTTTTTTCTATACAGATAGTTACAGACAAAAGAATAATTAACTAAATATAACTCATTCATGGAAGCAATTTCTACTTTAATTAAAGTAATGCAGTTAGCTAGCCTTCTTGCACCAAGATACATTTGGCATATTTTACAGTTTAATTTTTAGTACTGAATTTAAAAAACACTAATTGTGCCAGTTAATTAAAAAGTGGCATTATGCAGTGTAAAGAAGATTAGACAGCATCAGTTGTTTATGTTTGTAATCTTTCTTCTGCAGGACCGAAGAATGAGTTGTTCCTCTTTTATGGGAAAGGACGCCCAGGAATTGTTAGAGGAATGGACTTGAATACCAAGATAGCTGATGAATACATGATCCCCATAGAAAATCTGGTAAACCCTCGTGCTTTAGATTTTCACGCAGAAACCAATTATATATACTTTGCTGACACTACCAGTTTCCTAATTGGTCGGCAGAAGATAGATGGCACAGAACGTGAAACCATTTTGAAAGATGGTAAGTGACACTGTGTGACGTTAACATCAAACTGCCCAGAAATAAAGAACTTTAAAAGAATGAATCTGATGTGCGTCAGGCTAACTTTAACTAGAATCCAAGTTCTTGTTGGTTTAAAAATATTCATTAAATTTATTTCTTTAGTAACATTATTTCTCCAGGTTTTTCGCATACCAGTGAATTAAAGCCTTCATTATAAAATTGAACTTGTAATTATCCACTACATTTAAATATTATAGGTATTAAATTTAGCTTTTGTTGGTGTTCTGACAAATTGTCAATTCAATGACATATTTACAGAGCTTTAAGGTAGAACATAAGTTTTAACAGGATGCTTGAAACTTGTAATATTTTGTTCCCATTAGAATTACTGGCCATGTCACTCAATGTACATTCAATTATCAATGTTATTACTGTCATAATAATTCTTGCATTTTGTTTTTTTCTTTACAAATTATTGAAATGGAATTTCTAGAATTGCACTTGAAACATATGTATCTCCAACTAAAAATTATTTATCCCTATGTTTATTTATAAATACATATATGAAGTTATATGCATGCAAATTTATGTGCATATTCTTTATTAAAACAATGCATTTCATAAATTATTAGTTTAGGAACAACCAATCAAATAACAAAGGAATATAACTTTGGTATGGGTTGAAAATATATTTAACAATTGAGCAAATTACATCCTTGGTTGCCAGTCATCTTAAGGTATGTTAGCTAATGATTCAGGACTTTGGTGTTTTCATTTGTAAAGTTTGCTTACTTCTTGAATCTTCTAGAAATACATGGTTTAAAGGACATCAGTGTTCTGCTTGTCATATAAAGAACACTGTTCTTCAGACATAAGTGATAAAAAGAATTTTGGAAAATGGCTTCTACCTTCAAGGAGTTCATAATCTACTTTTGGAGATAATAGAAGCACATAAAAATTAAAAGCATTTTAGAATTTAATCATTAAGGCCAAAGTTGTATCAAAGAAATACATAATTAATGGAGAATACCATGTATTGGGAATAAACAAGAAGGGGGATATCTTTATGAGGGTATACTCAAAGAACTCCTTATGCACAACCAGATATTCCATGAGAAAAAAAGAAGGCTCTTTTCCAGAAAAAGGATGTGAGAAAACTAAATGGATCACTACTGGAGGTTTTAGGGAGGGTAATAGCAACAGAAGGGCTGTGGAAGGTGAAAGGTAGTAAATGAAAGAACTGGAATGGAATTATGGACAGAATTATTATTAAAGGATTATGGACAGAATCCTGAAGAAAAGGCTAGAAATGCTTTTGAGCCAAAGATTAATGTGAATGAAGTGAGCCAAAGATTAATGTGAATGAAGTGATGTTTTAGAAGGATCAATCTGGTGGTGGAGTGCAGAATGAATCAGAGATAAGAAGATAAAATGAAAGAAGATATATGGTATAAATTATTTACAACATACATGGTAGTGAATGGCCATCTCTCCACTCTTTTAGAGGAAAGGAGGGGAACATGAGAAAATTATTCATTCAACACAGCTCAACTTTAGATAAACTCTTTAGTGATAAAAAAGCTCAATCTTCATGAGTTGTAAATTAAATGCTAAAATTAAAAAAAAATCCTCACTTTCATCTATTTTATAGTTTACTGATTAAGGCACTATAAACCCACCATGATTTAAAATTTCTAAGAAGTATCTAATTACAGTTAAGATTCTCATGTTAAATTGGATGTGTCAGACCCTGTCTGCCTGCCTTTCTCTATAATGTGATAACAGAAGATAGGGATTCGGCAGTTTTAGAAGGACAACAGACTTGCACATTCTCTCCAAGTAAATACATTTGGGTTGTTCTTTTTGACTCAGACACTTTCAAGAGAGACAATATGTAATATACTAAATTTCCTTTCAAAAAGTGTCATTTCCTTTGCTGTGACTGTAATGTTCCACCTAATATGCATCACTTTGAAAACAATATCTCCGAAGTAACATTAGAGGTCCATTGCACTCCACTACAGCAGAGATCCAATCTAATAGCCATGTGACTGCCTGGGAATCCATACAGTGCTACAAGGAGCAGCTTAATGTTTTTTTTTGTTTTGTTTTGTTTTTTTTACTATTTTAATTTTTTTTCTTTCCTTTAAGGAAAATACTAATATAGATTTCAAGGCAAGATTAATGTGTCAAAACAGAAACTTACATTTAGCAAGTGACAATTTATGCTTCTTTGAATTAGAAATATTAAATTCTATGTGTATTCTTTTATTTAGCTAGATTCTTTACCATCCAATCTGAAGATTAAAAGGAAATTCTTGGTTTGACAAATGACTTCGTAAGCTTGGTAGAAATTCCGAGTCTTGGGATAAATTTGTATAGTTTAAAGCACAAGCCTATAAAGATTTTGCTATTTGTAAATAAAACATCAATATCTTGGACATCTTTGGTGTAAGCTCAAATACTTTCAATAAAAGGGGAAAAAAAACAGCATTTCCAAAAACAATCTATCTCTATTTATTCTTTGATTTTTTTTCTTCTAAAAGTTTATTCAAAACCCCCCAAATGTTGCATATTCTATTTCAAAATCAGGGAAAATGGAGCATTTTCTCTGAGTCTGAAAGTTACTAACGCCTATAGCTGTAGCAGAAATATTACTGTTTCAATAGACTCCATAAATCTAGAGGCTTGAGGTCACCGTTTTATGTAACACATACACAATTCGTTTGAAAACAGATACACAGGGATAACATGGGTACACAAGGGTGATAACATTTGCCATTCATTTGTTGTGGCATTGATGAACTCAGTTCCAATTCTTTCACTTCAAGTCATGCACAATTCAAACAATACAAATATAAGATTTTTACAAATACAGTTCTTTCCAGCTGTGATGTATATAACTTCAAATAAAATGTGGGCCCAAGAATATAGCAATTGACCTTAATTTTAACTAAATGCAAGTTTGGCAAAACACTTTGTCTTCTAGGTATCTTCCTAATTTTAGACTCTGCCAACTTGCTTTGTGATTGTAAAATTAATGATAGCAATAATAGCTAAGCTTTGGTGACTGTTTGCTATGTTCAGGATTGCTCTCCTCATGTGCATCATCTCAACATCTCCCTGAGGTCAGCATTATTATTAGCTCCATTTTATAGATTGCAAATTGAGACTCTAAAGGATGAAGTACTTTATCCAAGTCACATAATTTGCAAGTGAATCAGCTTATCAAGTACTGTGAAAGCTCTGAGATTTTATTGTGCTTGCAAGCTAAAAAGTTGGATTATTACACTTCGTGGATGCTGGAAGGAGACAAGAAACTTCTGAGACAAAAGATGGTTTATCAGTAAGATAAATAGCCATAGCCAAATTGTCAATAATTTTATTTCGGGATCCTCAGCCTCAGTCTCCAGAGACCAACACAAAGGTGTCACATGCAGAGAGGAATCTAGAACTTAGGGAACACCAATATTTTGTTCTAATCAAAAGCATTCCTGTTCATTGCTCCAGAAGAAGTTTCTATCTCCATCTTCTTAGACTATAAGCAAACTTGCCCCTTGCTTCAGAGAGGAACATAATCCCTATCCTCCAAAGGTATTTACCTTATTAGCATTCTTAAAAATAGAGTTGGCAATAAAGTCACTTGGCTTTTTTTCTCACAAGGTGGACAGGAATGTAAGAGAACCCTGGAGAATTATCTCTCAACAATGCAGTAATGCAAAACCATGTGATCTGATTTTAGGTCGTGTGGTAGGCTGAACAATGGATCCCAGATGATCTCCAGGTCCCAGTCCCCAGAACAGGCTACAATTATCTCATATGACTGTTATTTACAGATGAAATTAAATTGACAATTTTGGGGGGAGACTTTTAAAAGTTTTATTTTTAGATGATATCTAATAATTATGCATATTTATAGGGTACAGAGTGATATTTGATACATGTATACAATGCATAATCATCAGATCAGGTAATCAGTATAGATTAGTATATCTATCACCTCAAACATTTATCATTTCTTTGTGTTGTGAACTTCCAAAATTCTCTCTTCTACTTTTTCAAAAATATAGAGCAAATTATTTCTAACCATATTCACTCAACAGAGCTATGGAACACTAGATATCCTATCTAGCTAGAACTTTGTATCTATTGAAGAGCTAGAGATAGAGAAATAATCTTGGATTATCTAAAATGCAAATACCTGAAAGACTGAGAGATCTCTTCCTTTAACTGAAGGTATTTCCAGGAACTGTGAGATAAAAGAATAATAAATAACTTTGGATGGGAGCTGAGGTAGACTCTCTTTTATGATGTTATGAAGAGAAGTGTGGCCAGGATGAAGGGAAAATAGTTGTGTCCTGTCAAACATATTCTCCAAAAGAATATTTTAAGATAATCTGTTGGCATTCTATCAAAAGGTAGGGCTATATTTATGTAATTTCTTGTCAGCATTTGACATGCACACAAATGCCAGCTTAAGACCCACTTCAGAAATAGTTACATGCCTCTCTACTCTAAAGAACTCTAAGGCAAATACATATAACAAATAATAGGAGGTAATCTATATCTGAATGACACTGACCTTGTAGTAAGATTATTATTTTTTGCACCTAGAAATCACTTCTTAGAACTCAATGAACTTCATCATTAAGTAACTCTTTAGGAATTTCTCACAAAGATTAGTTTCACAGTGATGAAGCAAACATGTTGAAAAAACAATAGTGCATTAGTTTAGAAGTTCTTACAAACTTGAAAATGCAATTTCTTAGAAAACATTTTAAAAGTAAGAACAAAGGCTACTGATTCGTGCACATTGATTTTATACCCTGAGACATTACTGTATTTCCTGATGACTTTCAGGAGTTTTACGGTTGAGTCTCTGGGTTTTTCTAAGTATAAGATCATATTATCAGCAAAGAAAGAGAGTTTGACCTACTCTGCCCCCTTTGGATGCCTTTTATATCTCTCTCTTACCAGATTGTATTGGCTAGAACTTCCAGAACTATGCTGAATAATAGTGGCAATAGTGGACATCCTTGTCTGGTTCCAGTTGTAAGTGGAAAAGCTTTCAGTTTTACAGCATTCAGTATGATGTTAGCTGTGAGTTTGTCATAGATGGCTTTAATCACCTTAAGAATGTGCCACCTATTTCTATTTTCTTAAGTGTTCTTGCTAGAAAAGGATGCTAAATTTTGTCAAATGCTTTCCCTGCATCTATTGAGAGGAAAAGACGATATCGTCTTTGTTTTTGCTTCTATTGATATCGTGTATTACATTTATGGATTTGTTTATGTTAAACCAACCTTGTATCCCTTGAATTAAGCCTACTTGATCATGATGTATAATTTTTTTTAATGAGTAGCTGTGATCTGTTACTTAAGATTTTGTTGAGAATTTTTCATCAATATTCATTAATAAAATTGGTCTGTAGTTCTCTTTTTTATTTTTTATTTTTTTTATCAAATCATAGCTGTGTACATTGATATGATCATGGGGCATCATACACTAGCTTCATATACCGTTTGACACATTTTCATCACACTGGTCAACACAGCCTTCCTGGCATTCTCCCAGTTATTGAGCCAAGACATCTACACTCCACCTCTACTAAGTTTCACATATACCAGTCCATTCCTGGTTTTGGAATCAAGGTGATGTTTGCTTCATAAAACATGTTGGGGTAGGTTCTTTCCTTATTAATGTTTGGAATAGGTTCTGCAGTATAGGTACAAGCTCATCTTCGAAACTGTGACGTGAAGCCATCTGGTCCTGGGGTTTTGTTTGTTGGAAGCTTTTTTATTGTTTCTGCAAACTCAGTGCTTAGTATTGGTCTGTTCAAGAAATCTATTTCTTCCTGTTTAAGCCTAGGAAAATGGTGTGATTCCAGGTATTGGTCCATTTCCTCCACATTGTTAAATTTTTGGACATAAAGGTTTTGGTAGTACTCAGAAATAATCTCATATCTCTGTGGTATCAATTGTTATTCCCCCTTTTCATTTCTGATTGAGGTTATTAAAGATTTTACTTTTCTATATGGCCAATAAGAAATACTTTTATTTCTGGTTAATCTGGCCAATTGTTTGTTGATTTTATTTATCTTGTCAAAGAACCAACGATTTGTTTCATTAATTTTCTGAATGATTGTTTTATTTTCAATTTTATTTTTTTCTGACTTAATTATGGTTATTTCTTTTCTTCTGCTAGGTTTGGGATTGAATTGCTCTTCCTTTTCATTTTCTTTAAGATGATCCATTAGGTTATTAATGTGCTCTCTTTAGGTTTTTCAGATGTAGGCATCTACTGCAATAAATTTCCCTCTTTGGAATGCTTTTGCAGTGTCCCGCAAGTTTGGCAGCTTGTGTCTTCATTGCTGTTATGCTCAGGGAAGTTAATGATTTCCTTTTTTATCTCTTCTCTGAACACCCTTTGTATATGCCAATAACAGCCAAATTGAGAAGCAAATCAAAGACACAATTTCCTTCATAGTAGCTTCAAAGAAAATGAAATAATTAGGAATATGACTAACAAAAGAGATAAAAGATCTTTTCAAAGAGAATAATGAAACCCTAAGAAAAGAAATTGCAAAAGACACTATCAAATGGAAGAACATACCATGCTCTCAGTTGGGAAGAATCAACATTGTCAAGATGTCTATTCTACCCAAAGCAATCTACCAACATCAGATTTTGAAGAACTGGAAAAAAAATAGTACTTCGTTTTGTATGGAACCAGGAAAACACCCATACAACTAAGGCTATTCTTAGGAATAAAAACAAAGTCAGAGGCACACACACCCTACCAGACTTCAAGCTATTTTACAAGTCTACAGTAATCAAATATCATGGTATTGGCACAAAAATAGAGACACAGACATACAGAACAGAATAGAAAACCAAGAAATGAACCAGTCTCTACCTGTCGTCTGATCTTTGATAAATGAAACAAAAGCATACAGTAGGGAAAAGAATCATATTCAACAAATGGTGCTGGGAGAACCGGATAACCACATATAAGAGTCTGAAACTTGACCCACACCTTTCACCTCTTACAAAAATTTACTCGAGGTGGATAAGAGACTTAAACCTTTTTTTTTTGTTTGCTTTTTATTTTGGGTTTTTTGTTTTTGAAACAGAATCTCATTATGTTGCCCTTGATAGAGTACCGTGGCATCACAGCTCACAAAAACTCAAACTCTTGGGCTTAAACGATTCTCTTACCTCAGCCTCCCAAATAGCTGGGACTACAGGTGCCCACCACAATGCTCAGCTATTTCTGTTGTTGTTGTTGCAGTTGTCATTGATGTTTAGCAGGCCCAGACTGGGTTTGAACCCACCAGTCTTAGTGTATGTGGCCAGCATCCTACCCACTGAGCTAAGGGCACCACCAAAAGATTTAAATGTAAGACATGAAAGGTAGTAGTAGAAATAATCTCTTGTATCTCTGTGGTATCAGTTGTTATTTTTAAACATAAATATATATATATTATAATTTTTTTGATATATATATATATATAAAATAAAAATCTTAGGAGAAAGTGTATGGAAAACTCTTGATGATGTTGGACTGGGGAAAGATTTTATGACAAAGACTTCAGTGGCCACTTCAATAACAACAAATATTAACAAATTAACAAATGAGACTCAAGCTGAAAATCTTCAGCACAGCTAAGGACATAACAGGTAAAGCAAAAAGATAACCTTCAGAATGGGAAAATATATTTGCAGGATATCAGTCTGCCAAAGGGTTGAGAACTAGAATCTACAAAGAACTCAAATTAATCAACAGAAAAAGAGGAAACAATCCCATCTACCTCTGGTCAAGAGATATGAGTAGAACTTTCTCTGACAAAGACCTATGAGTGGCTATAAACATTTGAAAAATACTCATTGTCCCTGATCATCAGAGAAATGAAAATCAAAACCACCCTGAGATATCACCCAACCCAGGGAGCTTTGAGACTTTGTGATAGCCCATGTCACAGAGTCTCAAAGCTCTACATGCTGGCATAGATTGGAGAGAAGGGAACACTTTTATACTGGTGGTGGACTGCAAACTAAAACAACTTTTTTGGAAGGAAGTATGGAGAGTCCTCAAAGAACACAAATTAAATATCTCATTTTATCCTGCAATCCCATTAGGAGGCATTTACCCAGAAAAAAAAAAAAATCCTTTTATCATAAGGACATTTGCAATAGACCATTTATTGCAGCTCAATTTACAATCGCTGAAATGTGGGAACAACCTAAGTGTCCACTAACCCAGGAATGGATTAACAAGCTGTGGTATATGTATACCATGGAATACTCTTCAGCCATTAAAAAGATGGAGATATTACATCTTTTGTATTAAACTCAATGGAGGTGGAATGCATTCTTCTTAGTAAAAATAAAGCATCACAAGAATGTAGAAGCAAGAATCCAATGTACTCAATTCTAATAGGAAGGCAGCAGGTGATCTAATACAAGGAGTGGGGTAGGAGAATGAGGGATTGGGGAGAGGGGAGGAGGGGAGGGGGATAGGATCACAATGTATGGCACACCTCTTAGAGGCAGGACACAATTACAAGAGAAACTTTATCTAACAACCACAATTAGTGTAACCTAATTCTTGGTGCCCTCAATGAAACCCAAACAATAAAAAAAAAAAAGAAAGAAAATTAGTCATAAAAACAAATAAATAAATAAAGAACAAGCTTTTACTTGTTGTTATTAGATCTTAGGTGAATATCAACTTATTCAAGGGAGATAAATTCTAAAATCCCCAGTGGATGCCTGAGTCTGCAGATAGTACTGAACCCTGTATATACTGTTTTTACTATGCATATGTATCTATGATAGAGTTTAATTAATAGTTTAGGTGCAGTAAAAGAGTAACAATAATAATGAATAATAAAATGGAACCATTATAACAATACATCATAATATCTTTCTTAAAATATCTTATTGCATTGTACTCATTTTTTCCCCCTGTGTTCTGTCACTCTGGTAACCTTGATGAATTCTAGGTAACTACCAGTCAAGCAGCATATACAGCAAGGATACACTGGACAAAGGGATAAAGCACAACCTGCGCGAAACTGAGTACAACATCATGAGATTTTATCACACTACTCAGAAAGGCAGACAATTTAACACTTGTGAATTATTCATTTATGGATTTTTGGATTTAATATTTTCAGACTATGCCAGAATTCTATTCAGCATGGTCCACATTTAGTCCACAAAGCTGTTTGAGGAACCTTTTGGCCAATAAACTCTGTGAGTGCAGATACAGTGCAAATCAGCCAACATTCTCTTGCAACTAGAATTTGCTTTGTATATTTCAGGCATGAGCCAGATGTGAGACATTCTTAGGTATGCACGTAGACAAATTAACTGTAGAAAACTCAGTTCAAAGCTCTGTTAGTGGCACCAGAAGAGCTCCGTTAACTAGAGTTAGGATGAAAAGTATCTCTCCATCCTCACTTTTCTCCCATAGAGATTCAAATAAGTAAAATTGGATACCTAGGGGGGAAAAGCATATTGATTATTAGCTTTTTAGCATAGAGGGTTTGTAAATCAAGTAATTTGACTGGATTTGGATCTTGTTTTTATTATATTTAGTGAAGCAAAGTGTTCTGGATTTGGAGAATCCAAATTGATGCCACTGGAGAATTGATGCCACCTTGTGTTTAGTGTGGGTCCTGGAAAATGCCTGTTCATCCCCAGCATTCAATATTCCCTGCGTCGCTGCCTCAGCAGGGAGGATCTCTCTCTGCATGCTTGTTGTTCGCTCAATGGTGGATTTCTGTGTTCTGTTACTAACTGGGAGATTTCATGGTGGTTGCAAAAGCAGTTCTCCATTCTCTTGTTCCAGGCTTGGTATTAGATCCTTGTCTGATCTTTGAAGGTCTTTCTCCTGCTATGGCAGCAAGACACAGCCTTATATCTGGGTGAGGTCTTGGGCAGGAGATAATCTTCTTCCCCCCTCCCAGGATAGCAAACCTCTGCTTTATGCATCAGTGAAGATTTCTTGGTTCAAGCACCTTTTTCTCCTCCTGCAGAATGCTGCTCTTCTTCCCCAGCATTGGTGTATCTTTCAGATCAGTGACAACAGAATTTCTACCCTTTTCCAAGGAATAGAATATTGTTGCTTGTTATAAGTAATAAGCTTATGGTAGGATCAGAGAGTTTTCTTCTCCCTCCCTGTCACACTTAAGACTTGACTTCTACCCCTCTTTCAATGACAGATCACCTTTACAGCTGTTAGGTGAGAGAGGGTTTCCTGCTTCTTTTCTAGTGGCAGATGATTTTTTTACACTTCTTTCATGGGATCATTATCTGTTTCTGAGAGTTAGAAGGTCTTCTTTCCCTCCCCAGTGATTTAAGGGTTTTTCTTTGTGTGAAATAAGAGTCTGGGGGGTTTTCATGTTTGGAAGAAACTCAGGGGTTACTCTCAGGGTTCCTGTTCTGCCTTCCATCCTCTCTTGTGAATTCTTTGAAAGGAATCTTTTGTGTCAGGTGTTCTCAGAGATTCTAAACTCTTACATGAAACCACATTCGTTTTTAAACATTTTTTTTACCATTTTAGCTTTTTAAGAAATGCCCTTTTGTGGTAGTTGCCTCTTTCTCCTGCACTCTGCCAAAGGAACAATACCTCATGTGTTCTCTTTTTTGTTTTTTGTTTGTTTGTTTTTCTGGAAGAGGCCTGTCATCTTTTGCATTTTGTTTCATTTTGTTGTCTTAGGATCTCAGTTTTCTTTGGACTCAAGAAAAGTTATAATCTTGTAAACTAATGGAATTTCCCTTATTGTTATGTGTTTCAATATTCTTTTGTGACTTTGTGCATCTTAAGTGAAGCCAAACTCTGAATGTTTATAATGCATTAATGCAAATAAGAATATAAAGAACAAAATTGAAATATTTTTAAAACCTGATTTCTCTCCTTTTACTTCAACATTATAATCAATCCAAAAAAATGGCTGAGTACTTCTGAATATATGTGAATCCCTTGTGATGCTTATAAATATCCACAGTTTATACATAATGACATTTCATTAGATGAAAAAAGATTTAAGTGTTTCTATTTTCAATAACTTCATTTTATATCATATTTAACCAAAAAGATAAAAAAATAGCAGCAAGAGTTTTCGTTTTACAAAAAGAAAATTGGTTTAGACATCACATTATCAGAAAAATTTTGTTATTTAAAGAGGTGATGCAGGATGGTGTGTTAAGAGTTACCTAAAAACCTGATCTTCATGTTTTTGTTAGGATTTCCATTTACTTACCTACAAAAAAATCCTTTATTTGACAAATAGTCATCTGGTAGTAGGCAAGATATTTATCTGTAAATGTAAATGCTGTTTTCAAGGAGTTTACATTCTTGCTTAATTAAGCAAAGGACTAAATATAAAGCTAAGCAAATAATTTAACTTTACAATCTATACTCATACCAATTATGGAAAAGATATTTTTAACAAAATAAATTAATAAAAGGGAAATTGAAAAGTATACCATCAGTGATCAGAAATAATGAGAATTACCTAGATAGAATGTAGATTGGTCCAGACTAATAAGAGCATCAGAAAATGTGGCCTAAACACCACAGATATAAAATCGAAATATAACAGTTGAGAAAGAGAAACCCCATAGTCCTAATAAAAACTAAAAGAGATGAAGAAAAGCCTTAAGGCAATCTTTAAAGTAATTTAATAATTAATTGCACTTAAAATAATAAGTCCAGATTAGTTCATTCCCCTGACATTGACAATATATCCCCAGGAGCACACATAAAGAATGGGATTGGAATAACTGTATATTCATTTGGGAAGAAACTCAAAAATTATCCAAAAATAAAGATAAAGAAGAAAAAAGATATAAAATTTAGGAAATAAATTGGCATGCAGAACATTTTCTAAGCAAGACCTGAACGCTATAAACTATTGAAAAAAAGACCTATATACAAGCATTTGAATTTAAAAACCCCCACATTTTTAAAATATAAAACAATATGAACCAGTGAAAATACAGAGGATAAAATAGGCAAAAATATTCAGAAAATATAAAACAGAAAAAAATGATTACAAAATAGGTAAATAGAAATATCAAGAAAAAAGGATTTATTAAGGCAGTTAGAGAAGGATTGTAATTTTTCTGAATGGGCACATGGAGAGGAACACAACATCAGACCAATCAAAAAAAAAAGTATCAACACAGTAAGCTAATTTTACCACATTGAGCAGATTTTTAAAAAGATTGATATTACATAATATTTAGGAGACTACCAGGAAAGATTTCTCACATCAATGAATGAATGTCCACTATTACATTGTTTTTCAAACATTATTTAGTAATGTTTTAAAAAACTGATATGGTACATGATTCAACCCAGCAATTCTACCATTTGTTATCTATTCTATAGGAGCATACACATGTTCAAAAGATGCTTTATTTGTAACAAGAAATTAGAAACAACATAAATGTCTATCAAAAGAGGCATGATGGATTTGTTACAAATAATAGTAAGTAGCAATTACAATGCGTGAAATAGAGCTATATACACTTACCACAATAAAACTTCAAGACAAACTGATAAGTAGACAAAGTTAGTTTAACAAATATTTTTTGCAAGATGATCTTATTTATGTAAGTATATCAAAATTTTAGGGAAGAATCAAAAAACAATTAATAGTATTACTTCTAGGGAGGGTCTTTCACATCCAACTGTTCTTTTAAAATTTGTACAACATGATATGCATTACAAAGAAAATGATTGCAAAGTAAAGAAATGCAGTTATGAAAAACCATGTAAAACAAGTTGTTTGTGCAACTAGTGAAAAATATAATCTTTTTGTTCACCTAAATATAAGTTAATTACTTGAAACAAAAGTAAAAGCCCTAAATTTTCTTCTTACCTCTCAGATGGGTATTATTTTATTTTAGTTTGTCTTTTGCCAGCTAACACTTTCTTCAAAATCTTTATACAATCAAATTTCTTTCTTTTATATTTACTGAGTGAAAATTTCAATATTAAAAAAGGACTGTATTTTTATATAACTCTTAATCATATTATCATACACCACCTCTTTACGTGACAGAAGTTTTTTTCCTTATTTGTAACAATTTTTCTTTCTGCAGAGTGAAAATTCTCACTGCTGCTTTTGTGTTTTTGGTTAAAAAATAATATAAAGATTTTAGGTTTTGTTCCTTTTCTTTTCTATACAAAGATGTGTCTTACTGTGGGCTAGTTGTGCTAGAAGGTGACTCATCTAGCTTCGTAAACCTCTTAGTCATGATTAAACCAGCTATTTAAAAAAAGCTTAAGAGCTAATTTCCTTTGTAACCTACACTTGCTTAGTATATAGCATTCTGCTCTGAAACTACTTTCAGAAGAATATGAAGTTCAGATGGAACAAAGGAGAAGGTGAAATTTTAAAGGTGAAATATTGAATAGAAAAATTTGAAGATTAGATAATTAAAATAATAACTTGAGGTAACTAAGTTATGCTCTGAATACTGTAATTTGATAAAGTTTTATAATTTTATTCCCTCATAGTGCATATATATGTGTAATAAATATATGTGTGTGTGTATGCCATATATATCACTCCTCCAAAAAAATGATTAATTTTGTACATTTGTACATCATGGACTCAACTTAAAATTATACTATAAACCAAGCTAAATTATACCTGTTTGACAAAATACTTGGTGTTATATAACAGCAATAGCATTTGCTAAGTTCCTAATATGTACCAGATATGTCATATAAATTATTCTGAATCCTCAAGCTAACCTTTGTATATAGAACATCTGTTGGGGTTGCTCAAGTTAGGGCCCAAGGTCTTAACAGTAGTTAAGGAATGTTGTCTTATAAATCAATCAGTTATACATTATGCTGGGGTTTGAACTTGTTTGTGTGATATCAAAACTCTAAAGTGTCTCTCTTTCTAACATGCCATAATACCTTCCTTCATCATTCTCTCTGTAAATAAGTATAGGGTGGTGATGATCACCACAGAGTTTATTACAAAAATTTGGAAATAGTAATATTCTCAATGATCATATAACATTGTGTAAAGATTAAACAGGCAGATAGCTGTGAGTCAAATCTCTGAGTTGTAATTCTGCTTCATAACTTCTTAGCTGCATAACCTTGGGTAGGTTACGTATCCAACCTCTCTAAACTTTTGTTTCTACATCTGTAAGATAGGAATAATTGTTCTTCTGAGGATTAAGAGACATCATTTTTGTAAAATACTTAGTATATGATAGGTTTTTAATACAGAAGTGAATATTTCTTTTTTGTAAAGCCAAATGAATCTAGATGGGATATACCATTTGCCAAAAGTCTAACAGATAATTAGCAATTATCTATAATTGGACAGGAACTATAACTGATGACTCCAAATCCCAGTTTATATTCCTATGATCTATTTAGTATGTTAGACCATCATTTCTAAAATAAGCAAATACTGTAATAACTACATTCGGAGACCACTGTGAAGTTTATACTGTTTTAAATAGATGGTGAAAAAGCTGCTTTCCTAGAGGATATTTTACCTTTTTTCAGAATCCTCAGTACTATAATCCAGAAGAGAAAAATGATGACTATTAAAATACTGTACGTTCTTTAATAAAATAATCTATGATTTAGAAAGATGCATATTTCAAATACCTTGATCCAAACTATGAGCAACTTAGTTATGTAAAGACAAATCTATTTCTTATAAAATAACTTTTAATAATGTTAATGGAATAATAGATCATCCACTACAACACTGCTATGTATAATCTCAGGGTTTTTTTTACCCCCTTCCTCTTTGAATTAGATGTTTCTGACTTGTGGTAGTAGAATATGAATTACACTTTATTGAATATTATTTACCTATTATTATGTTACTGACATTTCAAATTCCGTGAAATATTCAACATTAGGAGAATAGAATAGGAAATGATTTTTTATTAAATTTTTTATATTGTATGGTACTTTTTAAGTAGTAATATCTTTATCATTTAGGTTGTTTAAGTGAAAAATCTCTCCAAAATTTGCTTTTGATGGTCCTGAGAACAGTGATGGCATGTGTCAAACAGTGAGGTGTGCCGTGTAGTGCACCTTTAGTCTCCCTAAATTATATGTTTCTATGTTAAAATCTAGGCATCAAAACCTCCAAGGTCTTTCAGACTCTTGTAGGTAGTATATAATAAAAAACGTGAAAATGTAAATTTGTACATTTTTTCTATAGTCCCAAATATCTGAATATTTTTAAGAATCTAAAAGTTTTCTATCATTTTTAATTTATCTTCTAAGTATTTGGTGCTGTGTGAAAATGACAATTATATTTAAATAATAGGAAATTATTGTTCACTGATATTCCATTTTTTGACTGATTGATTTTTTTTGTGACAGAGTCTCACTATGTCTCCCTCAGTAGAGTGCAGTGCTGTGGCATTTGCTAAATTTCTGTGTAGTTATCAAATATATTTTGGTAAGAAAATAATATATGCAGCTATATTTTGTAGAGAATTTCATTATGTGTCAGGCATTGTTCTGTTTATTATTTTCTCCTTTAATCCTAGCATAGGTAGAATTAATTCTCACATTTTTATTAGAGAAAACTGATGCTCAGGTTTAAGGAATTCACCAAAGATTACCAAGGTGGGAGAATCTGAAAAACATATGTGAACTTTCAATATTTATAGTCTTTATAGTTGGAAAGTTTGCCCCCCAAATCATTCTTCATTGAAATAATCTTACTCTATCTTTACTCTCATCCCTGCGCCCATGAGCCACTTTCCATTTTTTTTTTTTTTTTTTTTTTTGCAGTTTTTGGCCAGGGCTGGGTTTAAACCTGCCACCTCTGGCATATGGGGCGGCACCCTACTCTGTTGAGCCACAGGCGCCACCCACCCCCCACTTTCCTTTTTTCAAATAAAGCATTGCTTTATACACATATTAAACTTTCTTTGACTCCTTATTCTGTTTATCATTTTTTATTTACAGTTCTGAAGACGAACTTGAATGAAAAGTAGGCCAGGCACATTGGAACATGAGTCAGATTTTAGAACTTATTATATGTATATATCACAAACTAAATATAGATCATTATAAGTCACCTTACTTTTCTGGATCTTTGTTTTATTTTTTGTAGAATATAGAAGCTGGACTACATGGTTCTTTAGCTTCCTTTATCCTCCAAATACTGAATTCTTAATTAGGTTCCTGCCTAACTTCATTACCACACTTGCCTTTGACTCATTGCTTCAGTTCTGTAAGACTATCCGCATACCAAGAGGATTGTGACCACACGTTTTCTGAGATATTTCTGGAAAAATGTTGTGAGAAGCTCAGCACCCGTTGCTCAGTGGTTAGGGCACCAGCCTCATGCACCAGAGCTGGTAGGTTCGAACCCAGCTAGGGCCTACTAAACAGCAATGACAACAAAAAATTAGTTGGGCATTGGGACTGGCACCTGTAATCCCAGCTACTGGGAAGCTGAGGCAAGAGAATCGCTTAAGCCCAAGAGTTTGAGGTTGCTGTGAGCTGTGATGCCACAGCACTCTCCTGAGGGCAACATACTGAGACTCTATCCCCCCACCCCCCCAAAAAAAGTGTTGTGAGAGAATTATTATTGGGATGTGATCTCTATTACCACATTTACCTAAAACACACCATGCATTTTGTCTTTCCTTGTTTACTCCAAGTATTTATCTGGGTCTGAAAAAGTATGGTTTTGTTGGAGTCATGTTCATTGTAAGCTCTGGGAGGATAGTCACATGAAATGACACGTTTGTTCTTTGCTGTGGCAATTATAAATATAATGAAGGTTTACAGCCTCTGGCTTTTCAGCTTAGCTTGAAATTTAATGATCAGTATCTTTTACTAAACGTGATGTGTAAGTATTGTATGTGTTACTTTGTTATTTTCAAAAATTCAGTGAAAATTATCAATTGAAATGATGCAACTTTTTGAATGTTTAAATGACCAAATGTGAAAACATGGAACATATTAGAAAATATAGCTCTAAAAAAGTCACTTTCTATGAAATTAAATTGCTCAAGTGACCCCTAATAGAATTGGCTCTTCAACTAATATGAAAGAGATTGAGTAATTTACTATTGATGAAATAGGTTCCACAGTGTTTTATTTCTACAAATTATAACCTACTTCACAGGAATAAATGCAGTATCCAAGAATAGCTCTGATATTTTGTGTTGAAAAAGTTGAAGCTCTGTTTTATCTTGTTAAATAGACAGAACTGGGTAGTAAAAGGGTGTTAATGGAAATGGCTTTCTACCGATTCACAATTAGAACTCTTACATTACTTTTTCTTTAAGCAGAATATTGTAAAAATGAGTTATATACATATCTCTAGGACTTTCTTAAATTTGAGCCTACTTTGTTCTCTGCAACATATACTTTGCAGTTGTTTCATCTGAAGAGAATGAAGATGAAGAATGATCTTTTGCCTAGTATTTCCAAATCACAGGTATGATGAAGGTGTATTAATCAGGATTCTACAGACACACAGAATGGATGAGATACAGGGAGAAAGTAAGAAAGATCTGTTTTAAGGAATTGACCATGTGATTCTGGAGGCTAGAAAGCCTAGAATGTGTAGGATATGCCAGCAGACTGGAGACCCATGAAAGAGTTCATATTGCAGCTCAAGTCCAAAGACAGACCGGAGGCAGGATTCTACCTTTCTTGGGAATCTCAGTCTATTTGTTCTAAAGGCTTTCAACTGATTGTATGAGGCAAATCCACCTTATGGAGGGTTACATGCTTTACTCAAAGTCTACTGATTTAACTGTTCATATCATTAAAATATACCTTCACTGAAACATCCAGACTGATGTTTGGACCAAATATCTGTGTACATGGAAGTAAATAAAATTACACATAAAATTAACCACCACACAATGATGAGCTTTAAAGGTGTGGTTGCAGAACTTAATGCAGAATTCTCCTGAAAGCAATAACATGAAATCCAGAAATTATATGTGGTCATATTTGCATACCAATTTGTTTGTTTTATCTATATTCATTGATTAGTGATTATCAAATTATGATTTTTTTAAGGACCTTCTCTTGGAGGATAATCTCCGAGGATCTCTGACATTTATGTATTTCTTAAAGGGAGACACTGACTGCCTTTTTTTCTGAAATATCTTTTCAAGGATGTCTATATAGAAAAGTCTTGAAAGACAGAGATTGACTCTTCTTCCAGGCCAAAAAGCAGGCCTGCTTACTGCCTATTATAACATGTTTGCAATTCCTAAACTGAAAATTCTTTTGTCCTGAAACCCACTTTGTGTGAAAGTGTCCATATAGGCCCTTCCCCATTGTCCCAGGGGCATTTTGCAGTATAGGAAACTGACCCCCAATATGCTGATGACCATGCCGCTTGTTGTACCAAAGTAATAAAGTCTTATATTCTCCTATTAGCAGCTATGAATAATAATCCAGCCAATTTAAAACATGGAAGTATAGCAAAATCTCAGTTAACCATTCTTTTCATCTTTCATTTTTACTTTACATTACTTTATTGATAACGATGATGCATAGCATGGCTCTTTATTCATACATGAGTTCATTGTATTGAAGATGAAATAACTGAATATCATAAAGAGATGATGTGTATCTTCTCATCCATTAAAATTGACAATATGCTTTTGATAATACAAGGAAAATAAGATCCTTATATGTACTCTGTATATTCTTTGAATACAAAAGTAAAATATCTGGTTCTTACCAAATACAAAATTACAATTAGCTTGTGAAGCTTGCGTAGTTTACCCACTCTTTCCTGGAATGAAAATGAGGATGAAAATTATCAGCCTTAGCTGGCCCCTAGGGACAGATAATATAAAAAACTTTAGTCTATGACCACAGACCCTTAAAACCTCCAGAGATAGCAAATTCAGTAAGCAAACTTTTGCTGCCATAATTAATTAAATCGAGGTCATTCTCTCATGTCAGATACATAAGAGCTGTGATGCCTCAGGCCATATTGAAAAACACAAAGAGAATATGTATTAATTGAACTAGAAGAATAGGAGGTGGGATACTTGTTCAAGTTCTGACTCTGAGGCAGAGTAAGGCATTCCTGGCCCTAAGCATGTCTAACTGCATGCTGCAGATCTAGTTATTTAAGGCACATCGTACTCTGAACTCATGTACACACTTTTGTTCCAATTCATAAAAAAAAGTGATGTCCATGCTAAGGATAGATAACCATGGATATACCTAGATAAAGTAAAAAAAAATGTAAATATTGTGTTTTTATAATTTCAATTTGGGGCTGCAATTTCCAACTAATTTCTTCTTGCATTAATCAAATAATTTTATAAAACATCAGCACTTATGTATCACTCTTTGGAAGTCCAGATTATGAACTTAATACTAAGGCAACTAACTATTCATAACCTCAGCCTTTTTTTTTTTTTTTTATAAATCATAGATCCAAATTAAAAGTAGGAGATTATATTTTAAATATATAAAACTGTAATCCTCTTCTGTTCCATGAATGTGTAATATATAAATCTGACCTGTAATGAAGTTTCAGTTTTAGAAATATGTTGGGTATTTTTTCAAAATAGCTCTGTTTAAAAACCTTGTTTTGTCAATGTTTTACATTCATTTAAAGAACTTTACTATTTTATTAATTCCTTTTAAATCCACATCACTATTCTTTTTAATTTACATAAATTTTATTTTCTATTATTCATCCTCATTTCCTTAATAGTAGGTATTCTTTATAGGAGATAGTATTATTAGTTTTAAGAATTTTTCACTTAAGTGAACCATGCAATTAAGTACCAAGGCTACCTTTACATAAGATGTGAGTATATGTATGTTTAAAGTACTACTCTTATAATATTCTACTTAAACAAGCTATTCTGAAATTACTAAATCATGTTTACATTCTGAAATTACTAAACCATGTTTACAAAGGAAAATGTAGAAATTTTAAACAATATTAGCAAAAATACAATATTAATCTTAGCTATTAGTATAAGAAAAAGTCTTATTATCTGAGGTATATAGATAATTCTTTCACTTAGTATGGAAAATATAAACATGATCTTAATCAAAAAATTTACATAAAACCATTATCTACTAGAATTTCTCTCTCTCTCTCTTTTTTTTGGGGGAGTGGGGGAGAGGTACAAACATGTTGATAGTACATGTCTATTGCAATAGGAAAATGGGTATGGGATGAGGAACCTGCTGCTTTGGACCACATGCCTTCTGTTTCCTTGAGTGCAGCCTTTATTAAAAGGCATTTGTAGGTTGGGTGAGGTGGCTCACTCACACCTGTAATCCTAGCACTCTGGGAGCCCAAGGCAGGAGGATCCCTTGAGCTCAGTAGACCAGCCTGGGCAAGAGTGAGATCCCATCTCTGTGTCTCTATTAAAAAATAGAAAAAAATGGCTGGCACTGCTGTGGGCACTTGTGCTACCAGTTACTTGGGAGTCTGAGAAGTTGGATCACTTGAACCCAGAAGTTGTAAGTTGCTGTGAGCTAGGCTGATGCCTTGTCACTCTAGACTGAGGCAACAGAAAGAGCCTCTGTCTCAAAAAAGAGGGAGGGGTTCTGTGAAGTTTGGATTCAGTTGAGGGGCCTTGCTTGGACATCTGGAGGGGCCATATGTGGCCTTGTGGTCTCAGATCCCCCACCCAAATGCAAGACTTAACCAGGCCCCTTTGAATAAAGTATCAAATGTATTATTAGTTCTTCTACTGGCTTCATATTAGTACTGAGTACATTGGAGGCTCTCATCTAATGGGTATAATGTAAGAGCATGTGCCACACTCACCTCTTGGGCACAGGACACAACTACAACTAACAAATGCAAACATTATAACCTAATCATTTGTACTCCCATATTTAATCTGTAATAAAAACAATAATAAAGTTAAATGTTTGTAAGACTATCTTCATATCTTAGGTTTCCATCTAAGTTGTAAGTTAATCAAAAGCAGATCAAATAATATGGAAGCAGAATGTTGCCCTTATCAATGGATATTTGTAAAAAAAGAGGTTAATTGATTATGTATAGTTTGTTCTATAAGACAAACTTTTTCCTTGCCCCATTAAAAATTACCAAAAATATTCCTAATTTGTACATAGACCCTTACATGAGTTTTCTTATTAAATCTTTAATCAGCCTCATCATTTCTGTAAAGAAAGAAAAAACACAAAAAAACAAACAAAACATAACAAAGAACATAATAAAAAATCACTCTAAAGAAATTGTTTTATTACTATGTGAATAGACAATATAGTTAGCTAAAGGGAGACTATTATAGTACTAATAATACTAATAGCAACTTTCGTATAAGATATTCTATGTGCCAATCATTATTTTAATAATGTCACATATATTTATTTCATTTAATCTTCAAGGCATGCCTATGAGTTAAATACTATCATTATAGTCATTTTAAAGACCAAGGAATTGAAGAAGAGAAAGGTGAAGTATATAGTGAGTGGCAGAACCTGACAATGTGTTTCCAGAACTTGAGATCACAAACACCATTTATAGCATTTAAGCATTTCACTTTATCAAAAACAAAATAAAGTTAGATCTTGTCTCAGAGACAAGATCCTACCAAATCCTGCTTCTTAGAAGTCAATTCTGTTTCATTACTATTTTTCATAAGTGACTCTGCGTGTACTATTTCTTTTTTTTCATGTTTTTTTTTATTTATTTTTATTAAACCATAGCTGTGTACATTAGTATGATCGTGGGGCACCATACACTTGGTTCATAGATCGTTTGACACATTTTCATCACATTAGTTAACATAGCTTTTGTAGCATTTTCTTAGTTATTTTGCTAAGACCTTTACATTCCACATTTACTAGGATTCACATATACCCTTGTGAGATGCACCGCAGGTGTAATCCCATTAATCCCCCTCCTTCCCCCCTCCCTCCCCTCCCTTTCCTCTTTCTCCCTATTCTTAGGTTATAACTGGGATATAGCTTTCATGTGAAGGTCCTACATTAGTTTCATAATAAGGGTGAGTACATTGGGTACTTTTTCTTCCATTCTTGAGACACTTTACTAAGAAGAATATGTTCCAGCTCCATCCATGTAAACATGAAAGAGGTAAAGTCTCCATCTTTCTTTAAGGCTGCATAATATTCCATGGTGTACATATACCACAATTTATTGATCCATTCGTGGATCGATGGGCACTTGGGCTTTTTCCATGACTTAGCAATTATGAATAGGGCTGCAATAAACATTCTGATACAAATATCTTTGTTATGGTGTGATTTTTGGTCTTCAGGGTATATGCCCAGTAGGGGGATTACAGGATTGAATGGCAGATCTATTTTTAGATCTCTAAGTGTTCTCCATATCTCTTTCCAAAAGGAATGTATTAATTTGCATTCCCACCAGCAGTGCAAAAGTGTTCCCTTTTCTCCACATTCATGCCAACATCTCTGGTCTTGGGATTTTGTGATTTGATAACATCCAACATCCATTCATGATTAGAACACTTAAGAAAATTGGTATAGAAGGGACATTTCTTAAACTGATAGAGGCCATATACAGCAAACCCACAGCCAATATCATATTGAATGGGGTTAAATTGGAATCATTTCCACTTAGATCTGGAACCAGACAAGGCTGCCCATTGTCTCCATTGCTCTTTAACATTGTAATGGAAGTTTTAGCCACCGAAATTAGGGAAGAAAAGGCGATCAAGGGTATCCACGTAGGGTCAGAAGAGATCAAACTTTCGCTCTTCGCAGATGATATGATTGTATATCTGGAAAATACTAGGGACTCTACTGCGTGTACTATTTCTGATTAAAGTTGGTCACTGGTAAAAATGCAGGAAAATATTACTAAAAACTCATTTTAAAGGAGAAAACATAAGCCGTAATTTATTCCATTAAGTAGCACTGTTAAGTAAAAAAGCCAGAATAGATGTACAGTATTTTTAATCCTGACAAATTAATAAAAATTAGCATATACTGAGAAGTTACAATATTCTATTCTAGAGTGCTACATGTTACATACAGTAGCTAATTTATCCTTTGTCATCACCCTATGGAATAAATGCTGTTATTATCTTCACTTTACTGATGAAAAAATTAAGGAACAGAGTGACTGAGTTGCTTACCCAAGTGTCAGAAACATAATTTCTGTCTATACAGCATTTAATCTGCTTCATATCGAAAAAAACTCAAGTCGTATGTCAAAAGAGAAAATTTTAAAAATAAAAGGATTATCCAACATGAAGATTTTCCATGCTGGAGTAGTTTAAAATGTAATCCAATTTTTGAAAACTAACAAGATAAAAATCAGCTATACACCATGATAAATAAAAAATAAGAGTAAGAAATTATACTTTCTTCATTAAGCCAGATCAGGAAAGTGCTCAGTAAAGTTGTTTTAGTAAGTAAAGATAAAATTAAACTTTTTCCTAAGCATGGGCACAATTAACCTGCAAAAATTACTCATATTGGATGGTAATAAAGCAGGCAGCTTACTGAAATTGAGAACGTATCTTATTCACTATAATGAGACTTTCAGTTAGATCAAATCACATTTTGTATTAGTTATCCTGAATCAGGGTACATGTTGATAAGCAGAAAGGGTTATAAAAGAAAAAAAAAAATTCCCGGAGTCAGAAGGACCATGACTAGAGAATAAAATACAACCTAATATTTGTTATGTCTGCGTGTGAGGATATGTGGTTTCTAAGCAGTGTGTGAATACATAGCTCTGTCTCTAAGTTTTGTCTGGTAAGTCCCAGTCCTGTACCTCATATCCAGGACAGAAAAAAGTCTGTGTAACAGACTTCCCCGGTTTAAAAATAAATGAATAAAAAAGAGAGCGAGTTCACAGTAAGTTCACATGCAACAAAGAATAGAACTACCTTTATTATGTTGTGGACCATTTGGAGCATGGTTTACAAAGTGGCAAAATGTAACTGTGCAGTTCCGAAGGTTTCCGTGCTGGGGATCAGATGGCATAGGTTTTTATCCCATTTCTACTGCTTCTTGAATGATAATAGACTACAAGTGACTGCCTTCACTTGGGAGTGTTAGTTTCTCCAGTTGTAAAATAAAGGGTTTAGATTAGCTGATCTCATAAAATTATATGTTTATAGTATGCTTTGATTTTATCATTGGCTGAATATTATAATACAAACCTTTAATAGGGTCTGTTTTTAAAATATATCCAAAATATCCGTAAGTATTGATTCTTTGAGGTTTGCTCTTGATGCCGTTCTGAGATGAAAGCCTGTTCTGGCCTTTCAAACGTGTGCTCCTCTTTCATCTCTGTGCAGAAGGACATTCATATCATTTTTATTTCTCAGATTACATAAATTTGAACATGTTATCACAGTACTAGTGGATTTTTCTTCTTAACAGTCTTTATTACTTTTTTTTTCATTTATTTTCACCCTTTTCACTCATATCACTTATATTTTCCTGTTTTTTGCAGGATACTGTCTCAATTACAACAAATTGAGGTTTAATTAAAATATTTAACCACCATGATTAAATTGTCAGCACTTGTGCACATGGAAAAAATCCATGTGAAGAAAAAGGATGTATTACATAAGGGACATTCAAAATAAAATTGAAAAGTATCCTATGGAATAATAATATTGGCAAAAAATCACAGTACAAAGAATTTCTGCATCAGAGTCTATTACTTTTTGAATTAAATAAAATATTTATTTATTTCTTACTTTTCCTTTTTTAATAGATCTGGATAATGTGGAGGGAATTGCTGTGGACTGGATTGGAAATAACCTTTACTGGACGAATGATGGCCAAAGGAAAACCATTAATGTAGCCAGACTGGAAAAGGCTTCTCAGAGTCGGAAGACTCTGTTAGAGGGAGAAATGTCTCATCCCAGAGGGATTGTTGTGGATCCAGTCGATGGGTATGAATTTAAACAGTTTCATATAAGGAGAATGACAATAAATCTGTTTTAACATATTTAATAATAGTCATCCTTATTTAAACGTATATGTACAGGAAAATACACTAATGAATGGTCTGATTGAGAAAAAGTATGCATTTAGTGATTTTCTCACTGGAAAATGTACTAAATAAACTTTTCAAAGTACATTAAACTGAAATGAGTAGATTTTATATATAAACATTATATTACTCGATTCATTCAGATTAGCACTATAATTCTTTAAACAGCATAATACCAACATAAATAATAATTTCAATACAAGAATCAATTAATTTAATTTTTTAAATCAATTGAAATGTAATATATAAAAAAAAGCAAAAGTTTTTTTTTTTTTTTTTTTTTTTTTACATTGACTATGGGCCAGGCATTTCATTAAATGGGGTACTGTGCATCTATTCTGTAATTCTCATCATAATTTTTTAATTAATTGCTATTATTACTCCTATTTTATGATAGAAAGGAAAAACTGATAACTGACCTACAAAAGACCAATTAGTAAGGTACTAGGTAGTTATTTAAACTGCAGCCTGTCTCTAAAACATTCCTCTTGGCCACTATACTTCACTGCTTTTTATTAGTCTACCATGCTAATTCCCATATGGGGCCATCATTTTGTTGTATGTATTGTTTTAAAATGGAATATTTTGTTTAATTCTTATTAATATATTTTCTTTTGACTTTTATTCATAATTAAACCAATATTGCATATTTTATGAAGTTTTTTTTTTGTTGTGTTTTTCCCTCCATGGTTTATATGTTGTTG
This sequence comes from Nycticebus coucang, assembly GCF_027406575.1. NCBI lineage: Eukaryota > Metazoa > Chordata > Mammalia > Primates > Lorisidae > Nycticebus > Nycticebus coucang. The sequence continues at coordinate 35,130,747 of NC_069786.1, read as the reverse complement.
CTTCAGAATAACCTCACAAAGTGGATATTCTTTATGCCTTACTACACATATTCAAAACAAATGAATTAAATAAGAGACATGTGACTCTCTTATAAACTAGGATCACCAAATTGCAGCTCATAGAATTGTTTTGTTGACAGTAGTTCCAATTATGATCGGGCTTTTCTTCCTAGGCAGTGAATAAACTAATTTTACATGTTTTCACTGACATAATTTTAATGTAATTTTAGTGATTTTATATGTGAATTCTACAATTATCTGTTTCATTCGCAGACTTTTAAACCAGGTCTTCTTTAAACCAAGACTATCTCAATTTATAGAGAATGTTTATTCCAAAAATTCATTTATACATGAAGCAAGAAATTTCAAATATGTCTTAGATGAGCATCTCCCTTTTCAGTATTCTGTTAGAGAAAAATGTTTTCTGATAACATTAAATAGTCTTTGTTGTGCTTAGAGAGATAAAATAAATGTAGAGAACATACACAGAATCATATAATTTAGAAAGAAGTTTAGAAACCACTAGTTTCATCTTTCTTATCAAATCCAGCAAATTTCCTTCAACCCCTCCCATACTTGGGACATCCAACTTGTATTTGAAACCTATAGCATCTATGTAGTCATGCTCTTTGGGGGCAATTCTGATTGATACGATTTCTTTTCTTTTTATTAAGACACATCTGCATCTCTGTTATGGCAGTGTACCATCTAACCCTCTGTTTGCCCTTGACACAACAAAGAATGGCTGATATACCTGTTTCATTAGTCACAAATATTCAAATAAAATATGAAAACTTCTATTATCTATTATGCACAAATATTAACAAAAAGTATGTGTGTATGTGTATTTGTGAATGTATATATGTGTATTTAAGCACACACGCTTTTTCTTTCTCTCTGACAATACGTTATACCCAGAGCTCTGCAGTAGGTATACAGCTGTTAAGGAAACAGGCATAGACTTATTTCTTACAAAGTTCCCAGTGGAGAGATATGTAGTAAAAGAATAAATTAGTAACAAATGAACAATAATAATAAATAAGCACCAAATGTAATTCAACAGACCAAAACGGTAGAGAAAAACAAATAAGTTGATATTTTGGGGAACAGGTGGAAACCTATTTAAATAGATTTTCTGAGAAAGCCTCTTTACAGAGGCATCATATAAGCTGAGACTCACTTCTAGCAAAGGAACTAGTCATGGAGAATGGAAGACAGAGTATTTCAGATTAATAAAATGGTTCAGTTAATAATCTTAAACTGGGCAAAAGCTTGGATGTCAGAGGAACTGGAGTGAAGGCAATGGGGCTGGGTTTTAGGGAGCAGGAGAAAAAAGTAACTGAAGATGAGATTGAAAAGAAAAGTAGAGCCTTGCTAGCTACGATGGGAGCTTTGTATTTTTCCTTCAGTAAGAGGGCAAAATAGAGAAGTGATATAATTGAATTTACATTTTTAAAGGGGTAATCTTATTTTTTCATAGAGAATGAATTGGAAGGCAGTACAAGCAAAAATGAACCATTTGAATTTAATTATTCAAATAATTGTTGCAGCCTTATATATAATTTTAAAGAAAAGTTTTAATTTGTAAAACTCCATTCAAAATAATGAAAGCTATAACCCAATTATAGCCCAAGAATATGGGGAAAAGGGATAGGGAAGGGAGGGGAGAGGTAAGGATGGGTGGAGGGAGCGTAATTGGTGGGACTACACCTATGGTGAATCTTATATGGGTACATGTGACATTTACTAAATGTGGAATACAAATGTCTTAACACAATAACTAAGAAAATGCTGTGAAGGCTATGTTAACCAGTTTGATGAAAATATTTCAAATTGTATATAAAACCAACACATTATACCCCATGATTGCATTAATGTACGCAGCTATGATTTAACAAAATGATTTAATAAAACGACTTAATTTGAATTTAATTATTCAAAAATGAATTAATGAATTAACAAATTAATGAATTTGAATTAATTATTAATTATTTAATTTGAATTAATTATATTAATTATTCAAATTCATTATTAATCATTTAATAAATGATTTAATAAAAATTTAAAAATTCTAAAAATTAAAAAAATAACATAATTTAGTTTTAAGTAATTTTTTCATAAAAATTGATTTACTTATATTTTTGCTACCATAATATCTATTTGCAGCTGTACACAAGAGAGAATTACAGATTTTCTATACCATACAAGCCTATTAACAAAAATGGTTTATTTCAGAGATACGTTTTTTCAAAAGCTCATAACCAATTACAGAATCAACACAAGATTTACTCATTAAATTTTATTAAAATTTATTATTCCATAACTACCATATAGATCAATAGAAATCAGTAATAAATAATTGTTCTCAAAGAGCTTATAGTCTGGTATGCAGGCTATTCCTACATTCACACAAACACACACTTAACAGGAAGATAAAGTAGAAAGAAATATATGCTTTTTAGAACTTCACTGAAGTTTTTAGTTTAGATCTAAGTTTAGATAAAGTTTAAATAAGATTTCCAAATGAAGTTAGAAAAACAACTGATGGCAATATGATAGTTGTTTGCAAAACACAATAGATTTGAAAAAGAATGCCCAGTAGGAGTTCTTTTTCAACAGTACCATTTGTAATAGGAACATAAAAGTAGAGACCTCATGAGACGGGAGACACTGAAAGAATGGGATTACAGACTTCAACAATTGTTGAAGTGCCAATAAAATTAAAGGAAGAAGAGATGTTGATGGCATTTTCCCTCAAACTGATAACTACAAATGAACTCACTTCTTTCCAATAATTTCACATTTCACATTTATATCAACAACATAGGTCAACATCTTAAAATGTCATCTATACAAAATGTGTCCCCTGCTGAGCATATATTTTCCAAACAACAACATCTTACAGCACCCTATTTCCATGGCAGTGAAGCATTTAAGGATTATTTCTAGTATGGGCCACCTCATAAGGCAATTGAATTTGGGAACATCTATCCAAGGGTGCAACTATAAATAAGGAATAATCTCTTCTCTTAATTATATTAATTTTAATTGGAATGATCAGATATGCAATACCATTAAATATGATGCATACAATAAACATAGAAGAACTGAAAAGTGTTACTAAGAAACAGAGGAAAGAGCTTATTTTGACTGTTCTCTCCACAAAGCCTACTGATGAACATCATCAAAACATTGTAGTTGGACTGGCTTTGAAAGAAGAGGTAGAATTTTTCTTGCTACATTAGCAGAAGGCCATATAACCAAGTTTTCATGTGGTGAATATACAGATAACCACCTAGGAAAATCTTTAGTTCCTGCTTATTTTATAGGTTATATTTCCCAATTTCTATACTTAAGAATTATCATCATATGATATTTATTATAAAACTTTCACAATATACTTTTAAACAGATAATTCAATCAATAGATGATGACACATATATCATGAATCAAGCAGTTAGACGTTGTTTACATAGAAAAAAATTTTCTTATATCTTATTTGAATATATATATAAACTTATATGATCCCATTCACAAACAATTCTTTTTTTTTTCACAAACAATTCTTTTTTTTCAAGTGGTGAAACAATGTACAACATGTTTAGAATATTCATCTTTATTTCTTGTGTGTGTGTGTGTGTGTTTTGTTTATGTGTGTGAATGCACACATATATATTTGGTTCAGAAAAAAGTATATCCATGATCAAAAGGAAAAGTTATAGGGAAAGATAATTTTAACAAGTTATAAATTAGCAACAATAAAACTGTATTGATTAAATGTTCAAGGATTTTGAGAAAATAATCAATAGAGATAAACAAAGTGAACATTTTACTTTTACATAGTTGATTTACATAGCTGAGGTCAAGTATTTATGCATAAGTTGCATAGAATTAGAGCAAAAAGAATGACTTTTGTTTATTCTGAACTTGACTCAATGATAAATTCACTCTAAAGAAATGCAAGATACGAGATAGGCATTTGCTGTTTGTATTTCTAGAATTAATAAAATTCAGCAGTCTCAATATACCTCCTCAGTTCTAAAAAGGCATATCAACATAACTGTAAATTATTAAAGAGGGTTCTAAAGAGCTTCATTGGTATGAAATAATGAATGGTCTGTTACATCACTCTTTCCAACAGATCTGCCAGTTTAAATCACAGTAGGATATTTAGTCATGGATACAGATTTTTCCCAAATTACCTCAGAAATTCTTTAGGCTCCACAAAATGTGACAGGCAGGAGATCTAATCAGGGTATTTCTTTGGTCAGCAGCTTAGAAAAGCATTAGGGCATTATGAAGTATATGGAATGATTGAATTAAAATCTACACTTTAATTAATAACTCAGGAACTTTCACTTGACCCTGAAGCAACACATGTGGTGGGTTTTAACCTTATTCATGAGGGAATTGGAGCATTAGTTCAAGCCCCACCCCACCCCGACCCCCCACTGTCAGAGCTTATAAAAAAGATTTGTTTTTAAAGGAAGATCCCTTTGTTTGAGATAGAAATTAAAACTCAAAATCTCAAGGTCAGTCAACCTGCTGTTATTAAACTTATGTGCAGCTAAATCATCTTCTGTGGGTTTGGGGGTACTAATAAGCAGTAATAAAGCACAGATAATTTGCATTAGGAAGACAAATTAGGCCTGACCAAACAAACCTAGTATGACTGTGCCCTTTAGAACAAAAGCAATCCAATTGCCTGCTTTAAAAAATAATAATTCATCTGAGATTAAATAAAGTTTGGAGTAGATCATCAACTCTGCCGTGGGTTCTCATGTCGCCAAGTCTGCTTTTTAATCACATAGTTGATATACTTTTTGAAGTGGACATTTTGAAATAGTAATGTCCCTCAAAAAATATTTTGTAGAATTGTTATCAATACCAGAGAAAATAGATATTTGACACTTACTACCTGGTTAATTAATTAATGCATGAAGCCGTTAAGTGTGATGGGGGTGGTAGTGGGTTTTCTGTAATAAGGCTTAGTGAACTGATATAACTGAACAAATCCTTACATCTCTTAAAACTTTACAGTTGCTCCCCCCGCCCCACCTTTGACAGATAAGCATTTAGATAGGAGAAAAAATCAGAAAGTAACTCGATTTTATGGAAGGGCCAAATCTGAGGAAGTGTCTGTATATGGCAACTAGTTAAAATAACATGTGTGCCCTCTTGTTTGTGAATATCTTAGTTGGATGTATTGGACAGACTGGGAAGAAGATGAAACAGATGACAGCGTGGGAAGGATTGAGAAGGCCTGGATGGATGGCTTCAATCGGCAGATTTTTGTGACTTCAAAGATGCTGTGGCCAAATGGTTTAACTCTGGACTTTCACACCAACACATTATACTGGTGTGACGCCTATTATGATCATATTGAAAAAGTGTTTTTGAATGGAACTCACAGGAAGGTAAAAGAAAAATGCTGCTGTTTTTAACCCACGGGCTGATTCTTTCACAGAGCCTTGTTCTGTTATGTTAAAAATACTTTGGAGTTTATTTTTACCCCTCTGAGGTGGCTGCCAGTATCTCTGTGGGGTGGCTAAAGGAGGCTGAGCACAAGCAGTGCAGCTGGCACCTGCCTCCAGGAGACCAGGCCCAGCTCACGGTGGTATGCCAGGATTTGGGAGATTTTTTTAAGAAGCTCTTGGGATATTAGAGCTGATTTAAAATGCAGTTTTTCTACAACATTGATGAGTTTTCTGTGACGAAGCAACTCTACACTTTTCAAATATGTTGAAGGTTTTCAGCTGAAAATTTAATGTTATTTATTATGAGAAAGTAATGATGCATTTATTTGAATAAAGAACTTCTTGACATTGGGACCGAAGAACATAGTAGGAATGAACTGAACTCTAAACCTATTATAGGTATCCGTTTCCTGTTGTTTGTTTGCTGGAATCGTTGCAAAATGACTGTGAAATTCTTAGGTAAAATTGAGGATGATGCAGTTGAAAGGTGTAGTTGGCAAAACGTCACCTCTATATTTCTGTATTTCGTCTTATAATTATGTAGCCACATGTAACACCAAGAACTGAATTCAACTGTCATTTAAAGAATAGAAAAATGAAAAGTTAAAAATCGCCAAAATGTTTCCCTTCACGTTACATTTCTTTCCTTTTTGCACATTTGGCTAAGCCCACTCCTTGTGGATACTGTTTGAGAAATAAATACTACACTGATGATTTAAGACTATTTCAGTCATGTAGACTCTAACGATATTTTCCCCCAAGTAAATAAAATTGTTTGACATTGAACTTCATGTCACATACTTAACAGGTGCTAAATAAATCTTTATGATTTCTTAGAAGATGATGGTATATAGGCAATATACATAATACTTTAATGGTCAGCATATTTTCAGCTACGTAAAGTGTGGAAACAATTTTAAAACTGTCTGAATTATTCAATATATGATCCTTTGGCATGAAGAATTTAGTCAAAGAATCAATATCTGATTTCTGATAAATTATTGGGGAACTTTTTCAATTTTCAAATATTATGTGAAGTGAATACTAAGTGCTTTTTCATGTTGTATTCAGTATGATTTTATACATAATGAAAGGGAAAAAGTATTATCACTATAGGAATGATAACACTTACTATTTATTACCCTTCTATAATCCTACATATAAAACTTGAATGTTTACCGCATGATTCCTCCATTTAAACCCTATCACCAACAAGAAAATAACTGGAATGTAAATGAATATATTAATATAATCAGAATTGAAATTTGCCAGAGTCTTATCTGTTTACTACTAATAAAGATCCCTATGTTTAAAATTAAAATATTTACCTTCTTTCTAGTCAGCTCCTACATTTTGTCAATTTGCATTGGCCTAGTTAAAGTAGGACAATCTTGATTACTCCCAATGCCACTTAAACATATTCTGTCATTTGGCTATTGGAGTAACTTTGTAATATACATAATGATATGAATTATTCAGATCATTTCTATCCCAGTGTATGATACTACAGTATCATAAAGAAAAGAGATAGGAATGAGAGTGAGGCAAAGTCATTTTCGTATTTATGTTCCTGACTATATTAATAGTGCCATAAATGAAATAATTTAAATGGATGAAATATAGATGATCTTTCTTAAATAGCAAGCCCTAAATCATAAAAATATGCTCACATTGTGAAATCTATTTTTAAAATCTACTGGAAAAAATATTAATGAAGATATTAGTTAGATTATTATCTATTAAACTTATTTGAATGTAATTTTCTCTAAATATTTATTTATGTTTCTAAAGGTCAGTTCTGATTTTTCACAATGTGTTTATATTTTACAGATTGTTTACAGTGGGAAAGAATTGAACCATCCTTTTGGACTGTCGCATCATGGGAATTATGTGTTCTGGACTGATTATATGAATGGTTCCATTTTTCAACTAGATTTGGTAACGAGTGAGGTGACATTATTGAGGCATGAAAGACCACCCCTGTTTGGGCTTCAGATTTATGATCCACGAAAACAACAAGGTATTATAAAAACAAATAAAATGGCTGCTGGATTTCACATGTAATAATACTTCACAGTATTATATCATATTATAATTATAATAATTATATAATAAGATTTTTATTTTAACAGTGTTGCTCAGGTTTTATAATAAAAGGTATCTAGTTTGCTCCAAAGTCAATCAAATCTTAGACTTTGTTATCATAAAAATTTATATTTTATTGTTCTAAATAGCCTGAGTGAGTAACTCTGGAGATACTGCCTGAGCGAGTGAAGGTAAAAATTTTCTCCAAATATGTCCTTTTTAATGTCATTTTCAATGAAGGAGGCTGTTAGTTAAAGTAAAAAAATTATCTTAATGTTTTCAAAGAGTATATACTGTGAACAGAGAGAAAAACTTCATTTGAAAAGATAATTACTAAAAGATTGAAAATAATACATTATATAAGAAAAATGTTCTTTTTTAAAAGCATCTTGGTGTATTTACAAGGTTTTGTTTCTATATAGATTTAAGGAACATGTAATTATTTTAGAGATGTAAGAGTACAACAGTCTACCAAAAGCATGTCTTATTAAAGTCAGATAGTATTGTTATATGTTTTATCTGCATGAGTTTAATATTTATTATGATAACCACAAACAGTATTATTCAGAATTTAGGTAATTAAACAGAGAAAGCAATTTAGTAAATTATGTAGTAATTTTTTTTTCATGAAATAGTCACTGTTTCTTTTACATTGAGATATCCTTGTGAAAATTTGTGAAGCTTACATTTCAGTAAATATAGGATGAATAAATTATATCCTGAGTCTTGTAATGCACATGGTCAATGGGAAGTTATCCTGAAACAAAGTGTCTTGAAGATAATTCAACTAAATGAAAGATCTTAAAGCAAACACTCTCATTCACTCATTCAAAGTTTTCAGATTTTTCTTAATATATTAAAATTGCTTGATTATGACACAAACACAATTTTATAAAACAATGAAATTGTGTAAATGAGAGACATATCAATAGCTAATAAAAGATAAAGTTAACATTTGAAAGAATAATACTGAAATTATGTGGATAGTAGATATGTGGATACAGCTACAAGAAGTGAAGGATGGAGACAATTGACTAGGTAGGTTAAAGGGTGATATTTCTGTTCCATTCATGTACCTCCATTGCTTTTCTTCCCACGGCTATTGTAATTTGTCTACTCTGACCAGGAATCAAGACTATAAATAGGACCAGTACTTATCTCCCATAACCTCTTGTTTTCAGGATTATTGTTCTTTAATTTTACAATTACTAGTTTCTTGCATGTCATCACACCTTTCAAATACAATCACATTTTCTGTTTATTAAATTATTTTTTACTTCAAAATATTTAAGTGGTGCAAATGTTTTTGTTATGGGTAGATTTATAATGCTTTAGTCAGGGCTATAATTGTGCACATCATCTGGATAGTGTTCTTATAACTGTTAGGTAGTTTTTTTCCTGTTCTCTTCTTTCTATCCTCCCCTCTTCTTAATTTCTAATGATTTTTACTTCATTCTATGCCCATGTGTGCCCATAAATTAGTTCTAAATTATTAGAGTGTTCAGGTGGTGTTTGTTTTTTCCATTCTTGAGATACTTTATTTCAAAAAATGGTCTCCATTTTCATTCCAATTGCTATAAAAGACATCAATTTATTCCTTTTCATGGATGAATACTGTTCTGTGGTACACCTATACTACATTTTGTAATCCACTCTTGAATTGATGGGCATTTGGGTTAATTCTAGATCTTGGCAATTGTGAATTGTGCTTCAATGAAGAGGTGGGATTTCTGGATAAAATGGTAGGTCTACTTTTCGTTCTTTGAGAAATCTCCATATGGTTTCCATAGAGGTAGTATTAATTTGCAATCCCACCAATAGCATACAAGTACTGCTTTCTCTTTGCATCTATTTTTGGACTTTTCAATATAAGCCATTATGATGGGATGAGGTAATATCTCGTTGTGGTTTCAATTTGCTTTACCCTGACGATTAGAGACACTGAGCATTTTTTCATGTTTTTTGGCCATTTGTCCACCTTCTTTTGAAAAGTTTGTCCTACTGTCTTTTGCTCAGTTTTTGATAGAGTTATGCTTCTTTGTTTTTTGTTTGTTTGTTTGTTTTTCTGATTTGCTTGGGTTCTTTGTAGATTCTGGATATCAGTCCTTTGTCAGCTATATAGTTTACGAATATTTTCTCCCATTCTATAGGTTGTGGATTTACTCTGTTGATTATTTCCTTTCTTGTGCAGAAGACTTTTAATTCAATTATGCCCCATTTATTTATTTTGTTGTTGCTGGAATTGCCTTCAGAGTCAAGGTCATAAATTCTTTGCCTAAGTTGACATCTAGTTTAATAATAAAAAATCATCCAACACAAAAAGATATGACATTTCCTTCTAGAATACGTATGGTCTTATGATTACATTAAATCTTTTATCCAACCTGAATTAATTTCTGTAAGTGGCTTGAGACAGGGTTTTTGTTTCATTCTTCTACATTTTCAAAGCAACAGTTATTGAATAGGGATTCTTTTCCACAGTGTATGTTGCCTGATCAATTGAAGATGAGTAGCTGCGGGTATATGGTTTCATGTCTGGGTTCTGTCTCTATTTCTGTACCAATACCATGCTGTTTTGTTTACTAAAGCCTTGTAATATAGTTTGAAATCTGATAATGTGATGCCTCCAGATTTATTCTTTTTGCTTACGATTGTTTTGGCTATTAGGGCTCTTTTCTGGTTCCAAACAAAGCATACAACATTACCTTTTTTTTAATTAGTGAAATATGAGATTGGTATTCTGATGGAGATTGCATTGACTCTCTAAATCACTCTCCTGAGTGTTTTATAACTCTCATTGTAGAAGACTTTCACCTCCTTAATTAAGTATATGCCTATGTATTTTATTTTCTTTACAGCTACTGTGAATGGTATTGAGTCTTGATTTGACTCTCAGCTTGACTAGTATTGGTATATAGAAACACTACTGTTTTGTGTGTATTGAATTTGCAACCTAAGACTTTACTGAATTTATTTATCAATTCCAAGAGTTTCTTGGTTGAGTCTTTGGGATATAGTAGGTACAAGATTGTATCCTCAGCAAAAAAATGATATGTTCTGTGGCCTAAAATATGATCAGTCTTGGAGAATGTCTCATGTGCTGATGAGAAGAACATGTATTCAGTAGTTTTGTGGTAGAATGCTCTGTAAATGTCAGTTAATTTTTTTTTTAGAGTCCCATTTGTGTCCATTTTTTATTTCCTGCTTTGATGATTTGTTCAGCTCTGAAAGTGGATTTTTGAAGTCCCCAGAAATTACAATGCTACTATTTATTTCTTTGCTTAGCTCTTGTAGAATTTGCTTTATGTATCTAGGCACTTGTGTGTCAGGTGCATATATTATATTTGGGATTGCTAGGTCTTCTTATTGAATGACCCTCTTTATCATTATATAATGGCCATCTTTTTCTTTCTTTCCCATTGTTGATTTAAGTCAGTTTTTCTGAAATAGAATGGCTACACCTACTCTCTTTTTGTTTCCGTTTGCATGGAAAATATATATATATATAATTATTATTTTTTTTTTACATTATTTCACATTATGTCTATGTGTTTGTGTCCTTGTGGTTGAGAGTGTTTCCTGGATACAGGAGATATTTAGGTTATGTTTTTCATCCATTCAGTCAGCATTCAAACCATTAACACTGAGTGATAAAACTGATACACAAAATGCTGTTCTGTTCATCATGTTGAGTAGTACCTTATTATTTCATTTTCCTTTGGTGCTCTTGTCTTATAACAGTTGTGAGCTTTAGGGTTTTAGGGGGGTGATTTACACTGGTGGGTATCTTTTGTGCTGATTCATGTATAATGTAGTTCTGTATATTTCCTGCAAAGCAGTTCTTCTTGGAACAAATTCCCTTAGTCTTTCATTATCTGGAAAATACTTAATTTCTCCATTTCTTGTGATACTTAGTTTCAGAGGATACAGAATTCTAGGTTGGTGATTGTTCTGTTTAAGAAGATTGAAGATGGGGTCCCATTGTCTTCTGGCTTATAAAGTCTCTGCTGAGAAGTCACCACAATTAGCCTGTTGAGGTTTCCTTTATAGGTTAGTTGTTTTCATCATGCTTTTTGTAGAATTTTCTTCCTTGTTTTTACTTTTGCCAGGTTGATTACTACCTGTGTCTGTCCTGAATATGCCATATTTACTATGAATTTTGCTGGTTTTAATGACCATTTTTTATATGGATATCTGAATCTCTACTGATACCTGCCAAGTTTGCCTCAAAAATTGCATTGAATAAATTTTTAATGCTTTTAACTCTTTCTTCTTTTCCCTCAGGGATATACCATAATTGATATATGTTTGCTTTGCATAATCTTATATTTCTCTAAGTGATTGCTTACTATTTTTATTCCCTTTTCTGCTTCCTTTTATAACTAGGTTAGTTTGAGAGCCTAGTCCTCAAGTTCTGAGATCCTTTCTTCTTGGTTTAGTCTGTTATTGAAAATTTCTGCTGTGTTTTGAAATTCCCTATGACTCTTTTATTTCTTTCAGTCTTACTATATCTTTTTTATGTTATCTAGCTCTTTTGCAACTTTTTCATTGATTTTCTGAAACTTTTTTTGGCTTTTCTTTGTTAGTTTTCAGCTTTTTCTTCTATTCCATGAATCTTATTTGCCATCCACATTCTAATTTCCATTTCTGCTATTTCAGAAATTTCTTTGTTGTTTGCACCTTCAGTTGTGATCCATAGGGGGTATTGAACTATTTTGTGGCTTTTTGTGTGTGTGTGTTGCTTTTTTTTTTTTTTTTTTTGGCTGATTTCTTCTCATATGAATCTTTCTTTCTCAGTTTTCTAGGTTTATGAGCAACTATTCCTCTTTGCTTGGAACTCTCTTGCTTAATTACAAAAAAATGGAACTCTCTAGATGGTTCATTTTTCCTACTCTGAAATGTTGACATGACAGGGAAGGGAGTTGTGCATGAAAAGCCTACAGTGTAGCTTTTTTATTTTGTCCTGTTCAACTGTTATTTCCAGAGTTAAAGCTGGCTGTAGATGATCTCTTAGTGGGGTTGTGAGTTATTCCTCAAGTGATTCTAGGAAGGTAAAATTGGTGGCTGAGTGAGAACCTTCTCTATGGAGGCTGACATTGTTGTGATTTCTCTACTCAGGGCTACCCTGCAGAAGTGACAGTGGCCACTGGGCAAGTCAATCTAAGCAAGTGGTTCTCAACCTTCCTGTTGAGAAGGGTTCTCAACCCACAGGTTGAGAACTCCTAATATGAGCAGTGGTCATGGGTGCCTGGTTTGTGAGCATTTGCTCAAACCAGGTCGAGTATAATGATGGCTAAAGGCCAGGGGCTCTGTGGCTGGATTTTAGACCCAGGGCAATTCTGCTGGCCCAGACTCAGTGGTGGGGTCTTGGAGTCCAGGAGCAGTGCTGGAATCTTGAGGGAAGTTTTCTAGGGCTTGGGGTAGCTCTTGGGCCACAGGGGCTGTGCCTGGGGCTGTGGTGCAAGAGCTTCAGATCCAGAACTGGGGCTGAGTAAGCAGGCAACAGGCTGTTCTGACTTGAGGCATAGAGGTAGGGCTACACAAGTGGTGGGATTTCCAGCCTTGGGCACAGAGGCAGGGATGCAAGGGAAGAATGCTATTTTGCCAGCTCTGGGACCACATTGCATAAGTGGAGGTTGGTTCCAGCAGCCCCGTTACCATGGAATTCCCTCCACCATCCCAAGTCCTGCCAAGAAAGTCACTAAAAACTTCCCATTTGGGGGGCGGCGCCTGTGGCTCAGTGAGTGGGGCGCCGGCCCCACATATCGAGGGTGGCGAGTTCAAACCCAGCCCCGGCCAAACTGCAACAAAAAAATAGCCGGGCGTTGTGGCGGGCGTAGTCCCAGCTGCTTGGGAGGCTGAGGCAAGAGAATCATGTAAGCCCAAGAGCTGGAGGTTGCTGTGAGCCGTGTGACGCCACGGCACTCTACCGAGGGCAGTAAAGTGAGACTCTGTGTCTATAAATAAATAAATAAATAACTTCCCATTTTGAGCTTATAGCACCCAAAACAACTCCTCTGCTCAGATATTACACCACTGATCGGGAGTGATGCTTAGCTCCGAGTCATAGAGTATAGCTTAGGGGAGTGACCACTCTGTCTGCTACCTCCCCAGCCTGTTGGGAGTGATGTGAAGGCTACTTCTGCAGAACTAAGAATTGTATAGACCTGACACCATATACCTGAGAGCTCATTTGGGCATCAGATGCAGAAATCTAAGATTGCAGCCATCATATCCTTACTGCATCTGTTCTCCAGTGCTACAACTCAGCACAGACTCTAGAATGATTTCTAGTTAGTGACAGAGACATGTGGCAGTGGATGGAACTCCTTCACAACACAGCTACAGTGCCTGTGGGGTGAGCATGGTACTGCAATGCCCTGTCCTTCTCATCTTCCCCTGTCATATGTATCTTCCCACAGAACCCTTCAATCTTGTCAAATGAATTTCCCTGTCACCCCCTTCATTCCAAATGCCCTGTGTTGCTTCTCTGGGATTTCACAATGTTTCTTCCAGGAACAGCTATCCATACATAGTCATCTGCATACAGTTTATGATCTTTTCCTTGAGAGCAGCCTGCTTCTAGTCTGACAGCTTCCCTGAGGTCTCCCACTTGTCTCTATTCTTGATCCATTTATCTACATAAGATTCCTCAGTGTTGACATTATTGTCAGAAAATTCTTTGTAGGGAGCTGTCCTGTCTACAATCACATTTTCCATTTCCCATCTCTTTAGAATTTTTCCTCTTGAATGTCATTGCTGAATTCCTTCCAGTAGTAGACCACAATGTTATTACAATCTGCATATTCTTTAAACTTTCAATTGATTTAATGAGTTGATGAATTAAATGCAATACATGCAGAAAAATGTCCAGGCTTACTGTAAATGGAATTGGGATAAATTTTAGTTTTAATATCTTCTTTCAAAACTTCGAACCATTCATGAAAGATTTAACAAAGATTTGTTCTCTTCATATAATTTCTGTGAGGATTAGATGACCATTATATTACCTGACATACATACACTGTTTGCAAACAATTTATATTCATTACTTTGTCCCTATAATTCAATCATAAAACATTAACTTTTAGAGCTTCCTTACATATAAACATTTAAAATAAATATTTAATGGAGTAATGTGATATAATAATACAAAACAAAGTATCTAACACTGATAGTGGAATGTATGGTACTCTGAAATATGTCATTAATATATAGTTTTGCATTGCTGACCCTTGGATGGACATTGGTCTTTTAAAAGTGCTTTTCTCCCTTTTGATTAAAGGAACATTAAAATGTAAACTTACTTTGATTACTAACTCTTAATGACCTTTTATTGTAGAAACCATTATTATCTGCCTTACTGAGTGCATGTGTTCAGGCAAAGTGATTGGTTAACTTAGGTATACTAATACATTAATTTAAGCTTTCTACCCAGTCTTCATATAGCTAAGGATTATCTACTAATTATCTGGACCTTTAAGCAGATGAAACAATGTGGAAAGGATTCCTGGTTATTATCTCTTATTATTCAATCAATAGACTTTGAAAATGAATAATCTACTCTAATTTTTTCATATCTTATACTGTATTGATCAAAGTAGCTAGATTGTATATGAAATATACAAATGTGGGCATGATATCTTACCATGTTAAAATTTTCTCTCAGTGGTGTTTCTCTTTACATTTTTTGAATATCAGGTATTTGAAAATACATAATCAGTGACACATAAATTTGGATTACATACTGTCCCATAAATTTGGATTACACACTGTTTTTTAAGGATGTAATTATGACAGTTTGAATACAAAAACATCACCCTAAGTCATACACATCTCCATTTCTTCATAGAATGAAAGAAACCAGTCCTATATAACCGGTAGTGTCTCTCTCTCCATCACCCCCACTCCAAGACTACAGTCTAAATGATTTTATTTTACATAAATAGTGTACATACACTATATTTATTTATATATATTATTTATACATATGTGTATAAACATGTACAGTTGGATAGATAAAGAAATAGTGTGTGTAGGCACATAAACCAGCTGATGGGATAACAATGTAACACTAAGTATTTTAGAATAGGTGTCAAAAAATTAGTCAACTAATCAGATCCTTCTCACACCCGATATTGGAATATATGCTTGTCAAATTACTTGGAAATAACCAGCCAATTTCCAGAAGGTAGATATAGATATAAAACATGACAAACAGTTACCTGTGGGAATGAATCCTTAAGTAATTCATATAGTGTTAAATGTTTTTCTTATATGATACTGTCATTTACTCAGATAAAATTCATAAGCTTTTCTTCTTCATTAACATTAGATATTTAGAATAATTATTTATTTATTTATTTATTTGTATTGTTTGGGATTCATTGAGGGTACAAATATTTAGTTTACACTGATAGGATTTGTTAGGTAAATTTCCTCTTATATTTGTGTCTCATACCCAAGAGGCATGCCATACACTGTGACCACCCAACCCCCTCCCTCCTCTCTCTCCACTGCCTTATTCCCTTACCCCCTACAATATATTAGGTCATCTACTGCCTCATATTATAATTGAGCATATTGGATTCTTGTTTCTCCATTCTTGTAATGCTTTACTAAGAAGAATGCATTCCACCTCCATCCAGGTTAATAGAAAAGATGTAAAGTCTCCATCTCTTTTAATGGCTTTAGTATTCCATGGTATACATATATCACAGCTTACTAACACATTCCTGGATTGGTGGACATTTAGGCTGTTTCCACATTTTAGTGATTGTAAACTGAGCTTCCATAAACAGTGTAGTGTAAATGTTCTTATGATAAAATGATTTTTCTTCTTCTGGGATTATGCCCAGTAATGAAATTGCAGGATCAAAATGCAGGTCTAATTTGAGTTCTTTGAAGATTCTCCATCGTCCTTCAAAAAGGTTGTGTTAGTTTGTGGTCCCACTGCATTTCTCTGATGATTAGGGATGAAGAGCATTTTTTTTTTTTTTATGTATGTTAGCCATTTCTTCCACATTGTCGAGTTTCAGGGAATAGTGTTTCTTGTAGTGTTCAGAGATAATCACTTGTATCTCTGTGGCATCTGTTGTTATTTCCCCTTTATTGTTTCTGACTGAGGTTATTAGAGATTTTACTTTTCTATTTATAGTTAATCTGGCCAAACATTTATTAATTGTACTTATTTTTTTGAAAAAACAAACTTTTTGTTTAATGAATTTTCTGAATTTTTTTATTTCATTAATCTCTGATTTAATTTTGGTTCTTTTCTTCTGCTATATTTAGGATTATATTGTTCTTCTAATTGTTTTTCAAATTCTGTAAGATGATTCGTGAGTTTGTTGATGCACTCCCTTTCTGTTTTTCGAATATAGGCAACAAATGTGATAAATTTCTTGCTTAGGACTGCTTTTGCTGTATCCCACAGGTTTTGGTAATGTGTATTTTCATTGTTGTTATGTTTGGGGAATTTAAAAATTTCTACTTTTAGTAGAAATTACTTTTAGTTTGGTTTTCCTGAACCAAACTATCATTCAACAGAAGACTGTTTAATTTCTATGCCTTTTGTGGGGATGAATGTTTGTTTGGAGTAGAGTTCCACCTTTATTGCCTTGTGGCAATAAAGACACAAGGTGTATATATATATATATATACACATATATATATATATATATATATGCATATATTTTTTTTGTGACAGAGTCTCCCTTTGTCACACTCAATAGAGTGCTGGATCGTCGTAGCTCAAAGCAACCTCAAACTCTTGGGCTCAAGCAGTTTTCTTGACTCAGCCTCCTGAGTAGCTGGGACTACAGATCCCTGCCACAACACTCAACTATTTTTAGAGCCTGGGTCTTGCTTTTGCACAGGCTGATCTCGAACCTGCGATCTCAGGCAATCCACTCACCTCAGCCTCCCAAGTGCTTGGATTACAGGTGTGAACCACCATGCCTGGCCTTAATTTCTATTCTTTTAATTTTGCTGTGGCTTGATTTGTATATTAGGATGTGATCTATTTTGGAGTATGTTCTATGGGCTGACAAGAAAAATGTATAAACTTTAGCTTTGGGATGATGTGCTCTTTATATGTCTATTAAGCCCATTTGTCCTAGGGTCACATTACATTCTTTGTATCTTTGTTTAGTTTCTTTTTAGAAGCTCTGTCCAGTTCTGTCAGAGGGGTGTTATAGTCCATGGCTATTATAGTGTTATGAAATATCATATTGCTTAGATGACTCAAGGTCTATTTCATAAATCTGGGAACATTTAATTTGGGTGCATTAATATTAAAAATTGGGATGTCTTCTTGTATTGTTCCCTTGATCAGTAAGCAGTGTCCATCTTTGTTTTTCTTAACTTCAGTTGATTTCTATATGCTTGTGTCTGAGAATAAGAATGCAACCACTCCTTTATTCTTATTTCCATTTGTTTTAAATACTGTTTTCCAACCCTTAAATCTCAGTCTTGATTTGTCCTTCAAGTCTCTGTCTGTCTCCTGGAGACAAACTGTGAATGGCTTGTGCTTTTTTATCTAATCAGCTAGAATATGCCACTTCAGTAGGAATGCAATCCATTGACATTTATTGAGAGAATTGATAAGTGTGGTAGAATTCTATTCATCTTATTTGTGAAAATCCATTGTGCAGTTTTATCCTTTTGCTATTGTGAAAACTAAGCTTTGAACTTTAGCTTCTGGGTGTTTACTTTGCTGGTGGTCCATTTTGATGGTGAGTACTGAGAATAGGTTTAAGTATTTCCTATAGAGTTGGTCTTATTGTAGTGAATTTCCTCATTGTTTGTATAGCCACAAAAATTTGATTTCTCCCTCAATTTTGAAGCTTAATTTAGCAAAATACTGCATTCTGGGCTGAAAATTTGTTTTGTTTAGGAATGTTCAAGGTGGATGACTATTCCCTTCTGGCTTGGAAAGTTTCAGTTGCAAAGTCTGCTGTCATCCTAATGGCTTTACTGTAAGTTAGTTGGTATTTTCACTTTCATTTTGACTTTGGACAGGTTCATTACATTGTGTCTTGAAGGAGCTCTGTTTGGGCGGAGATGATCTGGGGTTTGATATCCATGTAAAAGGTGTGTGTCAGGATCTATAGTAAAACTTGGGAAGTTTTCTTTCTTTTTTCAAGAGACAGAGTCTCACTTTGTTGCTTCAATAGAGTGCTGTATCATCACAGCTCACAGCAACCTCCAGCTCTTTGGCTTAGGTGATTCT
This sequence comes from Nycticebus coucang, assembly GCF_027406575.1. Lineage (NCBI taxonomy): Eukaryota > Metazoa > Chordata > Mammalia > Primates > Lorisidae > Nycticebus > Nycticebus coucang. The sequence goes on along the minus strand of NC_069786.1, from coordinate 35,111,955 downwards.
CTTGCCTCAGTCTCCCGACTAGCTGGGACTACAGGTGCTCATCACAATACTGGCTATTTGTTGTTGTTGTTGTTGTTGTTGCAGTTTGGCTGGGGCTGGATTCAAACCTACCACCCTCAGTATATGGAGCTGATGCCCCACTCATTGAGCCACAGGTGCCACCCAGAAGTTTTCATTTATGATAGTCTCTAAGAGGGCTTCCATTCCTTTGGGATAATCTTCTTCCCTTTCAGGCTTCCTATTATTTGTATGTTTGAATCCTTCATGAAATCTTGTAGTTCTCTAAGCAAATGTTCTGCTTTCTATCTTTTCTTTTTGCCTGTTTGACTACCTGGATTAACTCAAACATTGTATCCTCTAATTCTGAGGTTCTTTCTTCTCCATGGTCTAATCTTTTTTTGATATTTTCTACTGCATCTTTACATTTCCTTATTGTCCCCTTTACTGCCTATTCTCCACCATATCATGTCTCTCATCTGACTGTTGGTTCTGCTTTTCTGTTTTCTGGTCCACTCTCTTTATTGTCTTTATCATCTATATTATAAATTTTCTTTTTGCCAAATCCATTAATTTTTTATAGTTAGAGTCCTCTGTAGTATCTGCCTTGTTGTCCTGTGGAGAAGTTGCTCTGTTCTGATTTTTCATGTTGCCTGAATTTTTTCTGTTGGTTCCTGCTCATGTGTGCTTTCTTCTTATTCACTTCATTGTTCTTCTTTTTATTTCTCTCCTTTTTTGCTTCAAATTACCTTGTCGCAGAGGGTAAGTGTTGAAGAGGCCTCTTGGTCTAAGGTCAAAAGGAAGGGAAAGGTAAAGAGCAAGCAGGGTGAAACAAGGGGAAAAGAAAGAAGAATAAAGAAGGAAAGAGCAAAAGAAAAGAAAAAGAAAAAATGAAGGGGAAAGAAAGAAAAAAGTGAATAAGAGAAGAGAAGGAGGACAGAAAGAGAGATGAGAGTGATGAAAGAAATGATACTGATCAGCACAAGTCTAAAGTGACACCTGGAACTCAAGTATTTTGAGCAGCTGGCATGGGTGGGTTCCTCGACATCAAGTTCTCTTTACCAATCTGAGCAAAGCCAGACTCTTCTCCTGCCAAAAATAGGTAGAGAAGGAAAAGAGCAAAAACAAAAAAGAAGGAAAAATTGAGTTAGAATGAAAAATGAAAGAAAAATTGTGCTCTTGCCAATACTTTCTTCTGAGGGCCAAAGTAGAAGGACTCCCTATACCATAATCTCTAGGCTTCCTTAAGCCAGACTACTTCTGTGACCTCCCTGCCAGACCACATCTGTGCCACCCCAGCTCTCAGCTAAAAAAGAAAAAAAAAGAAAGAAAATAATAATAACAAGATAAGAATAGAAATAGGAAATTAAAAATACAGTTGTATTTTGTTGTATGAAATTTTTGTTAGTTGTATCAAATTATTTTAGTTGTATGAAATTTTTGTTAGTTGTATCAAATTATTTCTTTGGTTGTATCAAATGAAAGAGAAAGAGGGGAGAGGAAAACAGAATAACCATCCCCTCCCTGCAAAAAAAAGTAGGAGATGTCTTAGCTGTTGCACAAGCTATTTAAGTGGGAAAGATGAGAAAAGTAGAAGAGTCTCTATCAAAAGAGAGAATAGAGAGGATTGAAATAGAGAAAGAGAATAAATGAGACTAAAATATATAACCAAAAAATACAGGAGCCCTTGCTCTTGATGAAAGTAAAAATGGAAATTAGGAATAGAAACAACCAATTGCCAAAAAACAAAACACATTGAAACAAAACAAAAAATGGTCTAATACCCCAAAATAGCAGCAACCTCAAAAACAAAGAGGAGAAGGGAAAAAAATACTAAACAAAAAAAATAATAATTATATATATATACACATATATATATATATAAACATTTTGTAGGGACACTAGGTGGTGATGTGGTTTTTTAGGAGACTGAGTACACAGCTGGTAACCTCTATGGTCCTTATTCCTAAATTAGTTGCCCTAGGTGATTGCCTGATTGTTTCCTCACCACTCAGTCCCCACCATGTTGGGATCTTAGAGCTCTCCGGAATCCTTCAGAGACAGGTCTCACCATGCCCCCTGACAACAGTTCCCATGGGGTGTAGGAATCACTTAGCCTATCTCAAGAGTGGAATTCTTATCTCAACAGGTGTAACAAAAGCAGCTGTGCCTTAGTCCCCAAGTAAGAGGCCCATTCTCACTATCTTCTCATGATCTTCCCATAGTGGTGGCCCCCTGGGATCTAGGACCTTCCCAATATGACGGCCCCACCTGCCACCAAATCTATGGCAAATACATGCTAGCTAACACTCAATTCTGGCTTCTGTATACTGTTTGAATCTGCTCACTTTCCAAGCTTTCCATTCAACATGCACCGTTCCTTGAGAACTGAAAACTGTGGAAAAGCTTCTTCCCATCCTCAGACCTCTGTAAGGGAGTGGGCAGCCATTCCCACCAGCTCCCAAACACTTAGCTAGTGTGTCAGATTTCCACTGCTGTGGATCACACGTTGTCTCCTCCTAACTACCTCGCTATGCACCCCAACACACTCTACAAAAATTTTTAGAACCTTCTGAAATTCTTCATATCAAGAGCAAAAAATTATATAAAATAATACACTTTACTTTTTTATTCTCTAGGTTTAAAGTCACACTTTAATTTTTTCCCACATTTTAGAGAATAAGATAATAAAAACCAAGTAATATTTTAATAGAGTGTGATAAATAGTATCATATCCAATTAAAATTATAGATTATTTTACATCAAATAGATGTCATTTATTAATTAAAATTTAATAATTACTATAGTTAATTAAGAATTAACTGTAATTTTATAATTATTGGAAAGTAGGCTAAGCATTGGTCTTTAAATCTCACAAAAGACATTTAAGATATATACTGTTGATTTCCATTTTACATATGAGAAACCAACGGATTAGATAAATGTAGCCATTAAGACTTCAGGAAACACAGTGAGCTAGGTATGAAACAGATTAAAATATAGGTTTGTCTGACTACAATGTATTTTTCTGTGATTAATTTATGTAGTTGATTTTATTTTTTAAAATTTTATAAGAACTATAATTTAGATAGAAGAAACAAAACGTGCTTTCCTTGTTCATTATAGTTTTATAATTGATAAATTTTGTATTCAAGTATATACAGATATATATTATATAATTTTTCCCTTGACTATTTTTATAGAATACAGGATTAGGAGAGTTTAGGTTAAATACTACTAGTATAACAGACATAATTTTTCTTTAATGTATGGCATGTTTATTAACCACATTATGAGCAATAGGACCACTATCAGAAAATTTATCTTTTCAGATTTTTGAGGTAATCATCACCTAAAAAACTCAAAATACTAACTAGGTTCTTAATTCAGTCATACACACACACACACAAACTCCCTTATACAAGTAGCTTCAAAGTAAGTCAAATGTAAACACAATCTTCGATGAGCATATAATTCTGAAAAAGAAAAAACATAAGAAATATTTAATATTTTCCCCAGATTCACTCCATTATTCAAAGTCAATTATTTCTGAAACTATCTTAGATTGAATGCATAATTCATCTGGCCTCAGAATTTCACTTTACCAATCTTTATATAACTATTGGATTAACTGTGATATCCACTGTCTCTTCTAAACTAGAAGCCTGAATATCCCTACATTAATTAGAAAGAAAATTTTTCATAACTTTACATGTTGCATATTAAGTACAGAGAATTCTCACTTTGTATGAGGTAAAACATTAGGAAGTCAAGAATCGAGGAGGCATACAGTAAAAAGGATTTCTTCTTTCCAGTATTTTAAAGAAAATTCAGATTAGGGGAGGACAAAACATGGGATTTCTTTGTGTTAGTTTATTATGCCATTTGCTGTATATGAAAAACTCTTCATTAAGAAAAGTTAAATCATTAAGGTCTAAAAACAGTGAGATGTAAATATAGGATTCTGAAAATGTTTCATCTATTATTTGTGTTTTTATTTTTGTTCTATGGAAGTTATAATGTACTTTAATTAATCCTCCCTGAAATGCAAAGTATATACACAAAGTATATATGTATACTTACATACAAATGAGATAAAATCTTTCAAAATGTTAGATTTATGTCTATTTACACACATGTCCCAATTATCCACACTCCAAATGATTATTCCTGTCATTCAAACTGCTAACTTGAAATTACATTCACTCATGCATTCATTTAACTAATGTTTATCAAACATACCTTGTGGTGGGCAATATTTATAAGGTGGAGAATAAGTCTTCTTCTGGAAGTTTAGAAGATTGGGAAAAAAGATAAAACTTTTTGAGCCAGACGGACGGCTGTCTTGAAGTAGATGTTTGAAAGCTATTCTTCATTTTCTTTCCTTGTATATTTGTTTTTTAAAAGTATTAGCTTTCTCAAAGAAATTTATACTTTTATTTTATAATTTTTAGTATAATTTTAGTGTCTAATTTTATCATATAAAAAGAACTTATAGTTAAGAACATAAATCTTAGAGTAAGAAATTCCTGTTTTGAAGTTTTATAAATAATAATGATAATTATTATATCTAAAATAAATAATAATTTTAATAAGAATTATTTATGTTTTGAGACATTTGAAAAATATTTAGACCCTTAGATATTCAGTAATCTTACATGAAAGTGAGATAAAATCTGCTTTATAATTTTATTATAACAATTGAATAAAATGTAATGTATGTGTAAAGTAACAAGGTATGGATTGATTATGGCTTTTCAATAAAAGTAATCATCAATATAATAATGATTCTTTCATCAATATTTATTTATAAAATATTTTAGTGCTGTCTTTAAAAAGTAGTTACTTAAACATGTTTTGGAGATGAAATTTTTATATGAAATGTTCTGCAAGCTACCGAAACTTTAAAAAAGACTGTCACATGAACTCTATCTGGAAATGTTTAATAATGAAATTTAAAAATATATTGGGATACTATTAAAATATAGGAGGTAGAAGCAATTCTGTAGAAAGATATCGAATTGTTGAAATTAATTTAGATTTTAAATTTCTATCACTACAGAACAAATGTCAACTTTCTCTTTTAATATGTAATATTCACAGAAAGTTAATATTTTTTACAGTTTTAATTATAGTCGTTACTTCTAAATACTTAAATTGAGAATGGATGGGATCACATCGTTGAATTAAAAAATATATTTCAGATATATTTTCAATATGCAAATACATCCTGATAAATTGTTTTCAGTAATTTCCTATTTCTTACTGCTTAAATCTTTATATATTTCTCAAAATATTTTGAATAAATTTTAATTTTCCAAAATCTGAATGTTACTAAAACCCAGTAAAACCTCCATCGTTGACCACCTTTCTACATTCACCACTTCCTTAAAATGACCTAATTTTATAGACCAGACATGCACCACTAAGTTGGTGGAAGTTCCTTATGCCAACCATCTCCATATGGTAACAAATTTGTTACAGTTTCTTGGGGAGTCGACTTACAGAAGCGCTACTGTATTGAAAACAGAATTTAAATACATAATTTGTATTTAAAGCATTGAATATACAATTAATTTAAAATAATGTGCACAACATGGAACACACCTGTGTGTCCCATGAAGTATTACAATTTTATCCCACAGTCACAGAATATATCTGGAAGCTACTTAAAACATTTCTGTATTACTTATTTGAAAAAGCCTAAGCCAATCTTAATTACTTTCTAACTTGCAGAGATTGATGCTATTGCTTGAATTATTAGCTTTTATACCTTTCCTGTATAATTTCTTATTATTCATAAACAAAGCAAATTAAATTTACTTCTCAGAATAATGAAAAGAAATGGTAATATATTTTAGGTCATTCCTTATGATCTTTGAGTACACAATGATAATCTATGGGAATGTGTTGAATATTTATTTCATACAGCAGCATTTGAGAGTTTTTTTTTTCTTACTTATTATTTTCTACATAACACATGCAACCCCTAAGGCCCATTGTACCACAGTATAATAACCAAGACTTTCATTTTAGTCACATTTCTGGCACTTGCACATTAATCATTTTAGTGTCTTATTATACAGCTCCAAATAATTAAAAGCTCTTTATTTATAAGGTTTGAGTAAGATCTTCTGATATAATCAAAATTTTATTTATAGATACTTGAATGCAACATAGCATAATATTATCCTGACAATTACACTGTCAATTGGACTGCAAATACTATCAAGTTCCTTTTAATGTTACACCTATATAGCTAAGTATAGCCATGAATAGCATAACAACCTTTCAGTCAATTATGGACCATATATACAGTGGCCCCATAAGCTCATAATCCTATATTTTTATTGTGCCTTTTCTATGTTTAAATATGTTTAGACATACAAATGCTTACCATTGTCTTACAGTTACCTATGGTGTTCTGTATGGCAACATGCTATACAGGTTTATAACCTAAGACAATGGGCTGTTCCAGATAGCCTAGGTGTATAGTAGGCTATGCCATCTAGGTTTCTGTATGCACACTCCATGTGATCTTCACACAATGATGTGATGATGTATTTCTTAGAATTTATTCCTGTCATTAAACAACATACAACTATAAGTATACTTTCTTCCTTACCTTTCCCACTTACAGGAATAAATGTCACCGAAATGGTGACTACCTAAATTTTATTTACTCTTACTTACACCTTTATAAAACACAATCTCCATCCCCTTCAAAAACTGGTTCACTTTTATCTGAGAGTTTCCAAGGGTGCCTCACATATGTTCATGAACAATACTATCCTTATGAATTTCCTCTCATTTCTGTTTAATTGATGTCCATTTTATGGTTAACCAGTACCTCTTCTCTTTAGGTCTACTGGGACAATGCTTTTGTCCTTGTGAACTTTACATACCCCTGATAATAGTAAGGCTGCTGATTATTAAGGGTGCATAGATATCCTGTATTTGTTTCCTGGACACACCAGTGTACTCTTTGCACAAGAGTGAAGAACATACCCGCACTGTCCTCATTCATTATCTCCTCACTGGGGATCCAAAACCATTTCCCCAGATTCAGTGGTCTGCTTTCCAAAAACTCAAAGCTAAAAATAGTAGGCCTAATCTGGAAAACTATCTGAGACATTTTTCTAATCTCTTCTTCCTCTTTCCCCTGGTACCCAACTGCACACAAACCTTCAGCTGTTCTGACAAACGTGCAAATTCTTCTTAACTACCTATCAATGAATCATGTATTTTCAAACATTTCTAAGTTTAGTTATGATTCAGCAAGAAAGTTAACTACATTACTAAGTATGTGTACATATTTCTGCCTACATACATCTCCTAAAAAGAATGTGAACCTAAGCTCTCTCACTGGTTAGAATCAGTTCTTTGACATGTTTGCTTCCCTCCTTTTGCAGGTGACAATACGTGCAGAGTAAATAATGGAGGCTGTAGTACACTTTGCCTGGCCATTCCAGGAGGCCGGGTGTGCGCTTGTGCTGATAATCAACTTTTGGATGAAAATGGGACAACTTGCACATGTAAGTTCTTTACATGTTACATTCATTGTTTATTTGATTCTTTCTGAAGATTAGAATCAGATGAAACCAAATCAGGCTTTAAAAGACAAATCTAGATAATTACTTACATGCAATTTTCTTTTTAATTAAATCATAGCTGTGTACATTAATGTGATCATGGGGCACCATACCCTGGTTTCATGGACCGTTTGACACATTTTCATCACACTGGTTAACATAGCCTTCCAGGCATTTTCTTAGTTATTGTGCTAAGACATTTACATTCCAAATTTACTAAGTTTCACATATACCCTTGTAAGATGCACCACAGGTGTAATCCCACCAATCTCCCTCCCTCTCCCCACCTCTCCCCTCCCTCTCCTCCCTTTCCCCCTATTCTTAGGTTGTAACTGCGTTATAGCTTTCATGTGAAAGCCATAAATTAGTTTCATAGTAGGGCTGTGTACATTGGATATTTTTTCTTCCATTCTTGAGATACCTTACTAAGAAGAATATGTTCCAGCTCCATCCATGTAAACACAAAAGAGGTAAAGTATCCATCTTTCTTTAAGGCTGCATAATATTCCATGGTGTACATATACCACAATTTATTAATCCATTTGTGGATCGATGGGCACTTGGGCTTTTTCCATGACTTAGCAATTAAGAATTGGTCTGCAATAAACATTCTGGTACAAATATCTTTGTTATAATGTGATTTTTGGTCTTCTGGGTATATACCTAGTAGAGGAATTATAGGATTGAATGGCAGGTCTATTTTTAGATCTCTAAGTGTTCTCCAAATCTTTTCAAAAGGAATGTATTAATTTTCATTCCCACCGGTAGTGTAGAAGTGTTCCCTTTTCTCCACATCCACGCCAGCATCTCTGGTCTTGGGATTTTGTGATATGGGCCAATCTTACTGGAGTTAGATGGTATCTCAAAGTAGTTTTGATTTGCATTTCTCTGATGATTAAAGATGATGAGCATTTTTCATATGTCTGAAGGCCGTGCGCCTGTCTTCTTCAGAGAAGTTTCTCTTCAAGTCCCTTGCCCAGCCTGAGATGGGATCATTTGTTCTTTTCTCGCTAATACGTTTGAGTTCTCTATGGATTCTGGTTATTAAACCTTTGTCGGAGACATAACCTGCAAATATCTTCTCCCATTAGTGAAGAGCAAGAAGTGACACAAAAAAGGAGACTTCATAGACTTATATGGAATTTATATTCTATCTAAATAATGAATTACATGGATTGATTAATCTGAATTAAAGGCACTTTTATTAACTTTTTCTAGCATTTCTCACTTTAGTGCATCTTATTATTCTAAAATGACTCTCATGAAATTTGTTCTTTCTACCATATACTGTGTCCCTTAAGCACAATAACAGCAGCAATACTATGCACACATCAGTACTATATAAAAGTTTCTAGAGGGATTTAATCTTATATTGTATGTTAGAGTCATTCAGAGAAACAGAACTAATAGAAGGTATAGAGAGAGGAAAAAAAAGAAAGAGATTTACTATACGGAATTTGCTTGTGTGTTCATAAAGGCTGAAAAGTCTTATGATTTGCAGACAACAAGCTAGAGATCTATTAGAGCCAGTGGTACAGGTCTAGTCCAAATGTCAACAACCTTAAGATCCAGGTAGAGCTATGTTTCAGTTCAAGTACAAGACAAGAGAAAGCTTATATTCAAGGTAGTCAGGCAGGAGAAGCTCCTTTTACTCATGGGAGGATCAGCCTTTGTGTTCTATTCAGGCCTTCAACTGATTGAATGAGGCCCACCACATTAGGGAGAGCAATCTGTTTTATTCAGTTTACCAATTCAAATATTGATATCCCCCAAAACACACTCACAGACACAGAGAGAATAATGTTTGACTAAATATCTGGGCATCCGACTACTGCCACAAATTGTTATATAAACATTTCATGCATTTTATTATTATAATGATAGTCTCTCAGAATGAATAGTGTAATAAAAAAAGACTTTGATTTATCTGTACTATTTTATTTCTTCTGTCAAAAGTTTTTTAAAAAGCATATTAAAAATGTAACATTTGAGAAATATAAGTATTTGAAATGCAAGAATTCAGCAATAAACCATTAAGACATTTTAATGTAGTTTCTTATAATTGTATATCAGTGGGGAATATTTTTACTACTACCACCAATATTAGGTAAGATTCATTGAATCCTTGCACTTGTGTGATGTGGTATTTTGCAATAAATTTTTATCATTCTCATTAGGTCTTAGAAAACCATATAAGGAAGTTACTATCTCATTTTACAATTCATTATTTAGACTTCAAGGTTAATTATTTCTCAAATTTTACTTAGTAAAAGAAACAATTGGAATTTTATATTCTAAATTATTTCATTTTTAAAAGTGAACTTTCTTTTATTATTTCAAATTAATATAAGAGTGCAAATTTCTAGGTTATACCCTCCCATTATTTACTTTAGTTGAGATACCACCAATCGCCCTCCTTCCCACCAATCATCCTCCTTCTGCCTCCTTCTTCTTTCCTTTTTCTCCCCTCCCCTTGCTACACTATATTTGTATTATATCATTCATGTGAGCATGTAGTTGTTTGTATATTGGTTTCATATTAGTATTGAGTACACTGAATCTTTTTTTCCTCATTCTTGAGATACTTTACTAGGACACATGTGTTTCAACTCCATCTAGGTAAATATAAAAGATTTTTTTTTATCTTTTCTTATGGCTGAATAAGTACTCCATGGTGTACATATACCACAGTTTGATAATCTATTCATGGGCTGAAGGCATTTGAAAGTTATGGTGTGTTTCTGTTTTTCAGTTTTGTCTCATACTATAGTATAACTTGTCCTTCATTATTATTTAATATAAGAATGAGCATCTTACCATGTAACTAACTATTCTTTGTGAAAGTGACTTTGAATAATTATCTTTCAAACCATTTATTTCCTTTACATATTAGAGTTTGAGATTATTTATGATGTATTGTTATAGGTAAGTGTCTCTTTACTGCTTATGATTTCTTCTGTATTTTACCATATAATGCATGTTCCCTTTGTTATATCTTCTTTAGGTATTTAGAGTAATATCCCCAGCTTTAAATTCTATTACTACTACTGCATACAGAGTATCCCAAAAGTTACTCCTAAAGTCACCATACATAGGGAAAATGGGAAATTGTAGCTACATGTACCTTTATTTGCAAATATTCATTACAAAATTTCACAAAATATTTACAAAATAATTCCTACACGATAGCCACCTCTTAGTAAAAATTTTTAATGAGTATTTTATAAATAAAGGTACAATTAGCTACAATTTCCCATTTTCCCTATGTATGGTGACTTTAGGGATAACTTTTGAGACACCCTATATTATTTTGAACTTCAGCTTTCTTCTTGTTTTTGTCATCTTCCACAATTTTACTCTATCTCATTATAATTTAGGATTTCTGACCAAGAATATTATTTTGAATCATCACAATAATGATAAAAATATTTTTCACATTTATATTTAGTTTATTAATTCATTTTACATTTACATATATACTTTAATTTTTTTAATTTTTTGTAGTTGTATTGCTTAGTACTCAAAAATTTAGTACTCCCATTGTTTATTAATTTTCATTGATGTGTAGAATAGAAAGAGTATATCTTGAAGTAACTTCTTCAACATTAGATAGAATAAGGGGACCTTTGTATTTGTGGGTTCTGAATCTGCAGATTCAATCAACTGTGGATAGAAAATATATTTTCTTAAATGACGGTTGAGTGTGTACTAAACATGTAAAGATTTTTTTCTTTTCATCCCAAACATCATAAGATAAATATTCACATAGCATTTACATTATGCTAGGTGTTATAAGTAATCTAGAAATGATCTAAAGTAAGAGACTTGAGCCTCTGTGGATTTTGGCATCTGCTGGTAGTCCTGGGAGCATTATCCTGTAGATACTGATGATGACTGTATATATTGTTGAGTTATTGGGTATCCCAAATACGTCTCTTGTACCATTATATGTGAATAGCAATTCTCCTGAGTATCAATTCTTGGCTACACAAAATTTCTCTTCCAAATTCTAGAATTACTTTTCAATTCTTTTCTAGAATTACATACTTCAGAATACTAGTATGAATTTAGATCTCTAGCAAAGTTTTTTCTTTAGAAATAGAACTTTTAAAATTGTCTATAAATTGACTTTATATAGAAGATAATCCACAGAGGTGTACTTTGTTTAAGTCACCAAGTGACTGTTTTCCTTTGTTTTGTGTTACTATTTTTTTTAATTCCTTTTTTGTTTGTTTATTTATCCTAGGAAAAGAGAACTATTAAGATCTGTAGTTTACTAACAGGTAGGGATTAAACATGGCTTTGAACAACTTAAAGTCTTTCAAATTTGATTTAAGGCTGAATCTTACCTTAGTTATTAGGAGAAAAGGTATAGTTTATGTGTATACTTGATAGTTTAATTTTTCAGTTTCTACCAAGGATTTATTTATAGTTGCATTTCCTGGCATAAAATGGAAACTTCTGCTAACCAAGTTGAATGACTGTGGTATTTTCAACAGGTGCAATGTATGCCCTCCCCCACCTCCACCCCCCGCCACAACACACACACAGGAGCAGCCTTCATGGACTTCCATTAGATGTCATCCTTCTTTTGCTACACCTCTGGACAGTAGCACTGAATATATCTTCTTTTAGATAGGTTCAGATCTTACAGTCTTTACTGCAGGAGCAAAAGGTCTACCTTCCTACCTAAAGATGGACAGACTTATTCAGTTTCCAGTGCCATAACTTACAAAGTCTCCTGAATGAATCTTTAAATTTAGTTCTATTGGCTTTACAAAAAGTCAAAATTCCCTTATGATAGTGTCAATAGAAGGATCCAAAGAGTAAACTCTCTGAGATCTTGTGATTTTTTTTTATTTTTGTTCTTTGTCATTGTAGGAGGTTGAAAAGGGGGTGTATCCATCAATGCCACTTAGATGGCATTTTGATCTTGAAATTTTCTAATGTTTTCTTTGGTTTAAATTATGTGGATTATAATTATGTGGATCATTGGCTTTCAAATTATATTTGCTATTTTCTTCCTTCTTATATTTTACTGACAACTTATGGACTACTTTTGAGTTATTAGATAGACAGAGATATTGATAGGTGGAGAGATAAAAATAATATTTTAAACTGAAGGGAAAATATGAGAGAAAATCACCATAAATATAAAAATGAACTGAGATAAGCAGAAGTAAAAATAAACAAACAAAAGAAAAAACAAGTGAAATTTTGTCATGATTTCATCATTACATTAATAAATTATTGCTATTTACTTTAATTTCCTAGTTTCATGTAAATTTTCATGGCTCAAAAGAAAATGAGAAATGGCTAACAAACACATGAAAAAATGTTCATCATCTCTATATATTAGAGAAATGCAAATCAAAACAACCCTGAGATATCATCTAACCCCAGTGAGAATGGCCCACATCACAAAATCTCAAAACTGCAGATGCTGGCGTGGATGTGGAGAGAAGGGAACACTTTTACACTGCTGGTGGGACTGCAAACTAGTACAACCTTTCTGGAAGGAAGTATGGAGAAACCTCAAAGCACTCAAGCTAGACCTCCCATTTGATCCTGCAATCCCATTACTGGGCATCTACCCAGAAGGAAAAAAATCCTTTTATCATAAGGACACTTGTACTAGACTGTTTATTGCAGCTCAATTTACAATCGCCAAAATGTGGAAACAGCCTAAATGCCCACCAACCCAGGAATGGATTAACAAGCTGTGGTATATGTATACCATGGAATACTATTCAGCCATTAAAAAAAATGGAGACTTTACATCCTTCATATTAACCTGGATGGATGTGGAAGACATCATTCTTAGTAAAGCATCACAAGAATGGAGAAGCATGAATCCTATGTACTCAATTTTGATATGAGGACAATTAATGACAATTATGGTTATGGGGGGGAAACAGAAAGAGGGAAAGAGGGAGGGGGGTGGGGCCTTGGTGTGTGTCACACTTTATGGGGGCAAGACATGATTGCAAGAGGGACTTTACCTAACAATTGCAATCAGTGTAACTGGCTTATTGTACCCTCAATGAATCCCCAACAATAAAAAAAAAAAAAAAAAAAAAAGAATCAGGCATTTGCCCATTGTGAGCTCAAAGTTTTTCCCCTTACCTATACCACAAGTGGAACATGGTACAACAGGCTCACTGGGAATTATACTGACCCCTAACCTCATCTCTAATCCTTGAGGAGGAGAAACAGATGGCATCCCTACCTGTAGTCGCACATGTGCCATATTTGCGGTATCACCAACTCAGTCACAAATGCTTCTTCTCACGTTTACCTGTCTTAACTTATGTACCTTAGTGGCTATTATATCTCATAACTAGATGTCTATTTGATCAAATCTGTCCTTCATACTTTAACAAGATTCACCTGGGTTTAAATGTCATTGTGGGAGAGGACATGCAGATATATGTGCTTGGGTACTGTACCCTTTTTAGAAATGACTCATCACTTTCTCCAAATCCATGAATAGGTTTTGAGTATTGGTTTTCTCCCAACAGTGACTTCTATTTAGTATCTTTCTATTTTGTACCTCTGACCTTTTCTTCAGCACTCTGCCTTATGTAGTTTCTCCCTTGTCACAACTGCCAAACCAAACAATAACAAAACATGTTCAGTACTTTCCTAGAAGCTAGAGATACAAATATCTTGAATAGAACTCTAGTTGAGCACATATTCCAACAGCACTTGGAATGATTCAGCCTGATGCCTAATTATGGGAAGAAACAACAGAAATACAAGAAGCATTTGCTTCTAAATAACTCATTAGATGTAGCTGTATAAATAAAATTAGGTGATCCTTGCTTCTAAGGAAATACTATATACAATATGGATTGCAAAGTTGATGTTAGAAGACTTGTTATCATGATTGTACATATGTGATTTTAGACCTGGTAAAAGTTAGAGGAAATTTTTTCTGAGACTGTTGGTCTCTTTCTAATATCTGTAATTCATAGAAGAGGTTATCCCTATGCATCAATGGGGGAAAGAAAGATTTTATCTATACTTATTGCATGGATGACATTAAATCTGATACCAGTGTTTCAGGTTCTTGGTCTCCAGGATTCGAAGAATGAATCCACAGGCCATAGAATCAGTGGTAAGACAGAATTTATTTACAGAAACAAAACTTACAACTTATTAAAAAAAAAAAAAAAAAAAAGCTCCTGGCAGAGAGAACTGAGGAGGGGAACAATCTCTCCTGCTCTCAATTTGAGGTCTGTTCTCGGGCTCTCTGCTCAGGGAGTTATATAGTCACAGGGGTTGTTTTGCCCAACTCAGTGTTGACTCTTAGGATGTGAGTCCTAAAAGTCATCTAATCAGCAGCAAGGTAGGAGCTCTCAGGCCCTGGAAATTCACATGAGGAGACAGCAAGGTCTATCCATGAAATTGACCAGCCAGAAGTGCAGGGGGAGGAGACAGCAAGATACCAGTGTCTCCCCCCAGGTATGGGCCCTTCCAGCAAACTGGTTCCTCCTGCCCCCGCAGAATCAACACTGCTAGGGCTAAGGTGGCAGGTCCTGGTGCTACCTTGTCCTGCATCAAATCAACAAAAACAAGCAAGTTCTTTTTTGAGATTTTGGTGGTGAAACATTCTACTCTGTCTTCTAATATAACGTTCAACTTGCCTAGGTTCTTTTCAAACATAATGGGAACATCAAGATGAATAATGTGGTAATTCATTTCTTGCAAAAACCTCAAAGTATATTGTAATTATTTCAGTTCCTTTTTTTTTAATGGTATGGGTGTTTCTAGGATATGTTAGCCAGAGTCTACAGATGAGGACATTAAAATACAGAACAACTATAAATGGAGTTCATGGGTGCAGAGTAAATATCAAGTGCGAGGCAAATATCAGTGTGCCACTAACCTCATTAGCCTCTCATTCATGCAGATTCTTCTGGGCTTCTGATTTCGTTCTGGCTAGATGAACTGGAGTCAACTGGTCAGCAGCCTCTGAATGGAGGTTTCTCCAAATGCTTCAGGATCATCAGAAGAAGAATTTCAGTGTGCACCACATGAGCCAAGCAAGCAACAGCTTTTTTTTTTTTTTAATTGAAAGTGAAAAGACCAAAAAAACAAACAAAAAGAAAAACCTGTTACTTGTTTTGCTCATGTGGTACACCCTGAAATTCTTCTTTGTGAAAGGACAGGCTTGGTGCCCATAGCACAATGGTTACAGTGCCATCCACATACACTGAGGCTGGTGGGTTCAAACCCAACCCAGGCCAGCTAAAAAAAACAAGGACAATTGCAACTAAAAATAGCCAGATGTTATGGTGGGTGCCTGGAGTCCCAGCTACTTAGGAGGCTGAGGCAAGAGAATCACTTAAACCCCAGAGTTTGAGGTTACTGTGAGCTGTCATGCTATGGCACTCTACCAAGGGCCACACAGTAAGATTCTGTCTCAACAAAGAAAGAAAGAAAGTGAAAGGACATTCTTAAAGGCAATAGTGGGCAAACTTGAGAAGTCTTACTAATTGAGGGGAGGAATATTCAATGCTGAAGAGTTGGTTTTTACTAAGAATCTGGGTAATAATTTCCTTGAATCACGTTCCCTCCCATTTTTTGCTATATAGGATTGTCTCATAACTGTCACGGCCATTTCAAGGGCAAGAGGAATTTTAAAATTGCAATGTAAATGATACTGTAATTAGCTAAAGTTTATGTAAGGTGACAGAGATAGCTGACAAGCCAGAAGCTTGTTCTTACCTGCAGTTATCAGCCCCTCTAGTTAGCTTCTGCCTGAGAGTTGTTTACTTTAACACCTCCACAGAATCTTCACGCTTTTGAATCTAATCTCAGGCCCGTCTTCTCATCTCTCACTCCAATAAACTGAGTTAATTGTGTAGCCTGAGTCTAATAAGGAATACAGTGTTGCAACCATTGATCTTCCTGGTTTCAGCCATTCTCGCTGAATTGACCTCAAATGAACAAAATCCATTGGCAGGTGGTTAGTCCAGCCTAAACACCAAAGATTGCTTTTTAATGAACTTGTAATATAAGGTTCTGACCAGAAAAAACATGCACACAACAGAAAAATATTGGCATACTACATGATTGATTAAGGGTGAATTCTAATACCATGCTTGTAAGAAATAAAAAATGAGCATAGGCTAGACTATTTGCCATTATGAATCTTGTTTTTCATGGCCAAACTCACAACTAGACAAGATCTCTGGAGTAGCAGAGTAACTTGAAGCTTACTATCCCTGAGAAGTGTGTGTAAAGCTAGTTTACCAATTATCAAGTAAACTTTATATTTCTTTTTACACCTTCGAATGAAAAGTCACAACATACAAAATTAATAAAGATAAGAATGATCCCCACAAAGTAAATTAAGCTAAAAAATAATTGAGTCAGTTTCAAAAATAAATAAATAAATAAATAAAACAGCAGGATTACTTTGTCTAATGCAATGAAATAGTAATTCCTTAAATGCATCTTTATTGGCCTGAAAGAAAGCCAGAATTTTCCAACACGCTTTATTCCCAGGAAAGCAACTAAACCATTGCAAAAATATCTGTAATTTAAGGTACAGCATTGCACAATTATGTGTTAATGGTACGCTTTGATCTTTATCACCTCTGGAGCACCAGATAGATCTGCTAAGTTGTGACAAACCCTGTGTTCCAGGACATACACAATCTCATGTGTAGTAAAAAGTTTAGGCAGTAAAAAGTTTAGACGCACTGTGCAGATGAATATTTACGGACTTCTGTGCACAGGAACTCATAGAAAATTATGTACCACTTAAGTTGGATGCTCAGAAGACCATTCTGTCTAATGAAATGTCATCCCGCTATGATCTAAAGGAAAAAAATCAAAACCCACAGCAGCATTTCTCACTCTACCTTCCTGTGTAGGGGAACTTATGTAAAGAAATCCAACAACCCATCTCCTCAAGTCATTCTAATTTTCTTTTTTGGTTCTTCTCTCTCCCAGATCAAAGAGCCAGTAAGAGATTGTGTAACTTTAAAATGAAGAAACAAACGAAAAGTTAAAACAATAAATATATCTTAATGTTAGATATGTAGGGACAACAGTAGAAAGGCTTTATTTTATTATTTGCACTAATGTGACTATAACTGAGTTATCATAATTTTAATACAGTTAACAGCAAAACATCAAGTGAGGAGAACGTTAGTTTAGAGCAGATCAAACTAGACTGAATTTGAAAAGAGGAAAAGCAAAGTCAGAAACAGGCACTTGTTCATGCACAACACAGCTTGTTAAACTAAGGTCAGGAGTATGTATGTATGTAACAACACAGTTTGTTAAACTAAGGTCAGGAGTCCAGTTGCTGAGCTGAGATCCAAATATGAGATAATTCAAAACTAAAATATAACAAAGCAGTTTATTCATAGGTTTCTCCTTCACTTCATTACAGTCTGGATGTTCACTCCAGCAGTCACTCCATCAGTTTTTACCAAATAAAAATAATCCTAGAATGCATAATTTCCCGTTGTAGTACCTTTGGAGTCATTCTGGACCTCTGATTTCATCGCTTAAACAACAGGTGCCCCAGGATGTATAAGGACTAGAATTTCCATGTCAAGTATGTCATGACTCATGCTATTTTTCTTTTTTTAATTTTTTTTTAGTTTTTGTGGAAATGGGATCTTACTAAGTTGCCCAAGCTAGTCTTGAACTCCTGGAATCAAGAAATCCTCCCGCCTCCTACAGTGTTGGGATTACACATATGTGCCACCATACCCAACCTGTTATTTTATTTTTGATCCTGGTTATATTAAATAATTATTTATTACTTTCTCAATTTCTTATTGATTAGATTATGTTGTAATATTTTTTACTAGAAATGATCTTGACAGTAGAATTACAGATTTTGTACCAGTTTTCAAATGCATAGTTCAAAGCACAACTACATAGAAAAGCTTGCAATTCCAGAAGTTATTACTATATTAAAAACAATTTATAGCTTTGCTCAAAGTTCCAATTGCTATATAAATTCAGTCACATTAAGCATTGGAAAAATTGATATACATGGAGCTTTAACTACGTACATGTATTTACTTTTTTAAGACTATGGGGAATTTTCTCTCATTTCTATTTTTTTTTCTTAAATTAAATTAACCCATGTTCTTGGGTGAAGAGAGAAAATTCTCTGCTGAGCCAGTTGAAACAATGTTGTTTTCCTGAAGGATTTATACCATCCTCAGAGATGCTGTTTCTCCTTGTGAAAACAGCAATCTCTCTATTAATTCCAGTAGGTCAGGCAACAAATAATTTTGAGCATGAACTCTATGCCCAGTTCTGCTCTAGGTATTGCTCTTTTCCATACACGATGTAGTCCTTTCTATGTTGAAGAAATTCTCTTCTAGTGGAGACATCATATTTGTGGAAAATATTACAAAAAAATCCTTTGTAGCGATTTTTGCAAGGTATAAAAAGAATAATAATGTTGAATTTTTTAGAGGAGCTGTTTCCTCTCTTATGTGATTCTAAATATACTTGCTTCATCACCTCATTATTTCTTACAAAAGCTGTTAGATCGCCCATCAACTGGGATGCTGCGATAGATGATTCTGCCATTCAGTTCCAATGAACTTGTTAGATCAATGCTGAGGGAAAGGTCATGAATTTTGAACTTCTAAGATGCCATCTTATCCATATTATGACATACCATATTATATGTTTCCCTAATAATGAATATTTTTAGCTCAAAAGTGACCTCTCTTATATTATCACAAATCCTGCACAATTCTGATCATCACCATTATTAATATGGTTTCTTTGTGATGTAACTACTCATTAGATCTGGAAGGATGGGGTTAGGGCTAGAACCAAGTAGTGATGCCCAATATTCCCTGGGAGACTTTAGAAATCAGAGCTTAGAATGTAAAATAATCTAACAAACAAAACCAAAAGAAAAATACCTTACTAGTATGTCAAAAATGATGGTGAGGATCTGAGGATCTGAGATCTTACCCTCATTGTAATTTCACGATAGCCTGACAGATTCACAGATTCTGACAGAAGATGAAAATTCTTGGATCAGACAGAAAGGGTTTTATCATTCATGGTACAGCAGGCAGCATAATTCTCCTGTTTACCTTGCTTCTTCTTAGCCCCTAACCCAATTCATATGGGAGCAATACTGCAAAAACAGTGAGTTTATATCACAACTAAAGAACCTTGAGCTTAGCAAAGCCCCAGTCTTTTAAGGTACCTGCTAGAAAATCTTCCCAATATTTTCCCTGGAGGGGGACAAGAAAAAAAACCTGCCATCTACCCCAGAAGGAGGCACTACCTCTATCTTTCATGGCTGTTTAGCTATATAAAGATCCTTGGAAAAAAAGAGTTCAAAACAAAAGCTGATAAAAAAAATGTACAGAAATTCCATAGAGAAATGTCTCCATCCAACACGTTATAAAGTAGAATTGCAGGAAAAAAATTTGAAGTCAAGAGATATTTTATAGAAATAGGCAATGGCTAACTGCTACTGCCAGTAATATTGGTTATACATTAATATCAGTATATAGACCAACATGGGAGACAGAATCTATGGAAAGATGAAATTATCTCAGTAGGTTAACTCTACCAGTTTCCACGTAATTACTCATAACCCGTTAACAAAAAAGGAAATCAAAGCTTTAGACACTGTTATTATGTTATTTTGAAAATCGCTATCTTTGTTAATATAAGCATCATTTAAGAAAAACTGACAATGCATTTTATTTGAAACTATGGTTAAAATAATTTTGGACTTTCTGTGTATTTGCATTGATTACAGAAACACATAAATGCAACTTTAAAAACATTAGAAATCTATTTAGATTTAAATTATTCTAATTTGACTATTTTAAGAAATATTTAGTTTCATAGTATCAATTGTCTCAGGTAGTTGGCCTTTGAAAGTCATGCTATTGTTTCATGGAAATAAAATTATTCAGAAGCAATTATAATTTCCCTCTTGATTATTCTAGATTGTTTTTTTTTTTTTTTTTTTTTTTTTGTAGAGACAGAGTCTCACTGTACCGCCCTCGGGTAGAGTGCCGTGGCATCACACGGCTCACAGCAACCTCTAACTCTTGGGCTTACGCGATTCTCTTGCCTCAGCCTCCCGAGCAGCTGGGACTACAGGCGCCCGCCACAACGCCCGGCTATTTTTTTGTTGCAGTTTGGCCGGGGCTGGGTTTGAACCCGCCACCCTCGGCATATGGGGCCAGCGCCCTACTCACTGAGCCACAGGCGCCGCCCTCTAGATTGTTTTTTAAAACTGGGTTCAGTACTTGCTGAAACAACCCTGAGAAAGCTAAGCTTTTTAGTGAGACTGTTATTAGACTACATCCAAGGATTTCTTGTGTTTTGCAGTGCTTACACTATTAAATAGCAAAATCTCCTTACTATTTTCTTGAAGTCAATTTAGAGAGACTACAGAAAATCTTAAAGCTGAACTTTAAGTTGAGTAGGAAGCAGATCAAATCAGTTCCTCATGTGCCTAGAAATGTTTTTAAAAATCTAAAGACTGTTGGTGGTGAGGCTTAATAATTATAAAGTAGAAATTAATCAAACTACTCCAGTAAGTGCCTAGTTTTAGGCTTGGTAATGTATGGACTCAAAAGAAGAAAAGTAATATATGGACTCAAAAGATTCGAAGATCTAGAATCTGAGCAGACTTGAACTCAAAATAAAGAATAATTATTTATTATCATTAATCACTTCTGTAGATTTTGAGAGAAAAGTTTGATCCTGGAGACAGTCAGACATGCCCAGAGTGCACTTCTGCTTTGTTCCGATTCCCTTCCTCACTTCCAGCTGCTGCTGTGCAAAGCCATCTTGTGTTTGAATAGGAAACCAAGAACCTCTTCTCGTTGTGTTTATGTTTTTATTTATAACTACACTTGTGTGCATCTATGTGATTTCTTATTTTCAAGTTATCATAGAGAAATGACATAATAGAGAAATTGCTGTTTCAGTGTGTTGTTACTGAGAAAGATTAAACAGGAAAGAAATAATACCGTACAACTATGTATTTGGTGTTGGATTAACTAGGAGGAGACCAAAGAAACAGGTTTACCTTTATTCTAATTAAATATTTAATTCACTACAGTGATTCTTTTTGTCCTTAAATAAGAATCTAGATTTATTGTGGTAGCTTTTTTTTTCCAGCTCCACAAACCCACATGCCTTGTGTCTTGCTGCTGGCTCTTTAAAGCAGTTTCCTGCAGGCCTGGCTCAAAACTCATGTTCCCTCTTCCATTCTTTGCTGTTGTGGAGAAATAAAGATTCAGGAAGTTTTATGCAAAAAGTTCTGGAAATGTCACATGTGTTTTCTTGGTATCACTTATTCTTGGGGTATGTGTACAACATGACAGTTCAGCCTGAATTGCTTATTCAAAATAAAATTTAAAACCATTAGAACAGGGCTTAGCGCCCATAGCACAGTGGTTAGTGTCAGCCACATATACCGAGGCTGGAGGGTTCAAACCCTGCC
Source organism: Nycticebus coucang (assembly GCF_027406575.1). Classification (NCBI taxonomy): domain Eukaryota; kingdom Metazoa; phylum Chordata; class Mammalia; order Primates; family Lorisidae; genus Nycticebus; species Nycticebus coucang. The sequence goes on along the minus strand of NC_069786.1, from coordinate 35,089,887 downwards.
TGGGCCTGCTAAACATCAGTGACAACAGAACAAAAAAATAGCCGGGCGTTGTGGCAGGCGCCTGTAGTTCCAGCTACTTGGGAGACTGAGGCAAGAGAATCACTTAAGCCCAAGAGTTTGAGGTTGCTGTGAGCTGTGATGCTACAGCACTCTACCGAGGGTGACATAGTGAGACTCTGTCTCAAAAAATAAATAAATAAAACTAAATAACTGACTAAAATAAATAAATAAATGAAACCATTAGAACAGGGATGGAAGGATTATCTTTTGTTTCTCTTAGCAATAAACCAGTTTGAGATAATGCAAGGCCATTTAGAGTCCATGAAACAAGTCATTTACTTTAGCAATTGCCACATATTTATTTCTCTTTCTAGACTCTGATGTACTAAAAGAGAGCAGAAGAATAGTAGCAGTTTCAATTTGTAAATACTCCTACTTAACCGAATTCTCAATAACTGATTACAGAACATGGAATAAATGGAGAAAAGCACTGCATAAAATCCTGATATATAAAGAGATAATTTTGAATGAAATAATACTTTCTAGAACCTTTAACTATACCTCAATTTTTCTCCCTCTTGCAAAACAGCAAAGTAAATATAGCCATCAAAGATCTGTGCTAGTGCCTTGTCTTTTCACTTTGATTTTGAGTATATATATATATAGTATAGTATACTATATATATAGTATAGTATAGTATATACTATACTATACTATATATATAGTATAGTATATAGTATAGTATAGTATATATATATATATATATTTGAGACAGAGTCTCAGGTTGTCACCCTTGATAGAGTGCCATGGCATCATAGCTCACAGCAACCTCAAACTCTTGTGCTGAAGTGATTCTCTTTCCTCACCCTCCTGAGTAGCTATGATTACAGGCACCCAGCACGACACCTGGCTATTTTTAGAGAAGGGGTTTCAATCTTGCTCAGCCTGGTTTGGAACTCTTGAATGCAAGCAATCTGCCTGCCTTGGCCTCCCAGAGTGCTAGGATTATAGGCAAGAGCCACCAAACCCATCCTAATTCTTGAGTATATTTATCTATGAGATATAGGTAGTAAAAACCTTTGACTTAACTGCCTCACAGGTTATAATAACTATCAGTTAAGATATCAATAGAAACCCTTTGAAAAGAAAAACTACGGACTCAACATAAATTTAAAATGGCATTATAATTATTGTGGATGTAAACATTCACAAATAAAATGTTTTATTTGTGAAGCAATAATTGTAATTTGGGGCATACACACAGACCAAGTAATCTTTGGTAAACACGTGTCCGAAGAACAAAGGAGAGGTTGGGAATATTATGAAAAGGGAGAAATGTTGTGTACTGCTTTGCAATAAGGTTTTTGGCACTAGTAAAGTTTTGGGGGACTGGCAAACTCCTACTGGTGTGATGGTGATGGCTAAAAGTAGTCTTAGAGTCACAGTAGATTGTTTCAATAGCTCTCAAATCCATTTTCGTTGAGTATGGCAGCAGTGACCCAATTTATGTGATTATCTTTCACAATAGTAGAATAATTTTTGTCAGAAAAACTTAAAATTGTCTCATTCACAGAGATGACCGTCACTACTATTTTTTTTTGTATTTTCCATAAACTGAAATGAAACAATGTGTTGTTGTTATTATAATAAAATTTACTTTTTTATTACAACATATTAAACTTTGCATAATGGAAACCATTTTATAAGTTTTGTATGGATATCATCTTTGGATATAAAGTATGCTAAATTGGAGATATTATTATTATTGTATATGTTTAAGGTATACAAAATGATATTTTGATATACCTATTGAAATGGTTAAAATAGTCAAGCAAATTGACCATGTCCATCATCTCTTATAGCTACCATTTCATATGTGTGATAAAAGCATGTAAAATCTACTCTCAGAAAATTTCCAGTATTCAATACTACATTATAATTACAGTCTTTATGTTGTACCTGAATTTGCAAACTTACTCATCCTACATATCTGCAACTGTGTGTGCTTTTTGGCCTGTATCTTTTTTTTTTTTCTTCTCTACCTCCAACCCCTGGTAACCACTGTTTTATACTCTATATATTTGACTTAGAAATATATCCTCACATAATTCAACTCTTAAAAAAAAAAAAAAGGGAAATTCTGTCATTTGTGACAACTTGGATGAACCTGGTGACATTATACTCAGTGAGATAAGCCAAAGATACATAGATGCTGCATGATCTCACTTATACATGGAATCTAAAGCAAAAAAAAGAAAATCCCCAAATTTACATTTTAATGAACTGAATAAACTAGCTTTGTTCTTATACCTTCAATTTTTTTTTTTTTTTTAACTCTAGTTAATCCTGGAGACGTATTACCTCGCATATGTAAAGCTGAAGAATTCCGCTGCAGAAACAGACACTGTATCCAAGCTCGGTGGAAATGTGATGGTGATGATGACTGCCTAGACGGAAGTGATGAAGACTCAGCAAATTGCTGTATGTTCTTCAAGCAAACTTAAAATTGTATTTTCCTGAGTTTTTGAGTATATGAATTATCAAAGCAGTTTACAAAAATCTAAAAATTCCTTTGATGCAAATGGACTCAGTTTTATTTCTCAGCCATGCTTTTGCATGAAAATTAGACCATAGATTAACTCCTTCGCATAGTTTTAAAGCACTACTTCTCACATCCTTTCTCTTTTTTTTTTTTTACTTTTTTTTTATTAAATCATAACTGTATACATTGACATGATCATGGGGCATCATACACTCGCTTCATAGACCATTTGACACATTTTTATCACAGTGGTTAACATAGCCTTTCTGGCGTTATCTCAGTTGCTGTGCCAAAACCTTCACATTCTACATTTACCAAACTTTATATTATTATTTTAATTGCTCTGAAAATCTTCTTTTCTGTTCTATGGTGTCAGTGGCACCACACCACTCTCAGGGGTTGTTGTAGGGGGCCTTTTGGATTTTTTAATTTTAAGATTAAGAAAATCAATTTAAACCCCCGAAAGACAGAGTTATTTGTACAGAAGGTCACTATCCACTCCACTGCTCCTTGGCATCAGAGCCTTGAAGAAGATCCAAGGAAACAGACATGGGTTTGGAACATGTTATTACCCAGCTTCACTGGTCTAGTACATAGTAGGAAACACATATGGGGCTCTTAGATAGAAATAAAAAGTTTGATTTTTTTCCCCCTTAGTCTTCTATTTAGCTATTTATCATCTGCTGGGATAGGAATAGTTTTATGTTTCTGGTAGAGATACCGAAATTATCCACATACAGGTTAGGAAAATATTTAGGGAAGTGCATTAAATAAGGTTTACACAATATATTTGATTAGAGTCACTAGCTGAATGATTTTGGAGGTTAAAAAGTATTTTCATATAAAGAAGGACATGTGGACAAATGTAGCTTGGGATTTGACATAGGGACATTGTTTTAAAAAGAATTTTTTTCTCTTAATTAATGACTTTATTAGATTAAAGTGACTGAACTAATTGAGGGTTCATCCTACATTTTCTTTGGCTAAAAATTAAGAATATAAAATGGAGTTTTAAAGGTCTTTTATTAAGACAGTACAAAATTGGTTTGGGTATTTATATCATGCAACCATTTGTGCTTTGGGACAAACAAGAATATGGACTTTCAAATATTTTTAAATTGTATACCAAAATATTATACACAGATTATAATCAATTTGCAATCAGCACATAACCACAGCATTACTCTTTCTTTATTTCTAAATATTAGCCCTGACTTCAATATTATGTACTTCTTATTTTTGATCCCATTAATATCTGTACTGTAAAATGTGAATTCAAAAATAAAATCTTAAATACTAAATTGACACAATTGGCCAAAAGTATTGGAGTGAGAGGAGCATTTCATCTGGGGGTAAAGGATGTTCTTTTTGGCTTCTACTTTTAACAATATAAATAATGTAATATTTAGTGATTAATTTAATTGCTACACCCCCTCAAATTTACAATCAGCATTATTATTTATGGTTTTAATGAAAGCTCTCTACATATCAGCTTCTTCTGTAGTCACGGAACCCAATGCCTGAGCAAAGCACAAATATTTCAGCACAATATTTACTATTAGTTCTTTAGGTCCCCAAGGTGACTTGTCCTTTCTATCAACTTAACAAGGAAATTCACCTTTTCTGTTGCTATTGGGTGCATTGTGGTTGTGCTGTTAATTACAATGTTAAAATTTCTAGTAAGTAATTTTTTTCTGATTATTATCATTTTTCATTTCATCACCTAAGTCATGAATTTTTGGTCTTCTATTTCACTTATAATTCATACTCTGTCCTATCAATAAATCCTATTTCTTTTATTTCCTAAATAATTTTTTATCTTTGTTTCTTCTCAATTTTCATTGGCTCTCGTCTTAGATTAACTCAACAGTGCCTTTCTTTTACTCTTGCCACTTTTCCTCCTCTGACTACAGCCCACTTTCCACACTGTTTTCAGAATGGTAATTATAGAATCTATTGGCTCATATATAAGGTACTTCCTATTCTGTCTCATATTTACATTTCTAACCTTTAGTCTATCATGCACTGACCTTTTTTGTCTTTATGAAGTTGAACTATAAGCAGATCTCCAAAACATGTCCTTTTGTTTTTCTGCTCTGTGACACAGCATGGACTGTTCCTGGTCTAAGGAATTCCACATAGTTTACCATTACCTCCTTAGGACAGTCTTTTTGATCACCAGAAAATCTCCTCAGTATAACCCAATCAGACTTAAGATTTATCTCATGTGCATTTCTTTATTATAGTAGGTGAAAAATCATATTGCAATTTATGCTTACTTATTTGGTGCATATAATGTATGAATGTCTTCATGAGAAGACCACTGTGTTGTAGCATCTTTGTAGTCTCAGATAGAGTCTGACATATGGATGAACGAATGATTAAGTCAGTGAAGTGATGAACAGCTCAACATCTCTGGCCACTCTCCAGCAGTCTGGTATCTTCTGTCAGCATCACAATTATGATATTTCTGAGGTCTCATAGTTAATACTACATTGCCATATAAATAATTATAGAGATTATTTTCATTTTTAGATACTCATAATTTGTGACCTGGAATTTTGTTATCATTCTATTTTCTGTCCTTCAGTGTGTCAACTCCAAACCAGAAGACTACATTTGAATTTCCTTTCTTCATTGATGAAAATTATAAAAGTCCTTGATTAAGTCTCACTAACACAAATATGCATTATCTTGGGACTTTAAAATGTTGGCCCTCTAATATACAGATGACTTTTATTTCTCTAGGCAACTATACTTGCTGAAGTCCCCAAAGAAAGTAAAAATTATAAATCATGGTCAAATGTTAGAGAATGTAAGTCTTTACCCCAATTTTTTTTTTTTTTACTAAACGTGAATAAAAATTTGCTAAAAAGTGCTAAAACCACTTTATCACCAAATCTACTTTAAAGAAAGTGTTTTGTATAGACTGGTTAGAAATGAACACATTTACTATGCAATAGCATGATAAAATGGCAATTTCTCAGATTCTAGTAAAACTAATACCAAAACTTATTTTTATCATATGGAAGTGCAACCACTGGGCATAAAGAAATTTACTTTTAAAAAAGTGAATGTTGAAATTGTGAAACAAATACTGAAGAGCATGCCAATTCAGTTAGGAATTGAGTCTCCAGAATGCAGGGAAAATAATCATAGAAGGTGAACATTAAGATGGCTCCCCTGTAGTGCTTAGATATTGGAGGTTTAATCCAGGGCTATCCACAGCTTCCTATATGAGGATTGTCTCCTCATCAGTATTTTTTGCGGTTAGCTATTCATTTTTTTGTACTAGAGAAGAAAACTCATTGTGATTTATTTTGTTATTAAAATCACACAGGTTCTTAGATACAGTATCCACTTTAGGTCCCAAGTAATGCATTTTTCTTTTCTGGGTTTTTCCTTCCATTCCTAAGAAACATTGGTTAAAGCAGAATAACAGTAAGCTTATTTAATGTGTTAAGAAATATTTGAGTGTATGTGTGGCTTTAAAAAAAGTATTATTAATATATATAACTAAAATACCTATAATATATACCCTTTATGCTTAACATTAAAATTGGAGTTTAATTTTAAATGCTTTTGGTAAAAAATATTGATCCCCATAAGGGATGGAAAATCAAACAGTTTTATAGCTGGTTTTAGTGGAGACATGAACCATGAATATATTTTCTTTTATTTGAGATTTAATTTTGTGGTGTTTTCTATAAAAATGATACATTCTAATAAAACCTAGAATATTAATATTTGCTTTAAATTATGACAATGAATGACACAAGCTATAGTATTTGTTATAAGTACTGTAACTTTTATGTACCTATAATTCAAAATATTCATACCTTTATCTAATTTAAAATAATGAAACTTGCTTCTCTCTCCACCCTAGTCAATCATAGCTGTCCTGATGATCAGTTTAAATGCCAGAATAATCGCTGCATCCCCAAGAGATGGCTTTGTGATGGAGCTAATGATTGTGGGAGCAATGAAGATGAATCAAATCAAACTTGCACAGGTAACGGTTTGCTTGGGTATATATATAAATCTTTTCCAAAGTTTGTTTCCATAAGAATACAGGTCAGTGCTTTGAACTAAGCTGAACTTTCCTAGAGCTGATGATCTGATTATTGCAGTAGTAAATGAATTCAGGAGTTTGATGCCACAAAGACTAGAATACAAATTATCTTTTCCTTAAACATGACTCTGCTTTCTAAACTAATTTGGCACTTCATCTATCCATGTGGGTTGACTATCAACACACTACTTACACAAGACTTGTCCTTGCTGAATCTTACTTGGCAGTGGAGGTTGAGTTTTGTTACACTCTGAGATAGGCCATCTCACAAGTCTATATATTTTTCCCTTAAAAATGTATAAATCTCATTTAGTCCACTATAAAATATTTTTGTGAATATTTTCTGTTCATGGCACATTATTTATATGAGGTAAGTTGTTTTCTTTTCTTTCCCATAAAATCCCAAGACCACTAGCCTATTTATATTTCCATATAATCTATCCTATTGTAATAAATCTTTGAATCTGTAGCCAGATACTCACCGAATGGAAAGACATAGTTTTTGGAGCAGATGACAACAGAATGGCAGAAAGGTTATTATTGGTCAGATAAATGTGGGAAAAATGATGCTGACTAGCAGCAGTCTAGTGCTCTTCTTTAAATAATGAAGGAAAAAAAGCAGTCCATTTGATGACTCATGCTGATATGATCAGTAAAAACTGATTTTTAAAAAACCATCGCATATAGCAGCATGAAAGTTTATCAACCACACCATCAACTCTTTCTGTCTTTATCACAGTAAACCTTACTAAATAAAAATTATTATAAAGGATAGTGAATACTATACAGGAGCAGCTGGAAAAAGTACACAGGGGTCCAGAAAATTGGTTTCTACTCTTGATTTTGCCGCTGAATTTCTCTTAGAACAACTTATACCTCTCTGCACCTCAATTTCCTTATGCATTTTTTTCAGGACAGTACGATTAAGAATTCACTAGAAATGATTTCCAAAGACATTTTCACTACATACAAAACAGCAATGGCAAGAGAAGAAAAGTTACCTTTTGATCACTGTAACGTGAATCTTATATTCTGCTTTTCCATAGTGACATATTTGCTGAAGATTATGGGCAGTTATTCTTTTGTCTCATAATTAAAAACTTCATCTAATATTTTAGAGTAATTGAATTTTTTAAGTTGTGTGTGTGTGTCCCATAAAGTTTTTCTACAAAAGACTTTGTAAGAGAAAGGAAGCTCTAGGAAACATCTAGTCCCAGATCCGACCTTCATCTAGTATTTTATAGATGGGGTGTGGGAAAAGGGACTTGCCTAAGCTTACATCATTGATAAGAATGTGGGGGAATCTCAACACATTAGTTTTGTCTCCAAGGCTATTGCTGTTTATGCCAAACTACATGCTCCTGCTAGAATTTAAGTTATGGTCAATTGAACTTTACTCAAGTTGCTCCTACAATATCACTATAATTTATAAGGAAGCATTTTTAAGCCAGTGTAATTATTTTTCTTCTAAGGTTAAGATTCATTCCAAAGATTATGCTTCTTTAAGTACTAAATAAATATATATGCTTTCATCTTAAAGCAAAAGGAAAAGATAAAAACAGCATTTTTGATTCAATTCATAATATTACTTCTTCATTTCTACTAAGTTTTAAAGCTCTACGCTTCCACAAGCTTTTTATAGAAGCATTTATGATTGGCCAAATACTTATAGTAGTACAACTGGAAATACTCAGGTATAGAACACATAAAACGATCTTAATTAGTAATATTTCTAATATATTTGAGTCCTGCAGTCCACTAAGAAATACACATAGAACGTGGCTTGCTTAAATGCCACTTTAAGTGATTTCAGCTGAAGTCTGACGCTCAGCACTAGATCTTTTGTTAGTATACTTATGATAGCTATTATGGTCATGGAACATTTTAAGAACTTGAATAAAAAGGAAAAAGAGAAAAATAAATATGCTTTTTAGCTTCAAAAATTATAAAGTGTATGGTCATATTCCAATGTACTTCCATTTCATTTTATCAAAATATATAACTAGGTCACATAGTTTACCAAGCCCATGGAAACCATGGTCTGTATTGGTTCATAGAGACCAATTTCCCTGGGTGGATGATTTCTATCCATTCCTCAATAGGTGTATACATGGACATGAATCCTAGATAAAGTCTTTCTGATGGGTATTTATTTTGCAATTGAACCACTGTTCTAGAGCCATCAGCATTGTGACCATTTTATATCTAAAAGAAAAATGTTTTTACAAGAAGCCCATTTTCCATTTAGTTCCTTTGGAATTTTTCTCTCACGAATCTATTGATTAATTAATTATGAACCAAAGCACTACTGAAAAAATGAAGGAAAATATGCACTACTTTTTCTTAAGAAGCTTAAAAGTGAAGAGTGGGAGAAATATTTGTAAACAGCCTATTGGAATGCCACATTCAAGTACTAAATTTACCCACATGGGAGCACACCTGGGAAGACTACTTTGAGGAGGCAAATTCCTAGCTAAGCCTTATGAAAAGCTTGAGAAAAATTCCTTTTGACTAGATACAGCTAAGAAATAAACGGTATTATAATTTCTGGGGACTTCAATTCTCCATTGATAGAGCTGGACAACCATTGAAGCAGATAATCATGAGACTCTAGACTGGGCACAATGGCTCATGCCTGTGATCCTAGCACTCTTGGAGGCTGAAGCAGGAGAATCCCTTGAGCTCAGGAGATTGAGAACAGCTTGAGTAAGGTAAAGATCTCATCTCTACTAAAAATGGAAAAATCAGCTGCGTGTTGTGGTGAGTACCTGTACTCCCAGCTACTCAAAGGGCTGAGTCGGGAAGATAGTTTCAACCTAGGAGTTTGAGGTTGCTAGAGGTAGGCTGATGCCATAGCTGTCTAGCCTGGGCAACAGAGTGAGATTTTATCCCCCAGAAAATAAAAATTAAAAACAAAAATGAGACTTTAGAACAAATTGACCTAACAGACATTTACAAAACATTCTACACCAAAACTACTGTATATACACTCTACTCTTCAACACAGGGACCTTATTCAAGACTGAACATACCTTAGGCCACAAAACAAGTCTCAACAACTTCAAAACAATAAAGATGATACTATGTATCTTCTCAGACAATAGTGGAATAAAAGTGGAAATCAATTCCAAGAGAAACACTTGAGTAGACACAGAGTGGCAGAAATGAAACAACCTACTACTGAATGATCCTTGGATCCATGAGGAAATTAAGATGGAAATCAGAAGATTTGTTGAACAAAACAACAAGGGACACAAGCTATCAAAATCTATGGGATACAGATAGTAAAAGAATTACTAAGGTGAAAGTTCATAGTCTTCAATACCCACATCAAAAAATCAGAAAGTTCACAAATTCACAGCCTTACAATCTCAAAGAATTAGAAAAAGAAAAGCAAACCAAACCCAATGCCAGCAAAAGGAAAAATAAATAAATAAATAACAAAAACTAAAACAAAACTTAGAGCAGAACTAAATAAAATGGAAACCAAAATAAAACAACAAAAACAAAAAATACACCAAGTCACCAAGATAAAAATTTGATTCTTTGAGAAGATAAACAAAATTGATAGTCCACTAGCCAGATTAGCTAGAATAGAAGAGAAATAATTCAATTAAGCTCCATCAGAAATGAAAAATGAGACATTACAACCTGTACCATAGAAATACAAAATATCATCTGTGAATACCACAGAACTTCCATGCACACAAACTAGAAAACATAGAAGAAATGGAAAAATTCCTGGAACCATGCAACCTTACAAGTCTAAATGAAGAAGAAATGGAAATCCTGCACAAACAAAAAATGGGCAAAGAGATTGAAGCAATAATAAATAAAATCCCTTGACCAGATGGATTCACAGAATTCTACCAGATCTACAAAAAAGAATGGATACCTAAACTATGGTGTTATTCCATAACGTTGAGACAGAATGAATTCTCAGTAAGTCATTCTGTGAAACCAACTTCAGCTTGCAACTAAAGCCAGGAAGAAACACAACAATAAAAGAAAACTACAGACCAACATCCATTATGGACATAGATGCAAAAATCCTCTACAATATACTAGCAAAACTAATTTAGCAGCACATCAAAAAGATAATTCATTATAATAAGTTTGGATTTCATCCAAAGGTTGCAAGAATGGTTAAACAAATGCAAATTAATAAATGTGATTTACCACATAAGCAAGTAAAACAAAGATCAAATAATTATTTTTAATAAGTGTAAGAAAAGTTAGTCAATAAAACCCAGCACCCCTTTCATGATAAAATCTTTCAACAAAGTAGGCTTGTCGGGAACATATCTCAACCTTACAAAAGCATTACTATATGACAATTCCACAGTCAACATCAGACTGAATAGGAAAAAGTTGAAAGTGTTCCTCCTAATTACTGGAAGAAGACAAGGGTGCCCACTGTCTCTATTTCTATTCAGCATAGTACTGGAAGTCCTCGCCAGAGTAATCAGGCAAAAGAAACTAAGAAATGGTATCCAAATCAGGAAAAGCATTTCAAATATATTTCTGTTCACTGCTAATATGATTTTTATCATCTAGAAAACCCTAAAGACTCAACCAAAAGATTCCTAGAACTGATAAATAAATTCATCAAATTCTCAGTTATAAAATCAAGAAATATAGCAGCAGGGTTTCTATGTACTACTAACAGTTAAGCTGAGAGTCAAATCAATTGTTTAATACCATTTACAATAGGTACAAAGAAAATAAAATATCTAGGAACATATGTGTACTTCACTGAGGTAAATGATCTCTACAAGGAGAGCCACAAAACACTAATAAAAGAAATTGTAGATGACACAAAGGGAAAAATAAACCACCGTGCTCATGGATTGGTAGAATCAATAACCTTAAAATGTCCATCCCCATCAAAATACCAATGTCATATTTCATAGATCTAAAAAAAAAATTCTATGCTTTATTTGGAAGGTTCTTAAAAAGACCCTGAATAGCCAGCCAAAGCAATCTTAAGCGAAAAGACCAAATCTGGAGGCATCACATTGCCTGACTTCTAGGATTATACTACCAGGGTATAGTAGCCCAAACAGCACAGTACTGATATAAAAGCAGAGACAGAGGTCAGTGCAACAGAGTAGAGAACCCAGAAATAAAACTACCCACAACTACCTGATCTTTGACAAAGCCAACAATGTACATTGGGGAAAAGAAGCCCTATTCAGTAAATGACGGTGGGAGAATTTGATAACCACATGCAGAAGTATGAAGAAGGATTACTATCTATTGCCATATACAAAAATTAATTCAAAATGGAGAAAATACTTAAATAGAAGTCAAGTAAAAATTCTGGAAGACAATATAGGAAAATCTCTTCTAGACGTCAGCCTAAGAAAAGGATTTATTGGTAAAACCTCAAAATAGCAAAAATAAATAAATGAGACTTAATTGAGCTAAAAATCTTCTGCATAGTAAAGAAAATAATCAAAACTGAATAGACAATCTACAGAATGGGAGAAATTATACATGTGACAAAGGACTGATATCTAAATCTACAAACAAGTCAAACAAATCAGCAATGAAAAAATGAACAACTCCATTATAAAGTAAGCAATAGATATGAAAAGCAATTTTTCAACAGAAGATAGACAAATGGCTAGTAAACATGTTAAAACATACTCAACATGACTAATCATAAGTGAAATGTAAATTAAAGCCACAATGAGATACCACCTTATCCCTGTCAGAATAGCCATTATGAAAACACCAAATAGGTGCCAGTATAGATGCAAAAAGAAAGGAATGCTGTACTGTGTTGTTGGGACTGCAAATTAGTACAACTGCTATGGAAAATAGCATGGAGATTCCGCAGACAGATAAATGTCAATTCAGCAATCTATTGCTGGTTGTGTACCCAAAGGAAAAGAATTTTATCAGAAAGACACCTTCACTCAAATGTTTATTGCAGCACAATTCACAATTGCAAAGATGTGGAATCAACCTAAGTGCCCATCAATTCATGAGTAGATTAAGAAAATGTGGTATACAAATGTAATATAAAAATGGAAACTTACTTGGCTGGATACTTTTCAGATAGCTCTCATGTATACTATAGTATACTACTCAGCCACAGAAAGGATGAAATAATGTCCCTTGTAATAACTTGGATGGAACTAGATACCATTATCGAAGTATCTCAGGTATGGAAAAACAAACACCACATACACTTAATTGTGAGCCAATTCATGGGCACACATAGGCACAGAAGAGGTAAAGGTCATAGGAATCTGAGAAGAGGGAGGGTAAAGGGAAGAAAGGCAAAAACTTACTTTCTAAGTACAATGAACATTCATCTGATGACAGGCACACTAAAAGTCTAGATAAGCATTATATAAGAGGTTCATGTAACAGAAACATTTATACTTCCTTAACATTTTGAAATAAAGAAAGAAAAATTTATAGGTAACAATTTAATTCATTTAGTTGGGAAAATCGTGTGATGAAAAATAAGCATTATCAATATTGTGGGTAAAAGGAATTGTCGCACATTCTTGATAGGTATATAAATTAATTTTCTACATTGGAATACACCTTGGCCAATCCAATAAAGATGTGCACACCTTAAATTTTTAAATTACATTTCTAGACTTATGTGTGAAGATGTGCACACCTTAAACTTTTAAATTACATTTCTAGACTTACACTCTAATATCCATGCACAAGGCAACATCAATAAAAATGATCATTGCCCTAGTGCTAGTGTTAGGGAAAAATTAAAACAACTCCAATCCAGGAAACTCCAATAACTCCAATAACAGGAAAATGGATAGTTACATTGTGTTCTTTTAGTAACAACAAAGAAATAATGTAAATAAATTAAAAACTGAGTTATAGAACATAGTACTATTTATATGAAATATAAAAATATAAGCTAATTTTATGCAGTGTTTATTAATCCATAATTATAATAGAATCATATTAGAAATATGTCTGGAATGAAAATACAAAAATAAATTTAGTATATTTGCCTCTGTAAAGGGAGGGAAATGTGATGGGAAAGGATTACACAGAGAACTTCAAATGTAATTATCATGCAATTTTTATAAATTAAATAAAAATAAAAATCTGTAGCAAATTAGAATAACTTGAATACTTGATTAGCTATATGATAGTAAACAAGTGTTAATGGTATTATTCCCTTTATCTTTCTAGGTGATAGAAATATTTTAAGGAAATACAAATGAACAAATAACCTGTATAGATTGTCCAGGGTGGGGTGAAGTGGATGATGGGAGAAAGGGTAGAAGACTTATCTGAAGAGGAAGCAGCATACACACAGAGGGCCAGGGCAAGGTGACATATTCAGGGATTTGGTAGCCATTGTCCTTCAGCATCTGAAATATCTACTTAATGAAGGAAAGACCCAGAGGCCAAACATGAAAAGTAGTTTAGATTTGAAATTCATTTCCCAGGCTGAGTGCGGTAGCTCAATCCTAATACTCTGGGAGGCCGATCAGGTGGATTGCTTGAGCTCAGGAGTTCAAGACTAGCCTGAGCAAGAGTGAGACCCTCTCTCTATTAAAAATAGAAAAACTAGCCAGGCATGGTGGTGGATGCGTGGAGTCCCAGCTATTCCAAGGGTTTGAGATTGCTGTGAGCTATGATGATGCCATGGCACTAAACCCAGGACAACAGGGTGAGACTCTGTCAAAAAAAAAAAAATGCTTTTTTTCATAGTAAATCTATAACTTACAGATTCAAGCCTGGGCAATTTCAGACCATCATTCACCACCACCACCACCATCACAGAGCTCTGGCTAGATGATATAAGATGTGTTCTTCTCACATCCTCTACCAATTTTGACTACGTTATATTAGGCAAGTATAATTGCCTTAAAAAATTAATGTATTAAAACTCAGACTTTTACAAATTAATGCATTTTCATAACATAGGCTTTAAATAGAATAGATTTTAAATTAAAATGTGACAAAGATGAGACATAGGAATAGTGCCATTCACTTCCCTTGTGTAGTGAGTGTGCATTGTGGGACTTCCCACATTGCAGCAGGAGAAGCATGATTAGTAATAGGTAGGACAATCCCTGATTCAATTAACAGATAAGTAATTCTCCTGAAGGAGGTGTAAAGTCCTCTTCTTCAGAGCCCCATTTGCCACCAGTTTAGTTCTCTAGAGCTGGTCTGTTGATCTTACCTACAAGTTAACTTAGATCTGATGGAGACAAGAACTTGATTTGTCAGACAAATCCTTTGATTAGAAAGTGATAACTTAGTCAATCTAATAATATCATGTGGACAGAGAGTACTTGGAGACTTGTGAAATGAAGCATCTTTGTCATCTGAAATCAGTTAAATTTACTTACTAAACTAAGAGAATAATTGTCTTCTTGATTAGAACAGAAAGTGAATTAACATATCTTTAGGGCATACTTTCCCTCAAAAATAATATGGCAAATACTCTTTAGAATAATAGGTCATAACAGTTCCTCCATCACAATGTGAGATAGGTCACACACAATGTGAGTCAGGTGCTTAGAAGTTCCTTCTCTTTTTCCTCTCTAATCACCATAGCTTTCCTAATGAAAAAACAATCTGAGAAAACTTCACCAGAATTAATTCTGAATTTTTAAGAGAGAATGCAATGACATTCAAATATCAAATAAAAGAATATTAGATGGGATATATTTAATATATTCTTATCGTGGGTCAATTAGAATTTCATTGAAATGAAAATATGTGTTAATGTCCTTTTATTTAAACCAAGAAAAGAAGAAAAACTGAAGAAATGAAATCAAGAATGAAGGAAGAATAGACAAATAAGAAAAAGGAAAGTAAGGAAAAGAGGGAAGGAGGAAGGTCAGAGAGGAGAAAGCAGAAAAGGAATGAAAAATTATTTCATTAAATTTCTCTTAAAATTCAAAAAGAAAAAAGTATTTATTTTAACCACTGAAATAGGGAAATGTAAGAGAAAAAATTCATCCCCCTCACTTCTATTTGTATCCCTTCCCACCAGGTAAACCAAAAATATACACCTGTGTACACACACATACATGTTCTTTCTTTCTTTCTTCTTTTTTTTTTTTTTTTTGAGATAGAGTCTCACTTTATCACCCTTGGTAGAGTGCTGTGGCGTCACAGCTAACAGCAACCTCCAACTCACGGGCTTAGGTGATTCCCTTGCTTCAGCCTCCCAAGTAGCTGACACCACAGGTGCCCACCACAACACCCAGCTGTTTTTTGTTGCAGTTTGGCCGGGGCTGAGTTTGAACCTGCCACCCTCAGTATAGGGGGCCAGAGACCTACTCACTGAGCCACAGGCGTTGCCCCATATATGCTTTCTTTAAGCAGACTTAATTTAATAAAAATTACATACAGAATTTATTCATTTTAGTATAAATGATGGAATAGCCTAACATACAATCTATAGAATTAGCAAATAGGATAACATAGAAATACTTAATCCTGCTTGAAATTTTAGTATTAAAAACTCAGAAGCATACCTGTTTGTGAAAATACTGACTCTGTTCATTTAAATTAGTGATCAATTTGTAAAGTGGAAAAAATCATATAAACCAAAAGTTTATATAAACCAAAAGTTTAGTTTATTACATCTCAAACAAGCATCATAATCAATCACAGGATGCAGCTAAACTATCAACACAGTTTTGCCATCTTAAGGGTAACTTGTTTATGCCAGCAGCAAAGAAGCCTGAAGATCAAAGCACAGGAGGTTGTTTCCACAGCTTGCTGAGAATTGACTATTTTTCTCCCAAGTAGGGGTCCAAAACCTGGAAGAAATGGTAGTCAGTTGATGCAAGGTCTGGTGAATATGGTGGATAACAGAGTTTCCAAATCCAACTTCTGTAGCTAATTTTGCAGCGTTGTGTTGTTTGTGTGACAGCATTGTCTTGCAAGCAGATTAGCCTGTCTCTATTGACCAGTCTTTGCTGCTTCATCCCAAGCATCCTCATGGCATTGTCTATTTGGTTGCAGTAGACGTCAGCTGTAATTAATTGACCAGGTTTCATGAAGCTGTGGTGGACAATACCAGCACTGGACCACCAAGCAGACGTCTGGCTTTTTTTTTTTTTATGAATATTTCATTTGTGGCTATGTGTCAGTACTTCATTCAACCACTGTGCTATACAATTGTCAAAAATAATCCGTTTTTCATCACAGGAAACAATGCAGGGCAGAAATGGTTTGCCTTTACATCGTGAGAGCAAAGAAAGGCAAGCTTCAAGACCATTTCTCTTCTGATGCTTGTTTACTTTGTGCAGAACTCATTTATCCAGCTTCTTTAACTTGTCAATTTGTTTCAAAATGTCCAATATTGTGTGCATAGTAACATCAAACCTACTGCTAATTTATGCATAAGTAGAAATGGATTTGCTTCCCCTATAGCTTGCAGTTGATGGTTATCGACTTTGGTCTCAAGACATCCATGTAGCTCATTTTCAAGATTAAAATCACTACAACAAAGCTTCTCAAACCATTGATACTATGTGTTCATTAGCCACATCCTTCCCAAATACCTCATGGATATGTTGAGTTGTCTGTGCTTCACTGGTTCCATGAGGGAACTCATATTCAAAAATAACACAACTGTTTGACCTATCGATGGTTTCACAAAAATTTCTCTAAAAAAACTTTCAGAAGATGATTATAAGCCAAATGTACCTTCAAAATAAAGATAAATATAAGATATGTCAAACTAAAATGTCAGAGATGTCAACTGTCAAACTTGATACTTAAGGAAATCAGACATTTCTTACTTATAACCTAGTATAATAATTTTCCTGATATTTCCAATTACAGACCCTGAGAGTAGAAATAGTAAATCTATTCTTATGTATCAAATAGTAAATCTATTCTTAGTACTTTTTTTATTTGTTTTTCTTGAATAATCTTTAAAGAATTCATCAATAATGGATATACATCTTTACATTTTTAGTGCATTTTTCTCAAGAGGAACTAACCATGTATATACCTTTAAGGAAATTATTTTAAAAGACCTTTGAAACCCTCATTTATGATACCTATTTCAGTGTTTGATTGACTTGGCTTTCGATCATTCTCTATTATATCAACAATTAATACCCAGCCCACAGGATGTTTTGATGAAACAGAACACATCCTTAAGATTCTCAAGTCCAGGAAATAGAAAGAAGTCTAGAAACTAAACAAATCCCTTGCCACAGCAAAAGAAACTCAGAGTTCCTTATCTGTCCAAATCTCACCTAACCAAAATATTTATAGGTTTGTATATACCCTTTCTAATATATCCCATTTTTTTCTCTAGTCCAATGAAAGGAAAGGATAGATAGAACACTGATACTCATGAAGACAGATTTGTAGCTCAGAGAGACAAAAGGAAAAGAAAAATCAAACATTGAAAATAACTAAATATGTAACAACCAAAAGCCTGGGGAAAGAAGCTGAGAAGCTATTTAGGCTTTAATGCTTTCAAAAGTGGACCTGATTATAATAGAAAAAGGCAATCAAATTCCCTGTAGAACATAAACCCTTTACTGAATAATTTTAAACCACTGCCTTTGGCTAACATAGAAAGGAAGGTTCCATATCTGTGTTCAATGAAACCCTTAAGAGAGCCCAAAGCAAATTCATTAATGTACTTTGATTAAAAAGTCATACTTTTAAAAATAATAGTGCTTAAAAGTGAGTTTAAAAAATCTTCTTAAGGCTAAATGTATGTTTTATAAAATATGTTCTGCATTTTCACTTCATACAGTGAATAATTTAAAGATCAAAAAGTAAATGCATTAAAAATGTTAGAGGAAAAGTATAATTATGACTCCGCGACTAGAACTAGACACCCTGAGATAGTTTCCAAATCCTTCCTTCTACATTATGGCAAAAGTTTTCTGTGTTTATTCACAAACACTATCCAAAATTCTTTTTTAATTAAATGTTGGATGAAATTTAATCCAACTATATATTCATAAGCATTTTCTGGGGGAAAATATTAAAATAGTGAATTCCTAGCTCCATTGATGGAATTATGTGAGGATTACTTAGCCATCATTTTAAATGGAGGGCAAGGCATGTGAATTGTAGAGAAGACAAGCAAGCTGGTATTGAGAAACATCAAATAAAAATGTACTTTTGAAATGTTCTGTCTTAACAGAGAAATCTATCTTATGTGTAAAGGAGACATCGCATACTTTATTATATTTTCAATGTTGCTCAAAGGGCTTCTAATTTTTCTTTTTTGTATATTAATTGATCATCATAGCCCGAACATGCCAGGTGGAACAGTTTTCTTGTGGAAATGGGCGTTGCATTCCTAGAGCATGGCTGTGTGACAGGGAAGATGACTGTGGTGACCAGACAGATGAAATGGCATCTTGTGGTAAGTTGGGAGTGATGTGATGTTAGTGGAGACTGTGTTGGATAGAATCTTCTATCACTATAATTCTTCTTAAAGGCTATTTCTTTATAAAGACAAATTACTTTTAATCAGAAACTTTTGGATCAGAAGGTATCCTTTAATGATTATCTCAGATATGTTCTATACTTGGCTAAAATAAATAGATCTAAGAATTGCAGATTTTATCAGAAGGTGGTTATTATACATCTAACAGGACATTCTGAAGTGTTCATTTTTAATCTTATGTCTATAATGATTAAACTAATCAAACATAATAGCGCATTGAGTAACATTTGGAATAAATAAGGAGGACATGTTTCTTATTGCCATGTAAATACTGTTTTGTATTTTGGGAGCAGTAAATATGCCAGACTAAGATTACATAGGATAAATCATTTGTTTCATTTCCACAGAGTCATGTGATTCTGACTGACAACATCACTATTAGGATAAGATAACACTGTTGGAGAGGGCAAAATTCCTAGTCACTCTCCACGGATTTTCTACTTTTGAAAGTAGTAAAAATTTATTGTTACATAAAGTTGTAAATTTAATTAGTCCCACTTATACTTATATATAAGCATATTTTATTATCATTTGTCTTGATAAGTTATAGTTAAACATAGTAAGAAAGTAAATCAGGTTTGTTTTCTTTCTTTCCTTCCTTTCTCTTTCTTTCTCTCTTTCTTTCTCTCTTTCTTTCTTTCTTTCTTTCTTTCTTTCTTTCTTTCTTTCTTTCTTTCTTTCTTTCTTTCTTTCTTTCTTTCTTTCTTTTTGAGACAGGGTCTTACTATGTTGCTCTCGGTAGAGTGCTGTGGTGTCACAGCTCACAGTAACCTCAAACTCTTGGGCTCAAGTGATTCTCTGGCCTCAGCCTCCCAAGTAGCTGGAACTACAGTTGCCTGCCACATTGCTCACCTATTTTTTAGAGATGGAGTCTCACCCTTGCTCAGGCTGGTCTCAAACTCATGAGCTCAGGCTATCCACCTGCCTCAGCCTCCCAAGTGCTGAGATTACAAACACCAGCCACTGAACCCATCCTATAGATGTATTTTTAATAGCTTTACTACATGTCATAGTAAAGCTATTAAAAAGAGTAGGAAAATAAGGTTTCTTTCTTATTTAAATGTCTATATTCAGAGGATATTTACCTAATTTATTAAAAAATTTTCCATTAAGTCCATGTAGACATTTGGGTTTATACCTCCAAATAAAGTGTAAAGGGAGTAAGTAGTACCAATCAACATGATAAAAAGCACAATTACAGTGTTGTAGGAAAAAAGCAATAGATAAATAATCGTGCATTTTATATGCAGAATATCTGGAGGCTGGCCCATAAGAGGGTTAAGCAGTGTATTCTCACTCTCACAATGTCCAAACTAATGGTGTGGTCCCAAAGTTGTCTGGTTCTACAGCTAAATTACTCTATTATTAGAAAACTTGATTACTTTCTTATCTGAGCATCCTCATCAAGAGTTACCAAAAAGATAATGAATAACCTGAACATACTAACCACAGAGAGACATGGGAATCAGAATCTTGATTCAGATAAGAAAAACTGTGAAAACAGTACAGACTAGGAAAAGTGTGAGCTCATTAAAGAACTGTTAGGTCTTTGATCTGTTTTTTTTATTTGTTTGTTTTGTTTTGTTTTTTGTAATAAGTTTAGGGCATGACCTTTGTCTTTATTCTAATAATAACTTACTGGATTCAAAGAAGAAAAAAAAAAGCCTAAAATTTCAATAGAAATGTAAATAATTATATCAACATTACCTACATAACTCTCATGAGGTGAGAGCTTCCAGACACATATTTCTTATTGAATTTTTACAACAAATCTATGAGAAACATATTATTTTCCACATTTTACAGATAAATGAATTGAAACTTAAAGACTTAGCAAGTTGCTTGAGATCATGAGGCTATAAATAGCAGAGCTAGCCTATGAATCCAGTCATGCTTAAAACTGAAACCTAAACATTTCAGCTTGACTTTATATTAGAATCCTTGGAAAGGGGCAAATAGGGTGCAGATGATGCCATTAAAGATCTATGAATATCTTATTTAAATGCATATACATTTATAATAGGCTTTATCCATTAGTGCCTTAGTAAAGTTTTAACAACCACTGGTGGGGGAGGAACCTAGAGGTAGAGTTTGCCTATTTGTATGCTGTAAATACTCCCACCATGGCTAATATCAAGTTGCCAACATAATTCCCTGAATGTGAAATTGGGAAAGGTCACACAGTAACATACTTGCCTGTAGTAATTTTGCTAAACAAATACAATAGACAAAAATAACTTCAAGAGCAATGAGGTAAAAGTATTTGGAAATAGTGAATCTTGAGTACTTATTACCTTCTTTTAAACATTATTTAATTATTAATTTACAACAATTATTTTTTAAAAAATAATACCACAGGCTTAAAAACTGGTTCATAGAATCCCTGAAAATTCAAAGTAGGCCTTCATAAATTGGTATAAGAAGCCTCCAGCACACACCTGAATGTGAACACGTGCCAATTCAGCTATTAGATAGCCTGGTTGTCAAATATAGCTGAATTTTATAGAGCATCATAGTTAGCGTCAGTACCGTTTCTCCTTTATAAGGTAGGAAACATGTTTTTCTCTAAACATATTCTCTCAGTAACATATATTTACCTTTCAGATTGTAATTTTAAATGAAAATTTACATCAAAAGGGAAGCCGATAGGGAAACTTGGCAGGCACAGTCTCACTTTTAAAGTTATTATAAGAAAAACTGGCATACATCTCTGCAATAGAAATTATTCCTGCACTGAACACAAAATGAAAAAGACTTCAATTATTTTAAAAGCCAATGATATTTGGTACTCTTCTGTAAATAAATATAGTTTCAAATAATTCCCTGTTTTATTAAGTATTATTATAAAATTTGAACTGACCATTTTTTGCCAACAGAATAAACAAGATTCACAAGGGTATAATCCAGCTAGCAGACTGCAATCACTTTTTTTTTTTAACACTTCAGCTTCAAGAGTAATCTGTTATGTTTAACAGCTGTTTTATACTGAAAATAATATTAAAATTCAGATTTAAAATATTGTATGTTTTGGGCAAAGTCATATAATTAGAATAAGCAAGAGAATAATTAGAATAAGCAATGTGAAACCTATCATTAAAAATGCTTCTGTTAGTAATTAGGAGTTGAAGATACTGTAATTGAGGGTCATATTTTCAGTGGAATTCACTAATATCTATTTACAAACTCAATACATTTTACTCATATTTACTTTTACAAGTTACAAGTTAATTGCACATTTTAGGTTGAGATTATGTGTGGGCACACACTTACATAATTAAGAAAGCTGTGGCACGGTTCTGCCTTAATGTTTAAACTGTTGTTTACCTTTTTAGTAACCCTTACATGTAAAAAAGGCAATCTGTAAATTGATGATGAAAACAAGAGGGTGCATCTTTAAATTATGAAGCCTGTCTTAGAAGAGGACTTTGTGTCAAGGAACTGGATGGTCAATCTTACATCAAGAAAAAGAGTAGTATCAATTCTCAGCTTCAGTTTTCAATAAAAAATTATCAGGGGAATGTTAAATTGTAACCTGCCTATCCCTCATTCCAGACTAATTAAATAAGAATCTGTAGGAGTGGGAACCAAGAATCCAGGTTTTTAATGCTTTCCAAATGGTATGGATGTGCACTCACAATAGAAAATGATTAACTTAAGGCAGTTGTTTTCAAGCTTGAGTATACATCAGAATCTTCTGGATGGCTCCTTAAAAGAGAATATCACCTGTTTGCTTCTTTATCACAACCGTCTGACACGCAGAAATGCAGCTCTCTTCAGAGGCTCTTGTATGACCTCTTCAGAGATGCTTCAGATCTTACTTCTCTTGAATTCCCTGAACTTTCTCCATCTTCTTAGTCCTTCTCTTTTTTCCTCTTTTCTTCTTTTTTCTTTCTTCAGGGTTCCCTGCACATTCAGACCTAGATCTCTTTTATCCCTCATCTGTTATCATTCCCATCACAGGAGGTATATCTCATGACCTTTACCTCAGGAAGTACATCTCATGGCCTCACATTGCTAGAATCTCCTTCTTGATTTCCAATTATGAATTTTGCTAAAAGTTTAAAATACATCTTTTAACATTGTCAATAGTAATAGATGTCTATAATTATATAAATAGTCATATATTGGAGTACAATTAAATATTTGTTCCTTACTGGTACATTCTGGTTTTTAGTGGTGAGAACTCACAAATAAGCACGTTATACTCTATTACTATAAATGTACACTGGTGAATAAGTGTAAGCCAGCAGATATGAGTAGGTTTAGTACTGCTGCCTAACCCTGGCTTGAACCCCTGTCATTCTCATGGGTCTGCTTTCATTGAGTGCGTGCTTCTTTTCCCAGGTTCTTTCTAGTTAGTGATTTTTATGGTTTGTTTATTTGTTGTGTGTGTGTGTGTGTGTGTGTGTAAACATTAAGAAAAAAAAGTGCTTGGTCTATTGATGCCTGATGGTATATACTTAATTACACTTTAATTTCTTCTTTGCTATAAAGGTCTGGCAGTGTGAAGCTACGTGACACTTTGATTGCTTGGAAACTTTTATGTTTGTATGTTTTGGGCAAAGTCATATAATTAGAATAAGCAGGAGTGAGACCTTGAAATCATTTATAATCTTAACTGTATCTTGATCTAATACTGGTGTAATAACCAAAGTTATCTAATTTTGTTGGGATTAAAAATTAAGTAAGATCTATTTAAAGTATCATTTGCTTTTCTTTCCCCTCAGTGCTTTGCTTTCTGTATTTGTAAAAAAGCAAATAAACAAACAAACAGGCAATTTCCTGGGTAGTCTAAGCACAGTAAAGGTAACAAAATTGTAAATAGGCATCAACCAATAAACCATAGAGCTAGCAAATATAATCCCAGAGTGTGTTCTTTGCACTAAAAAGTCAATGTTTATAAGCAAGTTGATAAAGCACTTTTATTAAGGCATTAATTTTAAAGCAGCAAACATAAAACTAAAAAATTTACTAGGCAACCTGACTTCTGTTTCAGTGTCCTGAAGTGTTTATTTCTTGTGCCTATACACTGCTAAAGTTAATAGTCACAGTATAAGAATTAGAATTAGAAAAATAAAATACTACATAACATTTTAAAAAATTGTATTACCATTTTTAAGAATAAAAATAAAAAAATTTTATTCTTTTTCTCTTGGAAGATGTGGTGTTGTATGCACATCATAAAAGAAGACTGCAATTTCTTGAAATATAGTCTTAAAATATAAGGTAAAATTAACTTACTTGAGACACTTGCCATATATTTTGGGCTTATTATAAACTGTAAATGAATTAATCAGTGGTGATTTTATCTGTCACATTTAATTGAACATTTATAATTTACTAAAACTGTTATTTTCTTGAATCATTTATTGAGTTAAAAATATCTTACTTCATTATTTAGTTATTAAATCTAGAATTAAATTGAACTTAAGTTCATTTTAGTACTAATTATTTTAGGTGCCAGGGAGAACTATCACTGTTAGATATGAATTTGGTCCTTGACTATTAATATTTTTCTGCTGCCTTATGAAATGTGAACATAGAAAATGCAACTTGAACCTCCCCTGTGCTTTCATCTCCTTACTTAGGAGTTTCTCTCCATCAATACTTCTGTATGAATGTTCAACTTTTCCACTCTTAAAAAAGATTACCACTAATATAACTCTCTTTTGATGCTGTGTGAGCTATCGCATTAATTCTTACATTCCTCACATTCAGATTTCTTGGAAAAGTTATTTAAATTTTATGCATCCATCTTCCACTTACACTAGTAAGACTGGAAATTTATCCCTCTCCCTGACCTCTGCTGCCGCACAAAAGCACTCCATCAAAACTATCCTTGCCAATTAATAGAGTTTTTTTTTAATCTTAATAGTGTACTTCAGGTTACCTCTAACCTGTTACCAGAGCAGCCGTCAACACTGCTGTCCTTGAAACCCTTTCACCTCTTGCCTTTAGTGACAATATTTCTTAGTTTCCCTCTTACATTTTTTTGATTCCTCCATGTCTGCCTAACTCTCATATAACCATTGACTCTTTTTTTGAGAGAGCAAGTAAATTATTTTGTAAATAGTTCTCCCTGCTTTGGCGGTACTGGGGTTAGATGAGTAGATTTTTCACTTCAGAATCAATATTACAAAAACCTGTCAGTTCAGGTTTTATGTCAATAAATTTGTTCTTGCAATCTGATATTTCACTACCATGTTTCTTTCTGGGAATTTATTGTTACTAATATCAAGATATATTGTGTTTTATGAATCTAAAGTTATGTTTCTCATTAACTCCTGGAAATTTTAAGGAATTATTGTTTAAATATTGTTCACTATCCCAATTTTCTCATTTCCATGTTTTTGGAACTATTAGTATAATGTGAGATCTTTTTATTCTATCTTCCATGAGTCTTAATCTCTTTTATATTATTTTTAATCTTTGAGCAATTTCTTTAGCTTTTCCTAGTAATTCACACTCTTCAAGTCATACTAATTTGTTTTGAATGTCCTTATTTCATTGCTTTTCAAATCTGGCTATTCATTTCGTCTTTTTACATGATTTTTTATGTTCTCTTTATTCTATAGTGCCAATCAGATTTCAATCTATAGTCTCTACAGATATTGATATTTTCTGAATGTCTGAAGATCTGTGAGTCTAATTCTGTCTTTGTTAGGTCTGTTGAATTTCAGTTACCAGACTTTTCTTAATCCTTTTTTATTTTAAAAAATATCTTTCTTTTTGTACTTTTAAATTTTGAGTCCATCTGCAATTTTGAATTTTGAATTTTTTAACTCTTTGGAAAGTCCAGCTTTTCTTGGAGTTATGTCTTCCCTGAGATCTACCACTCCTCTGAAATGTTACATACCAGGGATAAATTTTGACTTACATTTTTCAATGTGGGATTCCTAAATAATGGCAGCCAGAGCTTGTGATTATGGTCTCCTAATTATATATTTTTAGGGGAGACTGTTTTTGTTCCTGCTCATAGTCCAGACTAAGGAAGACTCTCTTTGGAAGGAGGAGACACATGTATTATCTAATCTACTACTATACTTAGGGTTTACAATTGGAGGGCCTGCGTTCATGTTAGGAACCACACCTTATGTGGAACTAAAGAATTTTGTCTCCTGTACTATGTTGACATTAAAGCCTGCATCCCTAGATTAGAGATCCAGCTTTCTTTTACTGCCTTTGGAGGCCAAATTACACATGTTCATATGATAAGCAGTCATGGGCAGTGCCTGTGGCTCAAAGGAGTAGGGCGCCAGCCCCGTATACCAGCAGTGGCAGGTTCAAACCCAGCCCCAGCCAAAAACTGCAAAAAAAAAAAAAAAGCAGTCATATTTAACTCACTGTTCTAGCTTTCAACACCCTTTTATTTCTGAACACTAAAAATATGTATTCTTTTCTTACACATTACCTATGTAATAAAATGTTTAATCGTTTTATCTAACATTTCTCATTTGTCTGCCATGTTGCCAGAACTATCCAATATTTTCTTTCTAGGCTTTTTTCAGTCTAACTTTATGCATATGCCCTATGTGCTCTGTTTGATTTCTAGGGCTTTATCACCTAAGCAATGATCATTCCCAAGTTGGTAACTCAAACTTATTTCACCACGTCTATTTTATACCCTACTAGAGCTATTCAAAATTGTTTCCATTTCTCAAACATTTCATATACTCTTACTCTGGACCTTTAGGAATCCCAGTCCCTCATTTTGGAGCATTCCGAAAGCACACTTTCTCACTTATCATATTAGATGAGAACCTATTATTATATTATTCATATCAGCTTTTATATCACTTCCTTTGGGAAGTAATATATTATATAATCCCAAGATGAGTTTAAATGTTTCTGTGTATTCTGCAATAAGACTTTATATTGAATATCATAGCATTTATCAGATAGTTAGAAAGCCATTATTCCAAATATATTTCATGGTAGATAATAAGCACTCGAATCAAAGAGAATATTCAATATTGTAATCCTAGTGCCTATGACTATGTCATTCATCCATTTGTGGGTATATGTCTTTAAGGCCTAGATTCTATTGCCTATAAAATTCTCAATGAAGTATTTTGAATACATAAAACTTTTGAGTAGTTTTCCCCTCTATTCACAGACTCGGAGCCTGGAGTCAGAGATGTTAAGAAACTGCCCAAGGTTACACATTGATTAGTGATAAGTTCAGGTTTTGAACCCTAGTTTGCTCCCTGCACAACCTGTATTGGTTCTGTGTGGTATTATACCTGGGATAAGAAATGAAGTTTTTATGTAACAATGATATAATGGTGGCAAAATGAAGAAAATTTTTAGGACACTCCTCTCATTTAATTTTCTCCAACATATATTTACCCTATCTTTTGATGTTTATCCTATACAATTATCAATACCCAGGTGCCACATTAGTGTCAATATCAAGAAATGTTATTTATTTTTTTAATGAATCAAGTCCTATAATATGTATATTTTTAAAAAATAGTTTTCACAACAGTGTTTAATTATACAAGGTTGCAATAACATTTGTGTGCAATTTAATATAGTGTGCAAATTAAAATTGCACATGAACTTATGACCACCTATATATATTAGGTAAAAATCAGAATTAAAGTTTAAATGAAACAGATAAACCATAAAATGATGAACTAAATTTGTAATATTTTCTAAGTTATAATATTATTTAAAGATGTTGGTATTATAAGCATGGTATGGTGAAAAAATAGTGTATTTTGGCATCAGTCTAACATTCAGATTTCACTCTGCCATTTGCTGGTTATATGTCCTTAGGCAGTATATGCTGTTTTCTTCAGCAAATTGGAGTTAGCAATAACAATTGCAGGTGCTGGAACATATTCTTCTTAGCAAGGTATGTCAGGAATGGAAGAAAAAGTATCCAATGTACTCAGAAGCTAAATTATAGCTTTCACATGAAGACTATAACCCAACTATAGCACAAGACTATGGGGAAAGGGCCAAGGAAGGGGAGGGAGGGGGGAAGGTTTTGGTGGAGGGAAGGTAATTGGTGGGGCCCCATTCTAAGATGCACATCTATGGTGCATCTTAGAATGGGTACAGGCGATTGCACTAATGTACACAGCTATGATTTAACAATAAAAAAAAACAATCGCAGGCCTATTGTGAAGAATATAGGCAATGTATATGTGTGTATGTGTGTGTGTGTGTGGCTAATCTCATAACATATACTCAATAACAAAAAATATGTGATTATTATTATATCTTTTAGTTTAAAATAACAATCTTAACCGTAGATTTCTAGGTCTGAGGCAAGAAAGAAACACAAATTTTGTCTGAAATCCACCTTCCCAGGAAGTATTCCTGTAAGATTTGTATACTGGATAAATATAAGTAACATACCAACTATTATTAACCTTGAGAAAGAAAGAAAATGATAGCCATTTACATAATAACATACATATAACCTGGCAATAAATTTTAAGTGAAAGATATAATAAGTAAATTGAGCTTGTTATCTGCAACAATAGAAGATTTTTAACAGTTCATTAATTCATAATTAATATTCTATTAGGTTTAAGTAACTACCAAGCTAAAATATAGTTTCTTTCACTAAACTGTAATCATAACATGATAAAATGTGAGTAATTTTGTTTCTTTTTTATTTTTTCTTTTTAGATTTAATCAGGTATTCTTTCCAAATGTCCTATAATTTGTGTTCAAGGAAGGTCCAAATCAAGGGATATTTATGCAAAATCAAGAAAGAAAAAATTACGTAACATTTAAATCTTTGTCCACTATAAGAATTCTTTTATTTTATTTATTTATTTATTTATTTATTTAGAGACAGAGTCTTACTTTGTTGCTCTCAATAGAGTACAGTGGCACCATAGTTCACAGCAACTTCAAACTCTTGGGGTAAAGCGATTCTCTTGCCTCAGCCTCCCGAGGAACTGAGACTATAGGTGCCTGCCACAATGCCAGGCTATTTTTCGAGATGGTGTCTCACTCTTGCTCAGGCTGGTCTCTAACCTATAAGCTCAGGCAATCCACCCACCTCGGACTCCCAGAGTGCTAGGATTTCACGCATTAGCCACTGCACCTGGCCCAAATATAAGAATTTTTTTTTTTTTTTTTGTAGAGACAGAGTCTCACTTTATAGCCTTCGGTAGAGTGCCGCAGCATCACACAGCTCACAGCAACCTCCAACTCCTGGGCTTCAGCGATTCTCTTGCCTTAGCCTCTCGAGTAGCTGGGACTACAGGCAGATGGCCACAACGCCCGGCTATTTTTTGGTTGCAGTTCAGCCAGGGCCGGGTTTGAACCCGCCACCCTCGGTATATGGGGCCGGTGCCTTACCGACTGAGCCACAGGTGTCGCCCCCAAATATTAGAATTCTTTTTTTTTTTTTTTTATTGTTGGGGATTCATTGAGGGTACAATAAGCCAGTTACACTGACTGCAATTGTTAGGTAAAGTTCCTCTTGCAATCATGTCTTGCCCCCATAAAGTGTGACACACACCAAGGCCCCACCCACCTCCCTCCATCCCTCTTTCTGCTTCTCCCCCCCCATAAACTTAATTGTCATTAATTGTCCTCATATCAAGATTGAGTACATAGGATTCATGCTTCTCCATTTTTGTGATGCTTTACTAAGAATAATGTCTTCCACTTCCATCCAGGTTAATACGAAGGATGTAAAGTCTCCATTTTTTTTAATAGCTGAATAGTAT
Source organism: Nycticebus coucang (assembly GCF_027406575.1). Classification (NCBI taxonomy): domain Eukaryota; kingdom Metazoa; phylum Chordata; class Mammalia; order Primates; family Lorisidae; genus Nycticebus; species Nycticebus coucang. The sequence continues at coordinate 35,060,125 of NC_069786.1, read as the reverse complement.
GCCATGGTATACATATACCACAGCTTGTTAATCCATTCCTGGGTTGGTGGGCATTTAGGCTGTTTCCACATTTTGGCAATGGTAAATTGAGCTGCAATAAACAGTCTAGTACAAGTGTCCTTATGATAAAAGGATTTTTTTCCTTCTGGGTAGATGCCCAGTAATGGGATTGCAGGATCGAATGGGAGGTCTAGGTTGAGTGCTTTGAGGTTTCTCCATACTTCCTTCCAGAAAGGTTGTACTAGTTTGCAGTCCCACCAGCAGTGTAAAAGTGTTCCCTTCTCTCCACATCCACGCCAGCATCTGTAGTTTTGAGATTTTGTGATGTGGGCCATTCTCACTGGGGTTAGATGATATCTCAGGGTTGTTTTGATTTGCATTTCTCTAATATATAGAGATGATGAACATTTTTTCATGTGTTTGTTAGCCATTCGTCTGTCATCTTTAGAGAAAGTTCTATTCATGTCTCTTGCCCATTGATATAAGGGATTGTTGGCTTTTCTCATGTGGATTAATTTGAGTTCTCTATAGATCCTTGTTATCAAGCTTTTGTCTGATTGAAAATATGCAAATATCCTTTCCCATTGTGTAGGTTGTCTCTTTGCTTTGGTTATTGTGTCCTTAGCTGGACAGAAGCTTTTCAGTTTAATGAAGTCCCATTTGTTTATTTTTGTTGTTGTTGCAATTACCATGGCAGTCTTCTTCATGAAGTCTTTCCCCAGGCCAATATCTTCCAGTGTTTTTCCTATGCTTTCTTGCAGGATTTTTATTGTTTCATGCCTTAAATTTAAGTCCTTTATCCATCTTGAATCAATTTTTGTGAGTGGGTCCAGTTTCAGTCTTTTACATGTAGACATCCAGTTCTCCCAACACCATTTATTGAATAGGGAGTCTTTCCCCCAAGGCAAGTTCTTGTTTGGTTTATCAAAGATTAGGTGTTTGTAAGATGTTAGTTTCATTTCTTGGTTTTCAATTCGATTCCAAGTGTCTATGTCTCTGTTTTTGTGCCAGTACCATGCTGTCTTGAGCACTATGGCTTTGTAGTACAGACTAAAATCTGGTATGCTGATGCCCCCAGCTTTATTTTTGTTACTAAGAACTGCCTTAGCTATACGGGGTTTTTTCCGGTTCCATACAAAACGCAGTATCATTTTTTCCAAATCTTGAAAGTACGATGTAGGTACTTTGATAGGAATGGCATTGAATAGGTAGATAGCTTTGGGAAGTATAAACATTTTAACAATGTTGATTCTTCCCATCGATGAGCATGGTATGTTCTTCCATTTGTTAATATCCTCTGCTATTTCCTTTCTGAGGATTTCATAGTTTTCTTTATAGAGGTCCTTCACCTCCTTCGTTAGGTATATTCCTAGGTATTTCATTTTCTTTGAAACTATGGTGAAGGGAGTTGTGTCCTTAATTAGCTTCTCATTTTCACTGTTATTGGTGTATACAAAGGCTACTGACTTGTGGACATTGATTTTATATCCTGAAACATTACTGTATTTCTGGATGACTTCTAGGAGTCTTGTGGTTGAGTCTTTGGGGTTCTCTAAGTATAAGATCATGTCGTCAGCAAAGAGGGAGAGTTTGACCTCCTCTGCTCCCATTTGGATTCCCTTTATTTCCTTGTCTTGCCTAATTGTATTGGCTAGAACTTCCAGCACTACATTGAATAGTAAAGGTGACAGAGGACAACCTTGTCTGGTTCCAGTTCTAAGAGGAAAAGCTTTCAGTTTTACTCCATTCAGTAAAATATTGGCTGTGGGTTTGTCATAGATAGCTTCAATCAGTTTTAGAAATGTGCCACCTATGCCTATACTCTTCAGAGTTCTAATTAGAAAAGGATGCTGGATTTTATCAAATGCTTTTTCTGCATCTATTGAGAGGATCATGTGATCTTTATTTTTGCCTCTGTTAATATGGTGGATAACGTTTATAGACTTGCGTATGTTAAAGCAGCCTTGCATCCCTGGGATGAAGCCTACTTGATCATGATGAATGACTTTTTTGATGATAAGCTGTAATCTATTGGCTAGGATTTTGTTGAGAATTTTTGCGTCTAAGTTCATGAGTGAGATTGGTCTGAAATTCTCCTTTTTGTTTGGGTCTTTTCCTGGTTTTGGTATCAGGGTGATGTTTGCTTCATAGAATGTGTTGGGGAAGATTCCTTCTTCCTCAGTTTTTTGGAATAATTTCTGCAGTACAGGAATAAGCTCTTCCTTGAAGGTTTGATAGAATTCTGGAGTGAAGCCATCTGGACCAGGGCATTTTTTAGTTGGAAGCTTTTTTATTGTTTCTTTGATCTCAGTGCTTGTAATTGGTCTGTTCAGGAGGTCTATTTCATCCTGGCTAAGTCTAGGGAGAGGGTGTGATTCCAAATATTGATCCATTTCCTTCACATTGTCAAATTTCTGGGCATAGAGTTTCTGGTAGTATTCAGAGATGATCTCTTGTATCTCTGTGGGATCAGTTGTTATTTCCCCTTTATCGTTTCTGATTGAGGTTATTAGAGATTTTACTTTTCTATTTCTAGTTAGTCTGGCAATGGTTTATCTATTTTATTTATTTTTTCAAAAAACCAACTCCTTGTTTCATTAATTTTCTGAATGATTCTTTTGTTTTCAATTTCATTGATCTCTGATTTGATTTTGGAGATTTCTTTTCTTCTACTGAGTTTAGGCTTAGATTGTTCTTCTTTTTCCCATTCCATAAGATCTCTTGTGAGATTGTTGATGTGCTCTCTTTCTGTTTTTCGAATGTAGGCATCTAAAGCGATGAATTTTCCTCTCCAAACTGCTTTTGCAGTATCCCACAGGTTTTGGTAGCTTGTGTCTTCATTGTTGTTATGCTCAAGGAAGTTAATGATTTCCTGTTTTATTTCTTCCTTCACCCATCTGTTATTCAACAGAAGATTGTTTAATTTCCATGCCTTTGGGTGGGCTTGAGCATTTTTGTTAGAGTTGAGTTCCACCTTTAGTGCCTTATGGTCTGAAAAGATACAAGGTAAAATTTCAATTCTTTTGATTCTGTTGATATTTGTTTTGTGTCCCAGGATATGATCAATTTTGGAGAATGTTCCATGGGGTGATGAGAAGAATGTATATTCTTTATCTTTGGGGTGGAGTGTTCTATATGCATCTATCAAGCATAGTTGTTCTAGGGTCTCATTTAAATCTCTTACATCTTTGTTTAATTTCTGTTTAGAGGATCTGTCCAGCTCTGTAAGAGGTGTGTTAAAGTCCCCTGTTATGATGGTATTATCAGATAACATATTGCTCAGACTGAGTAAGGTGTGCTTCAAGAATCCGGGAGCATTTAAATTGGGTGCATAAATATTAAGAATGGAAATGTCTTCTTGTTGTAGTTTTCCCTTGACCAATATAAAGTGACCATCTTTGTCTTTTTTGACTTTAGTTGCTTTAAATCCACATGTATCTGAAAATAAGATTGCAACTCCTCTTTTCTTCTGAATTCCATTTGCCTGAAAAATTGTCTTCCAACCCTTGACTCGGAGCTTTAATTTGTCTTTTGAGGCCAGGTGTGTTTCTTGCAGACAGCAAATGGATGGCTTGTGTTTTTTAATCCAGTCAACCAATCTATGTCTCTTCAGTGGGGAATTCAAGCCATTAACATTTATTGAGATAATTGATAAGTGTGGTAGTATTCTATTCGTCTTATTTGGTGAGAGTCCATTGCTTAGTTTTATCTTTTGCATCAGTGTGGAGGTTAGGTTTTGTTCTTTGATTTCTGAGTTCTTACTTTGCTGCTGATCCATTGTGATGGTCAGTGTGCAGAACAGGTTGAAGTATTTCCTGTAGAGCTGGTCTTGTTGTGGCGAATTTCCTCAATGTTTGTATATCCGTAAATGATTTGATTTCTCCATCAATTTTTAAGCTTAGCTTAGCAGGGTACAGAATTCTGGGCTGAAAATTGTTCTGTTTAAGTAGATTAAAGTTAGATGACCATTGTCTTCTTGCTTGGAAAGTTTCATTAGAGAAGTCTGCGGTAACTCTGATGGATTTGCCCCTGTAGGTCAACTGGCGCTTACTCTTGGCAGCTTGCAGAATCTTTTCTTTTGTCTTGACTTTGGACAGGTTCATCACAATGTGTCTTGGAGAAGCTCGGTTAGAGTTGAGGCGACCTGGGGTCCGATATCCCTCTGAAAGCAGTGTGTCAGAATCTTTGGTGATGTTTGGGAAATTTTCTTGTATAATATTCTCTAGTATGGCTTCCATTCCTCTGGGGCATTCTTCTTCCCCTTCTGGAATTCCTATAACTCGTATGTTGGAACGCTTCATAAAGTCCCATAATTCTGACAGTGAACGTTCTGCTTTCTCTCTCTTCTTTTCTGCCTCTTTTACTGTCTGAGTTATCTCAAGAACTTTGTCTTCTACCTCTGAAATTCTTTCTTCTGCATGGTCTAACCTGTTGCTGATACTTTCCATTGTATCTTTAAGTTCCCTAATTGACTGTTTCAGTTCCTTCAGGTCTGCTATATCCTTTTTATATTCTTCATATCGTTCATCTCTTATTTGATTCTGTTTTTGGATTTCCTTTTGGTTATTTTCCACTTTATTAGCAATTTCCTTCATTGTTTCCATCATTTCTTTCATTGTTTTCAACATGTGTATTCTAAATTCCCTTTCTGTCATTCCTAACATTTCTATACTGGTGGAATCATCTGCAGTAGCTACCTCATGGTCCCTTGGCTGGGTTGTTCTAGACTGGTTCTTCATGTTGCCTGGAGTTTTGTGCTGATTCTTCCTCATGAGTGATTTCTTTTATCTGTTTCCTTGCCCTAATTTTCCTTTCACTTCCTCTTGCTCTTTAAGTTCTTGTGCCTGTGGACTAAGGGTTACAGGACCAGAAGGGTGAGAAGGTTGAAGAGCAAAAAAAGGGGATGAAAGAAAGGAGGACTGAGTGATAAGAAAAAAAGAAAGATAGAGAAAGGAGAAGGGGTGGGTAAAAGGAATATTGACAAAAAGAAGAGAGGCACAGAAAGAGGGAGACAGGGCAATATAGGTGTACAGTAGGGTACTTTGACACAACCTTAAAAAACCCCACCTTCTGGGGGTGCCCAGTTGCGTGGTTCCCTTGAGGTCAGCAGCTCTTTGCTAACCTGATCAGACACAGTACCCCACCTCCACCAAGTAGAGAGGAAAGACAAAAATGCTATAAATCAAACCAAAAGAAGCAAACAGAAAACTTTACGGGGATAAAATTGGGTGAAAAACCAAATTATATCGGTAGAAACACTAGCAAAAATGAAGTTGAAGTTATTAAAAAAGGCAGCAATGGGAAATTATAATTAAACTAGGAAAATTGAGAAAGAAAAAGGGATCTGTGTGGAAAAGATTGAAATTAAAAAAAACAAAAGAACATCAGCAACGTCAAAATAAAGAAGCAAAAAAAACAACCAAACCAAAAAAAGAAGAAAAAAATACACAACCAAAAACAAAGCAGTTTGTATATGTTATTGAATATTGTCTGGGCAACACGTGGTCTTCTGGGGTATGAGATGTTAGTCACAGTTCTGATACGACTGGAGGCTGCTGATTTCTCAAACCCCAGCAGGTAGACACCCTAAATCTCTCTTCAGCCTACTTAAAAGGCACTTTGAACTTGTAAACTTGCTGAGCAGAAGCTTTCCCAGCTTTCTCGCTGGAATCGCTGCTGAAGTGGCTATCCACTTACTCAGTGTGCCAAAACCGGTCTCACTCTGCCCCTGAGGGTTAGGGCTGCAAGGCGGCTCAAACCCCACCCTTAGGCTACTTGGTTGCTGGGTTACCAGCTCCCACCCGTTTCTTGCTGTGCGACCCTGAGGGCGGAGCTTGCCGGGGCAGATCACTGACAATGGATCCGTGTGACCCACCGCCAAACACTATTAGCTCTGTCTGGCTCAGCGGCTCAGACTGGGGCCCTAGACAATGGCCAAAGTTCTCCGCACTCCCGCTCAGGCCTTCCCCAAGGCAGTTCAACTCAGTGCCAAGTCCAAGGACATCAAAACAGTTCACAGGTAAGGCCTTTCTGGTTTGCAGTCTCGCTGCTACTGAACTTACAGTTGTGGGCGGGTTTAGACGGATTGAACACACGTGACCACTTGCCGGTTTTCCACTGTTTTAGTCCTCCTCTTGGGGTCCAGAAGTCTCTCGCTGACTCCCTGTATCTTCATAGGAGTGATGAAAGGCAGTTCCCACCAGCCAGAGATGCCTGGAGTCCTATCTCCCCAGACTCACGGTGCCCAGATGCAAGGAAGCTGTTACTCGGCTGCCATCTTCCAAATATTAGAATTCTTAATGATGTTTTTAACAAAGCAGGTATCCAAAAGCAAATTGAAATATTCAGATAATATTCTCACCTTTTGATTAAACACTAATATGAAAGGGCATGAAAATGTTAAATTTATTTTAAAAGGCTTTTTGTTATTTCACTTTTTATAGAAAAATAATATGGTAGTTAGGCCTCATTTCACTATGACCATTAGATCCCTGTAATAGGATAACAGGAATTATGAATACAGTATTTTCCTACATTAGTAAAAAATGAGGGGCCTTATGGGTGGCTCCTGTGGCTCAAAGGGGTAGGGTACCAGCCTCATATGCTGGAGGTGGCAGGTTCAAACCCAGCCCTGGCCAAACACTGCAAAAAAAAAACAAAAAAAAAGAGGGGCCTTATATTAAAATTTTTGATAGAATTCTTTCTAAAATAAATTACACATATGACTGCATTATTAAGCAGGAAAAAAAAAGAAAATTTTACCATTTCTATTTTTGTTCTATCACTTTTTCTCTCTTGTTCTTTCACTTTTCTGAAAATTAATTGTTGTATTTTATTGTAATGCTGTGATAACCCTGGTATTCAGGTGGTAAACCCTATTTTTGGCCACATTAAATGCTTTCAGACTGCTGTGCAGTCAACAGATGCTGTATCTTTTGATTCTTGATCTTTAGGACTTATAGACGCAAGAGACCATGTTATAAACTGAGAGTTGTGACAAGAGAGGCTGAATGATTTGTCCAAGATCACATTACTTCTAGAATGAAACAGGCAAGAAGGTAGATAGAGGAAGGATATAACTAAGTATTATTTTTAAAAGAATTCTTGGGGATGATGGGAAGATTGCAGACTGAAGCCAGCTTTCCACAGAGGCTCCCGTCCTGAAGGAGAGTTAGGGGACGAAAATTTAGCAAGCAACCTGATGGATTCGAGCAACACCAAGCGAGAAAGTTGAAGAACTCACATCAACCCCGCTGAGGAGAGCTGCCACCACAAGGAAGCAAACAAAAGGTACAAAACCCATCACCAAGCGGACGGGAGTCCCCCCCCCACCTGATCGGTTTAAGGGCCCCACAAACAAAAGGGCAGAAATCAAAGGCCATCCCACTACACTTCACGGGAGAGACCTACTACAAACTGGACCTACCTCCCTTACTATGATGCCTAGGCGTTCTCCTGCCAGGCATAAAACTGTATAAATCTGTAAATATCCTTTGCCGGCAACTCTGAGCACCCAGCACTTCCCTCCACTCTCTCTGAGGCCTGTCCCCCAGGAGTTCGGATTCTTGGGTGACTCCTAAAGGGGAGAGGACAGTTCCCAAGCTGCGGCTGGTCAGCGCTGATTCTGGGGCACGGGAGAGAGGTCAGGACAGTCAGCGGAGGGAGACCCTCACCAGGGTGGCGCTTCCCCGAGGCGAGGTGCAGCAGCCCTCCTTGGGCAACAATACAACCAGGCATATAACTGAGTCGAACTCTCTACCAGCTGCTCTGAGCTCCCAGCTGCTCTGAGCTCCTGGCGCTCCCCCTGCCCTCACTCTGTGGTCTGGAGACCTGAACACCTGCCGTGTGGCCAGACAGGGAACTGGGGGTAGCCAAGTCTGTTCGCTGCCCAGCAGTTCCGGGCTCCAACTGCTCCCCCCCACCCTGCCCCCACTCTGAAGCCTGAAGGCTTGAGCTGCGACGGTACAACTAGGCAAGAGACTGGAAGAAACTGAATTTGCTCGCTGCTGACTGGGCTCCCTGCAGCTCTGAGCCCTTGCTGACTCTGGGCTCCCAGCGCTCGCCCTGCCCTCTCTCTGTGGTTCGGAGACCTGAGCGCCTGCGGTTCTGGGCTCCAGCTGCTCCCTCCACCCCGCCCCCACTCTGAAGCCTGAAGGCTTGAGCTGGAGCGGTACAACCGGGTGAGAGTCTGGGAGGAACTGAATTTGCTTGCTGCCAACTGGGCTCCCTGAGGCACGGAGCCCCTGCTGGCTCTGGGCTCCTGGCACTCTTCCTGCCCTCGCTCTGTGCTCTGGAGACCTGAGTGCCTGCTGTGTGGCCGGCCAGGGAACTGGGTGGAGCTGAGTCTGTTCGCTGTCCGGCGGTTCTGGGCTCCAGCCACTCCCCCCATCTCCCCCTCACTCTGAAGCCAGGAGGCTTGGGCTGCAGCGGTGCAGTGGAGCCAAAGATTGGGAGGAAAGGAGTGAGCTTGCTGCCGGTGGCTCTGAGTTCCCAGCACCCCACCCCACCCACACTGGGATCTGGAAGCCTGTCCCCCAGGAGTCCAGATTCTTGAGGGATTTGTCGGGGCGTGGACAGTGCCCGAAATGCGGCTGGTCAGTCCTGACTCTGGGACACAGGAGTGAGGCTGGGGGAGACCCACATCAGAGCGGCAGTTCCCTGAGGAGGCTGAAGCCATACACCCTGCCTCCCTGGGCAACCAGAGGAGACCACCCCTGAGTATAGGATTTGCCTGAGGTGACTCACAGACCCTGGAAACATCCAGGGTAGGGCCGACTCAGAGAACTGAGACTTCAACCCAGCGTAAGTGCTTCACTGAGGTCAAACAGAAGGCGGCTGACAATAAGTCAGAACCACTCAGCCCCATCACACCAGACAGGGCCCCAGTCTCTCAGGCTACAACACTGAATGGGCCCTCAACAAAACCCTAGGGGGAAAATCAAAGGGAGTAAAACAATCATGGGGCCGAATCAGCGGAAAAACTCTGGTAACATGAATAACCAGAATAGATCAACCCCCCCCCCCCCAAGGAAAGAAATGGCAGATGTAATTGAAGATCCCATTCATAAACAACTGGCAGACATGTTGGAAATCAAATTCAGAATTTGGAATGCATACAAGATTGATAAAATGGAATTAGGAATCCGAGGAGAAATTCAAAAGTTGTCTCAAGAATTTAATGAATTTAAAGACAAAACCACCAAAGACTTAGACACACTGAAGCAAGAATTTGCAGCCCTCAAAGATATGAAAAATACAGTAGAATCCCTCAGCAACAGAATGGACCAAGCATAAGAAAGGATTTCTGACATCGAAGATAAAGCCTTCAAACGCTCCCAAACTCTCAAAGAGGAAGAGAAATGGAGAGCAAAAACGGATCTTTCTCTTAGAGAGCTCTGGGATAATTCGAAGAAGGCAAATATACGAATAATAGGAGTTCCGGAAAACGATGAAGTGGCATCAATGGGCACAAGGCCTTTCTGCATGAAATTATGAAAGAGAATTTTCCAGACATGCCTAGAGATTATGAAATTCAGATAGCAGTTTCAGAACTCCAGCACGATTCAACCCCAATAAGTCATCCCCCAAACATATCATAATTAGCTTCACTAAAGTCAACATGAAGGAGAAAATTCTCAAGATTATTAGGCAAAAGAAAGCCATTACCTACAAAGGTAAGAACATTAGAATGACTGCAGATCTCTCTGCTGAAACTTTTCAAGCCAGAAGAGGGTGGTCATCGACTTTTAATCTCCTAAAGCAAAATAACTTTCAACCCCGGATCTTATACCCAGCTAAACTGAGTTTCATCTATGATGGAGAAATTAAATACTTTAATGATTCAAATGTTGAAGAAATTTGCCACAACCAAACCAGCTCTTCAGGATATTCTCAGACCTATCCTCCGTAATGACCAACCCAATCCTCTACTACAAACATAAACTCACTCAGAAACTCCTGATCAAACTCCAACTTCTACAATGGCAAAAAGATTAAAATTGTCAACTGGACTTTTGAAAAACTTGATACCCAGAATTTCACCAAACTTATCAATAATCTCCATTAATGTGAATGGCTTAAACTGTCCTCTAAAGAGACATAGGTTAGCTGACTGGATACAAAAACTCAGACCAGATATCTGTTGCTTACAAGAGTCACATCTTAACTTAAAAGACAAATACAGACTCAGGGTGAAAGGATGGTCATCCATATTTCAGGCAAATGGTAACCAGAAAAAAGCAGGTGTTGCAATTTTATTTGCAGACACAATAGGCTTTAAACCAACAAAAGTAAGGAAGGACAAGAATGGTCACTTCATATTTGTTAAGGGTAAGACTCAATATGATGAGATTTCAATTATTAATATCTATGCACCCAATCAGAATGCACCTCAATTCATAAGAGAAACTCTAACAGACCTGAGCAACTTGATTTCCTCCAGCTCCATAATAGTCGGAGATTTTAACACTCCTTTGGCAGTGAGGGATCAATCCAACCATCTAGCATTTAGATCTAGCAGACATTTGCAGAACATTTCATCCTAACAACTCTGAATACACATACTTCTCATCAGCTCACGGAACTTACTCCACAATCGATCACATCTTAGGTCACAAATCTAACCTCAGTAAATTTAAAGGAATAGAAATTATTCCATGCATCTTCTCGGACCATCATGGAATAAAACTTGAGCTGAGTAACAACAGAAATCTATATACTCATACAAAAACATGGAAGTTAAATAACCTCATGCTGCACGATAGCTAGCTGGGTCAGAGATGAGATCAAGAAGGAAATTGCCAAATTTTTGGAACAAAACGACAATGAAGGGTGGTGCCTATAGCTCAAGGAGTAGGGTGCCGGTCCCATATGCCAGAGGTGGCAGGTTCAAACCCAGCCCCGGCCAAAAATCACCAAAAAAAAAAAAAAAAAAAATGACAATGAAGACAAGAACTATCAGAACCTCTGGGACACCGCAAAGGCAGTTCTAAGAGGGAAATTTATAGCGCTGCAAGCCTTCCTCAGGAGAACGGAAAGAGAGGAAGTTAGCAACTTAATGGGACATCTCAAGCAACTGGAAAAGGAAGAACACTCCAACCCCAAACCCAGTAGAAGAAAAGAAATAACCAAAATCAGAGCAGAACTAAATGAAATTGAAAACAAAAGAACAATACAGCAGATCAATAAATCAAAAAGCTGGTTTTTTGAAAAGGTCAACAAAATAGATAAACCGTTGACCAACCTAATCAGGAAAAAAAGAGTAAAATCTCTAATCTCATCAATCAGAAATGACAAAGACAAAATAACAACAGACTCCTCAGAAATCCAAAAAATCCTTAATGAATATTACAAGAAACTTTACTCTCAGAAATATGAAAATCTGAAGGAAATGGACAGATACTTGGAAGCTCGTCACCTTCCAAGACTTAACCAGAATCAAGTGGAAATGTTGAACAGCCCATTTCAAGTTCGCAAATAACATCAACCATATACAAAACCTCCTCAAAAAGAAAAGTCCGGGACCAAATGGTTTAACATCAGAATTCTACCAAACCTTTAAAGAGGAATTAATACCTATATTACTCAAACCGTTCCAAAATGTAGAAAAAGAAGGAAGACTCCCCAACATGTTCTATGAAGCAAACATCACCCTGATCCCCAAACCAGAAAAAGACCCAACAAAAAAAAGAAAATTATAGACCAATATCACTAATAAATATAGATGCAAAAATATTCAACAAGATCCTAACAAACAGAATCCAGCAACATATCAAACAAATCATACATCATGATCAAGTTGGCTTTATCCCAGGGTCTCAAGGCTGGTTCAATATACGTAAATCTATAAATGTAATTCAGCACATAAACAAATTAAAAAACAAAGATCATATGATCCTCTCAATCGATGCAGAAAAAGCTTTTGATAACATCCAACATCCCTTCATGATCAGAACACTTAAGAAAATTGGTATGGAAGGGACATTTCTTAAACTGATAGAGGCCATATACAGCAAATCGACAGCCAATATCATATTGAACGGAGTTAAATTGGAATCATTTCCACTTAGATCAGGAACCAGACAAGGCTGCCCATTGTCTCCATTGCTTTTTAACATTGTAATGGAAGTTTTAGCCACCACAATTAGGGAAGAAAAGGCAATCAAGGGCATCCACATAGGGTCAGAAGAGATCAAACTTTCGCTCTTCACAGATGATATGATTGTATATCTGGAAAACACAAGGGACTCTAACAAAACTCTTAGAAGTGATCAAGGAATACAGCAACATCTCAGGTTACAAAATCAACATTCATAAATCAGTAGCCTTTATATACACCAACAATAGGCAAGTTGAAAAAACAATTAAGGACTCTATCCCATTCACAGTAATGCCAAAGAAGATGAAATATTTGGGTGTTTATCTAACAAAGGATGTGAAAGATCTCTATAAAGAGAACTATGAAACTCTAAGAAAAGAGATAGCCGAGAATGTTAATAAATGGAAAAACATACCATGCTCATGGCTGGGAAGAATCAACATTGTTAAAATGTCCATACTACCCAAAGCAATATATACCTTCAACACAATCCCTATTAAAGTTCCACTGTCATACTTTAAAGTTCTTGAAAAAACAATACTTCGTTTTATATGGAATCATAAAAAACCTCAAATAGCCAAGACATTACTCAAAAATAGAAACAAAGCAGGAGGAATCATGCTACTAGACCTCAGACTACTACAAATCGATAGTGATCAAAACAGCATGGTATTGGCACAAAAACAGAGAAGTAGATGTCTGGAACAGAATAGAGAACCAAGAGATGAATCCAGCTACTTACCTTTATTTAATCTTTGACAAGCCAATTAAAAACATCCAGTGGGGAAAAGATTCCCTATTTAACAAATGGTGCTGGGTGAACTGGCTGGCAACCTGTAAAGTACTGAAAGTGGACCCACACCTTTCACCATTAACTTAGATAGACTCTCACTGGATCAAAGATTTAAACTTAAGACATGAAACTATAAAAATACTAGAGGAGAATACAGGGAAAACCCTTGAAGAAATCGGGCTGGGCAAATATTTTATGAGGAGGACCCCCTGGGCAATTGAAGCAGCTTCAAAAATACACTACTGGGACTTGATCAAACTAAAAAGCTTCCGCACAGCCAAGATCACAGTAAGTAATGCAAGCAAACAGCCCTCAGAATGGGAGAAGATATTTGCAGGTTATGTCTCTGAGAAAGGTTTAATAACCAGAATCCACAGAGAACTCAAATGCATTAGCAAGAACAGAACAAGGGATCCCATCGCAGGCTGGGCAAGGGATTTGAAGAGAAACTTCTCTGAAGAAGACAGGCGCGCAACCTTCAGACATATGAAAAAACGCTCATCATCTTTAATCATGAGAGAAATGCAAATCAAAACTACTTTGAGATACCATCTAACTCCAGTGAGACTAGCCTATATCACAAAATCCCAAGACCAGAGATGTTGGCGTGGATGTGGAGAAAAGGGAACACTTTTGCACTGCTGGTGGGAATGCAAATTAATACATTCCTTTTGGAAAGAGATATGGAGAACACTTAGAGATCTAAAAATAGATCTGCCATTCAATCCTGTAATTCCTCTACTGGGCATATACCCAAAAGACCAAAAATCACATCATAACAAAGATATTTGTACCAGAATGTTTATTGCAGCCCAATTCATAATTGCTAAGTCATGGAAGAAGCCCAGGTGCCCATCGATCCACGAATGGATTAATAAATTGTGGTATATGTACACCATGGAATACTATGCAGCCTTGAAGAAAGATGGAGACTTTACCTCCTTCATGTTTACATGGATGGAGCTGGAACATGTTCTTCTCAGTAAAGTGTCTCAAGAATGGAAGAAAAAATATCCAATGTATTCACCCCTACTATGAAACTAACTTAGGACCTTCACATGAAAGCTATAACCAAGTTACAGCCTAAGAACAGGAGGAAGGGGGAAAGCATGGGGAGGGAGGGGGGAGGTGGATAGAGGAAGGGGGATTGAAAGGATCACACCTGTGGTGCATCTTACAAGGGTACATGTGAGCCTTGGCAAATGTGGAATGTAAATGTCTTGGCAAAGTAACTGGGAAAATGCCAGGAGAGCTATGTCAACTAATGAGATGAAAATGTTTCAAATATTCCATGAAACAAGTGTATGGTGCCCCATGATCATATTGATGTACACAGCTATGATTTAATAAAAAAAAGGAAAAAAAATAAATAAAAGAATTCTATATGCATTTACGTAGCACACGTTCAGTTTATAAGTGAATGTATATTGTATATTGTATTCAGAAGGTGTATGTCTCTCGTTTACTCAGAGATGTAAGATAAAAGAAGCATTGCTTTTATATTCTCTTATTTATTCTGAGAATTTTTTTTTCCTTGAAGTAAATTCCAGTTTAATTTTGGCTGATTTTTAGATTAAGAATTTATAGGTAGAAACATTTGACGTAGTAAAAACTGGGCAATCAGCATAAAAGGAGAAATGTTGCTGTGTATGCATAAAAAGTGCCACAGCTTCATTAAGGCATAGTACATTCCAAATTGGAGGGGACCCTGAGTTTAAGAAGATTTCTCCTTTTATGATGATTCCCCAATTTTATGTTTAAGTGGAGGGTGAATATTTATGGATTTTGGGGGGGATAAGAATAGAGAATTCCCAGAATTGGAAATCCAAATCATTCCCTTTTGTATCCTTGAAAGGCAATTTCAGAGGGTTGCCTGGCATTTGTAAATTATCACAGTGCTGGTGGGTGTGATTTTGACTATGTCAAAGAGAGTAGGGACACTGGTACCTCAACTGTGCACATGCTCCAAGGTCCCTCTATTGCGGCCTTGATGGTATCTCTATTTCGTGGTATTTCTACCTCTTTCTAATTGGTCAGTCCTCGGAGCCTCCCTGGACTCATCATCTGTTCCTTCTTGGGAGTTCACTCCCTAGATCCCTAATCAGACTGTTCCCAAAACAATCCAAGTCAGTATGACCACATCTGTCTGTCATTGTGAAAGGATCTTCATGACCCTAACAAGAGCATAGCCATCTTGGGAGGACAGCTGGTGATAGAACACAGGTCAGAGACCAAATGGCACAGTCACAGTAACCCCCTCCCCATACTCCTGTATGCTTCAGAACTAAGCTTCAGACATAGTCTATTTTTTTAACCATTAAAATACATTTTTGTTAGTCATATATTTTTCTCCAAAAAACTAATAAAATTAAATAAAATTTAAATGATTGATGAGAGAGTGTGAAAGAGAGGAAGAGAGAGAAAGAGAAAGAGAGAAGGAATGGATAGATTTTGCTGAAGGAGTTTGGACAGCAAAAGTCTGACCTGTTTGCCTATCAGTTATCCTTGGGAGGTCTGAGACAACCCACCGGATACAATTTGGAAATATTTACAGCCTCTCCTGCCAAATATATTCTATGATTCATGCCAATTGTTTTAAAGAGAGAAAAGAGAAAAATGAATGTTTGCCATAATATGCTATATGAACTACACATCTATATCAGTGTATCATTTTTCTTCTGTCTTTGTATCAATGAACTTATGAAGTTTCTTTTTTCTTCTTTTTCTATTTTCTTAATGTCTATTAAATGAGCTCTTATGTGTGAGGATTTATGATGCTAAGCATATTGTCCTGGGAGCTAAATGTCTGGTATTGAGCAACTCATATAAACGCTAAGTGAATTACTTTTACCATATATATTAGAGAATAAAACTTTCTCCTGAGAAACATTAGTAAGCTAATCAAAATTCCTTGGATAAACTTTTCAGTAATTTTATTTTTCTCTGATTACTATTGTCTTTTTTGTTGTCATTGTTGCTACCAGTCATGATTATCGGATATCATTGCAACAATGTTGTCTTTTGGATTTACTAATACTTAGAAGTGGCTAATTATCTCTTTTAAACGTCTTTTTCTATGTTAATACTGTGGGTTTGGGTTATAATTATCAAAACGTTAGAAAAGGATGCTCTTAATTTAGTTGTGTGAAATTTCATTTGAAATCTAATTCTTTGCTTTTTTGTCAGGTTTTTGTGCTTTTTTTTGGTAGACTTAGAATTCACACTTTCAAAAGTCTTAGTATAATACCAACTAAACTGATTTTAATGTGTTGATTTGTTTTACTTTCATCTACAGTGTTGATATTTCTCAGAGGCAGAGTTAGCACTGACTTTCCTGCTTTGGCTGTCTGTATTCAGAAAAGGCCTTCGGTTACTAAAGCATAAGTACATTATTTTGCAGCCCCAGAGTGTAGAGCTCCATGCACTGTATTCACTTAGTGGAGGTTGAGTCCCCTAGAGCATGGAGTTGACGTCTATTCATTTTTCTTGCAGCATAATGAATCCAAATGATCCTTCATTAAATGATTCTCCTAGGCTTTCAGTTATTGGAAAGTACTCGTTTAAAAGATATTAAAAGTATGTGTATCTTATGTCTTCTAGTAGTTACAGTCACTGTATTTATCTATTTCCTTTGAGCCTCTGTGGAGAACAGGGGAGGAGTTCTGATCACATTAGCAGATTAGTTACAAATTAAATCAAGTATAGTTAATGACATGTTTTCTTTTGAACATTTTTATATCTTCCTCAGAATTTCCAACTTGTGAGCCACTAACACAATTTATATGCAAAAATGGAAGATGCATTAGCAGCAAATGGCACTGTGACTCTGGTAAGTACCAAATGCTCACTGTACGGTAGATTTGATGGGGGGCCTGGCAGTGTCCGCTGCCTGGTTTCCTTCAAGGTAGTTTGTAAGAAGCTTGCAGAGCCAAGCAAAATGGCTACGACAAGTGGTGAGAGGGCAGCTGGCACGTCAATGGAAATTGGTGTCAAGGATAATGGAGCTCAAAATTTGTCCCAGGGGACTATGACAGAGATTTGTTTTCAGACAGTATATTGAACATAGTCTGAGTTTACAAACATGAAACAAAGAGGGCAATTGAGCAAATAACCTGGACAATTCAGGCTCCCAAAGCATTTATGCTACATATAACCTCAGGAAGAATAGTTTATAAATTATAATGGAATTATCTAGATGGTCTCAACTCTGTCACCTTGATGTTTATGTTCAAGTGATGTTTTTTGCCCCTCAAACTCAATTGCATGAATATGAATTATGCCTAGTACAGATAAATAAATTACATATAAATTGGTGCATTCTGAGCCATTTATTTCAATTTAATCTGTTTTTATTTCACATTTCCCTCCCTCCTGCAATGGTTGTCAATAGCAAATATTCTAACGATAGTTCCAGTTATATATAGGAGAGAGAAACAGTAGTTACTCAGGGTGGAGAATGGGGAAGAAGGGACTGAACTGAAGATATAAACTGTGGGGCATAGGGACTGTAGGTTTATATAAATTTTTTTCTCAATAATTATATCATTTTATGAAATCCCTATTAATCACCACAATCATCTCATTTCATGTGCATAGATACATTCAGTCAGTGGTTAGTTATTTATAAGTGAAATAGAAATTAAGCTTCAAAATACAAATTCAAGGATTTTTTTCCCTTAGTTTAGTAGTTCATATTAAATCAGAAGAGAAAGAATATGAATATGAAAACAATTTCCCCACACTTTATGGGAAATGTTGATCAACTGATTGATTTATCGTTCCTTTTCCAAAAACAAAAGCAAATTCTAATAGTGAAAATTAAAAAAAATTAGAAATTTCATAGGAAAAATTTTCTCTTTATTTCAAGTTTCATTACCTGATGTTGAGGTTTTTGTTTTTTGTTTTTGGTTTTTTTTCTCCCAGATGAGGACTGTGGGGATGGGAGTGATGAGGAGGGTTGCGTTCACTCTTGCTCTGATAATCAGTTCAGATGTTCCAGTGGCAGATGCATCCCAGGCCATTGGGCCTGTGATGGTGACAATGACTGTGGGGACTTCAGTGATGAAACCCAAATCAATTGTACCAAAGAAGGTAAGTAATTTTATAAATCCTTGAAATCTAATTTTAATTTGGTGGATAATATTTAAGTATTTCATAGTGAATATTATATAAAAATGAATTGCTCATTAGATTTAAAAAAATAGCTGAATAGAATAATTAGCTGATAGCTGATCTCTTTACTTTTCTCCTAGTTTTTATTTCCTTTCATTCCTCACTTCAATACCACATTGCACCTTGATACTCTCTGTAATCTTTGCTTTGTACATTCATTATCTGTTTTACTTACTACTATTGTAATCTTCGCCAAACCCACAACCATACCAAAGGTCAAAGAAAGAAGAAGAAAGGTATAATTTTACTTTTATTTTTACACAAAAGTTGTTTCTTTAAGGTTTGGAATAATCCCTTATTTAAGGTGATATATTTCCAAATGATTGATTTTCTAGAATGTAGTCTAAGAGAAGAAGATCGTGACCAGGGCTCTCAGCCTGTGTTGAGGAGGATAACTCTGTCATTCCCGTTAAGTTACTTTGCAAAATTTGATCAGCCATAGGGCATGATAATAAGTTAGAAATCACATTGGAAATATCTTAGGAAAAAATCATTAACCTTTCAAACAATCAGACAATCATACCATTTTAAACAGAAATTCGTCTTCTAAGAAATTGAAAGGTATTATTATTAATATTTATTCTTTCAATTATTCCACAATAATCTAAATAATATAAATTTATTATTTTATAAATTTATATTATTTTAATATAAATTAATATTAAAATTTAATATTAATTTAAATTAATATTTAAATAATATTAAATATTATTTAATAATATTTAATTAAATATTCAAGACTATAAAAAGGATGAAATAGATGGTCCCTGCTCAACATAAATAAATAGCATGCAAACAAAATAATTTATATAGTATTGGTGGGATGGGATAAATCACATAGTCTGTGATCATAAGAAAGAGAGACATTTGTCCTTCAGATTGCTTTCTCTAACATGGATTCCTTTTTCTTTGTCTCTTTCTCTTTCTCAGGGGTAAGTTCTAGAAAGAGAGGCTATTAAAGAAATTATCTATAGAATACTAGGTTTTTTAAAGAATAATCTTGGCTTTTTTGTAAATTCTCTAAATGATTTTTTAGGAGACATGTTGTTTGGTTTTTATTTTACCTGTGGTAACTTGGATTACAAGAGTTGTAGAAAAGATCTAAATAGGAGATTAACCATGAGAACCTGTATTTCATTGCTTCATAGTTTGTGGGCCATTGTCATTAATCTGGTATAGAAAAAATATTTTTTTCTTTTTGTGTGCGTATGACTTTTTCTTTTTTTTTTTTTTAATATTTGTAACATTCATCTCAAGGGAAGGTGGTTGACATTGTCATTGTCATTACTACATAATACTTTGACTATAAACTTCATTTTCCCCTCCTCATAGATGTCCTTTTAGGCTTCTCATGGGGTGTGCATCTGTGTTCTGCTGGCACTGCCCCATAATATGCTGTGAAAGATGAATTGCCCTAAAGTGAATTTATTCTCATCTCAGATGTGAGAGCCTATCCTTTCTAAGTTAAAATGATCATTGCACATTAAGAAGTTTTGAAAAGATTGTTTTAGCCTCATAGGTGCCCAAATTTAGTGTCACACACCATTGTGGAACCTGTAGATAGTTTTTCAGATTTGAAAATTATAGTAGCAGTGACTGTTTAATATTAATGGCCTTCTTCTTTAGAGTGTCTAAATTTCACTAATATGTTATAGTAAAAGATGTATTGTCCATGTGAATGCCATGCATTTCTTATATGATTATGGAAATTATCCAGATTATCTATATGATTCTTTGACATGTTTCAAGCCAAGAATGGGGAGAATTCCTGAATTAATTTATATTATTTAGATTATAAATTGTACTAGAATTCCCTCATCAAATATTCTACATGAGGAATATAAGGCGTAGAAATTGAGAAAAGGTAACCTTCTGGGATGATTTTGGTAAAAGAATCCAGAGTACTTAAAAGGAATTTCAATATTTTTGTTCATCATTATTGTGATTATACATTCTGGTAAAAAAGCTGTAAAATAATGATGACACACAGAATTGTTCAAACTGATCAGGAAAGTCATTTGCATGTGCAGGATTTGTGAGGCCATTGCCAGGGTAAAGTAGAAATTCAATGCAATTAGGCATATAACTCAGTACCAAAACCTGCTGTGGAAAAAAGAGCAGGGGATTCTGGCTTGAGTTTCAAGACTGGCAGTCAAAATTGATCAAAACCTCCATATAATTGCTCAGTACTTTGCTTTACACTGCCTGGGTAAGAAGAGCATATGGTGCAATTTCTCTCAACTCAAATTGTGTTCAAAAAAGTAGAAATACTCTCAAATTAACTTTTAACAGTAAAGGAGAAGAAAAAAATAGGAAATTAAACATTTCATATATAATCTCCACACCAGAAAATTTCTAAATTTGAGTTCAATTTATATTCTCTATAAAATCAATTTCAAAAATAATTTCTATAGTGATGATTAGTTTTCATCAATATTATTAATAACATGGGAAAGTATAAATGGAGAGTCTGCTCCTAGATTAACGTATACCCATCTTAGTGTTAATGTTATGTTGTTCTTTTTTCTCATTTCCAAACTCCCTTATAGGCAAAGAAGATATAATATCTTCAGAAAGCCCTGCGTATTCATGGAGTCATTGTTATAAACATGTGCACAATTAGAGAGAGAGAAACACAGACAGGACAGAGATGGGGGGAGACTACACTCCAAGGTGGAATAGAAATGCAGTCCACTGTACCCTGATTCCTTCTTCTCTTTAGTTCCTATTTCTTTTTGCTTATGAATCATTTGGTTGGTACATAGCTCTATAATGACTTTTTTTTTTTCAAGTTACTGGGTGAATAGTTTTTTTCAAGTGAAAAAATAAGTGAAGTTGGACCTTCACAGAATTTGAAGTGTGGAAACTTCTACCAGAGCTCAGGCCAGGCCATTTATATTTACGCATCACAAGGTTGTTAAAAAAGGTGAATTTACTTGCAATGAAATCAAGAATGAAATGAAAATGAGACTGTAGTTTTTTCTTACAAGTCTTTAACTTTCTGGCTGGAATATTAAAATAAAGAGATCTGGACATGTCATATCTATAAAGGACCAAATACATGGGATTAATCTTATTTCTTTGTAAATAGATTAACACATTTAAATTGTGTAAATTTTTATTCTTATATTTTTGGGAGGGAAATCTTTACTATATTTTATCCCCAAGATAAGATACTTTTAAAGTAAAAATATACAAATAAAGATCTTTAGTTAGCTATTCCCCCAGGTAAATTTCTACTCAGAAATTATAAAAATTTATGCAAAATAATTCAGTATGGACTTGATGAAGAAGGGAACATTTTAACAATGTTGATTCTTCCCAGCCATGAGCATGGTATGTTTTTCCAGTTGTTAACATTTTCAGCTCTTACTTTTCTTAGAGTTTCATAGTTCTCTTTATAGAGATCTTTCACGTCCTTTGTTAGATAAACTCCCAAATAGTTCATCTTCTTTGGCACTACTGTGAATAGAGTCCTTGACTGTTTTTTCAGCTTAGAGATCTAAAAATAGACCTGCCATTCAATCCTATAATTCCTCTACTAAGTATATACCCAGAAGACCAAATATCACATTATAACAAAGATATTTGTACCAGAATGTTTATTGCAGACCAATTCTTAATTGCTAAGTCATGGAAAAAGCCCAAGTGCCCATCGATCCACAAATGGATTAATAAATTGTGGTACATGTACACCATGGAATATTATGCAACCTTAAAGAAAGACAGAGACTTTACCTCTTTCATGTTTACATGGATGGAGCTGGAACATATTCTTCTTAGTAAAGTATCTCAAGAATAGAAGAAAAAGTATCCAATGTACTCAGCCCACCTATGAAACTAATTTATAGTTTCATATGAAACTAGCTTTCATATGAAAGCTATAACACAGTTATAACCTAAGAATATGGGGAGAGGGGAAAGAGAGGGATGGGGAGGGGCGAAGACGGGCAGAGGGAGGGTAATTGGTAGGATCACACCTATGGTGCATCCTACAAGGGTACATGTGAAACTTACTAAATGAAGAATATAAATGTCTTAACACAATAACTAAGAAAATGCCAATAAATATGAAATTAGAGTAATTTTATCTTATCTTTGTATTTTTGACATCAAGCACAATATCTGATATATAGTGAACACCCAGAAAATAATTATTGATGAAAGAGTTTATTTCTTGAATACAAAATCTGATTATACTGTCAAAATTCACCTCTTGTTATGTCTTCCCTCGCCACACACCCATATCCTGAAGTTTGTTGTCATGATGATTTACTAGACTAGTAATATACATTCTTTTTGTATAATACAGTCATTATAAATATTGGCAGTTTTAACCCCACATTTAATAATATAATACTGACAGGATATGTGCTTTTATTATTGTTTATTTCCATTTGTTTAGATCTTTTTTGCCTAATAAATTATAAGTTCCAGAAAACTAGGAAATTTTAAATCTTTGTGTGTATGCATACATACATATATATATATATAGAGAGAGAGAGAGAGAGATTACAACCACTATACCTGATCACCTGCCTACATTGACCACCTCATTAAGATGACCTAATTTTCATAGACCAGATATGCACCACGTTACGTATCAGTATAGTGGCCTAGTTCCTTATGTTGACCACCTCTGTATATTGACCGCTTTGCTACAGACCTTTGGCCAACTTACAGAGGTTCATATGTGTGTGTGTGTGTATGTATCCCCCCACCACCAGGGGTCTTTCCGTCTCTCTATATATTTACATATTTCTTCAGTCACCCACAGAATATGTTTGTCACAAAAGTTTTTTTTTTTCTTTTTTTGGCAGTTTTTGTCTGGGGCTGGGTTTGACCCCCCACCTTCAGTATATGGGACCAGTGCCCTATTCCTTTGAGCCACAGGTGCCACCCTGTCAGAGAAGTTTTATCTCACAGACTCAGAAAGTTTAGAAAGCTGTAAGAGAATCAAAAGATTATATTTTTATTTGTTTTATTGTATAGATGAGGCAAAAGGCTCAGCTAGATAAAATTTTATTCTTATGAGTATATAATGAGAACAAAAACATTATACTCCTTCCTAGAAGGAGTGGAGAGAGGTCTGTGTTATGGATGTTGAGGCTGAGGTCTTTCAATCATAAAGACATTATCAGGGGAGATTTGGGTTTCAAATGATCATCTAAGTTCTTTGTGGAAAAACAAGGTAGGTTTGACAGTAATACCAGTCAAAAAAAGACCAATAACCTACCAGTGGAGGTTTAATCCATGCAGAACAGAGCAGCTATCAAAACTTGATTTGTAGTTAAAAACTTGGGCAACATACTTAAACATGGAGAGAATGAAAATTGAAACCAGTATATTCCAAGCCATGTCACATCACACTTCAGCTGAGCCATCAGGTTTTTAGCCGCAGAGTTTAATCCTTATCCCATGGAAGATAAGACAGCCAATAATTACCGTACACCCTCAGATCCAGTCATCTCTTCAATTTTTCTTTTATGCGAACATTATGAAGATAGTTTCAATTCATTTTATCTATTTTGTTATTGTGGTAAAACATGCATAATATAAAATTTATCATAGTAAAAACTTTAAGTGTACATGTACTAACTACATGCATATTGTGGTACTAGCGTCACCATTCATTCTGCTCCAGAAATTTTTTTGTCTTACAAAATTGAAACTATCCCCATTAAACAGTAACTCCTTTTTCTTCCCAGTCTCTATGCTTTTGGCTAACATCTCACATAAGTGCAATCATATGGTATATCTTCTTTTGTGACTGGCTTATTTTACTCAGTGTAATGTCTCCAAGATCATCCATGTTGCACCATTGACCATATATCCTTCCCGTGAAAGGCTTGACCAATAAAGAGGGACTTCTGTAATTTTACCATTTTTCCATTGTTTTCTATATGCCTTATAGCTTTTTTTTAACCTTAATCTCTGCATTATTGACTTTTTTGTGTTTACCTCATTTATGTGTGGTAAAATGCTTACTTTTTTTCTCATTTCCTTTTCTGTATATTCTATAGCTTTAATCTTTATGGTTATCATGGAGATTACACTTAACCCTCTAATGTTATGTAACAGTCTAATTGGACTTCTCGCAGTTTACCTTAAATGGCATACAAAAACTCTGCTTCTCTACACCTTTGTTTAAGTTAGTAAGTTAGAAAATTGTACACTGATAGATGGTGTGTCCAAAATATAAACTAATCATTTTTATTTTTTTATTTTTCTTTTAGATACATGGCCTTATTTTATTTTTTTCTCTTAACAATTTTTTCATTAAATCATAACTATGTACATTAATACATTTGTGGGGTACAATGTGCTGATTTTATATACAATTTGGAATGTATACATCAAACTGGTTAACATAACCTTATAGTTTTTAAATGCATTAGTCTTGTGTTATCTACCTTTTAGAGAATTTTTCCTTCATGTCTTGAATTATTTCTATTTTTGGTTTCTTTGTTTTGGTTTTAAACTTTCTCATCAATCTCATTCATTTTATTTGTCATCCACATTCTGAATTCCATATCTGACATTTCAACAATTTCCCTTAAATTGGGCTATTGCTGGAGATCAACTAGGATCCTTTGGTAATGTTAAAGCAGCTTGATTTTCATGTTGCCAGAGTATTTATGCTAGTTTATTCTTATTTTAAACCTCCTCTCTCAGATAAAGGCAAATGGGTTTACAGTACACCGTTTTCCTTTTCTGGGAACTCTATTAATGAAGAGAAGGAGAGGTTTCTGGATGTGATCCTGTTCTGGGAAAACTCAGCAGGAGAGGGGTGTATACACTGAGTGCCTGTGATGCAGCTGTCCTCCTGCATTGTCCTGTTCCCCTATCATTGTCACAGTGCAAGTGGCCCCTGTGCAGAGGGCTAGATTGGTCCCTAAGTCACTTTGGAAGCTTGGGGAAAGAGCTGGGCAAGTCCCGCTGTGTGGAGGTGAGTAGCATGGGGGATGGCTCTGCTCAGGTCTCTCTGCAGCAGTGCTGGTGATGGCTGGGAGAGCCTGTTTGTTTGGTGGCTGTGGGTGTCAGAGCTATGAATATTCACTCTGCCGAGATCCAGGGCAGTGGTGACATGCAGTAGGGAAAGCTCGTGAGCACAGGTCTGTGCTGGTATGCAGTGGGACCATCTGCAGCAGCTGGGCAGTTATACTTAGGTCGCCAGGTACAGCAGTGGTGCTATCCAGGTGGTGGGCAGATCGTATGGGAGCCTACTATTCTTGGATCCCATGGGAAGACAAGCTAGTGCAACCCAGTCAGAGTGCACGTGAGAGTGCCTGCCCTCCCCACTCTATCCTTGGTCTAACAGGGGCAATGTGGAGGTAGCTGCAATGGCGCCAACCCCTGTGTAAACTAGGCACTCTGAGGCTGAGAGCTCAAAATGACATCTGTCGCAACAACCAGCATCAAAAGCCAGTGGGTCCCCACTGTGTCTCCTCTCCTGTTCTTCTGTACAGTTGCCAATCAGTTCCCTGATAAGTGTGGAGGCCTCCTATGGGGGTAGGGTGCTTTGGCAGCTCAGGTTTCAGCATCCAGTGGGAGAGTGTTGAGCCCTGGGGTTCTCTCCTCTGGCCCATCCCCAGGTGAGCCAAATATGGGTGCTTTCCCAGGTACACTCTGATCTTGCTGAGTGGGCTATTTCAGACATCTCCAGTTGGTTCTCTGATGATTTACAATGCTAAGACTGTCTGTAGGGAAGCAACTATTTCAACTTGCTATCCTCTCCTTAAGAGCAGTGCACACACCTGCTTCTGAAAGTCTGCCTTCTTGGCTCTCTCCTGTAAGACAGTTGTTTTAAAGTATATATCTTGTATACCTGTTATTAGGTCTTTGTCAGGATCAGTTTTGGTTTTTGTTGTCAATTTTTTTTTGTTTGTTTGTTCATTTGTTTGCTTTTTTCTTTAAATGATACCTACACGCTGGTGTCTTTGTATTTCTTGTTTTTTGTTGCTGTTTTGGAAAACTGGATATTTGTATCTAATAATGTAACTCTGAAAATCAGTCCTATCTAATTTTAGAGAAGTATGATACCTATTTTAAAATGAAATACAAATTGTCTGGCTTAACTTTAGTCTCCTATAGATAGATTTATTTTCCTTAGAAAATGATGATACTGAGATATCAAAACAATGTTAATTATTAAAGGATTTCACCAATAGGAAATCTCTTATTGTTTTCCAAGAAAAAAAATAGCTTTTTAAAGGTCATTTTAGCTTTAATGCTGAGAACAACTTTTGTATTAAGTACAAAGAAAACTCAAGGCTTTTGAATCAGTTAATGACAGAGCATGTTTTAAGAATCTTTACTGTTTCTAGTAATGCACTTATCAGGAAAGTTAAAAGGAATCTGATAAATATAACTCAAAAAAATGAAATAGTGTAGAATTTTATGGTTGACCACTTCCCTTCCAGGACCCTCTCCTTAAGTTGACCTAATTTTCATAGACCAGGCATGTACCACATGTACTCAATGGAAGTTACTGATGCTGATCACATCTGTGTATTGACCAGTTTGTTACAGTCCCTTGGGGGATCAACTTAGAGAGGTTCTCTTCTATTAGAATATAGATCATAAAAATATAATGAGCCAGGGCAGTGCTTGTGGCTCAAAGGAGTAGGGCACCGGCCCCACCCATATGACAGAGGTGGCAGGTTCAAGCCCAGCTCCGGCCAAAAACTGCAAAAAAAAAAAAAAAAAAAAAAAGTATATATATATATATATAATATACTTTTATATTATATTATAGTATAATATAGTATATTATATATATAATGAGCCATTTATCTTCTCCTTAGTTATTCAAAAAATTTGTAATAGGTCCACACTTATTCCTAGATAAATGATCTTTTGTGTTAAGAAAATAATTATGACCTTGTCATAAGACAAAAAACCTCTCTTATTTCGTTAAAGGTATAATTAATAAATAAACCCAATAAGTAACAAATAGACATAATTTTAATGAAGGATGTTAACTTATTGTCCTGCTCTTTTAAAAAACTAAAAAAAAAATGGCAGTAATAAATTAATTTCTTCAGACTTTAAATTCTTGTTACCATTCTCAAGTTGCAGTTAATGCTTGTTGAAATGGTAGGACTTCAGGTATCCATGAGGATATAAACAAAACAGAGACACAAAAACGTGAATGTCTGCAAAATAATTAATTCATCCCTCAATAATTGAGTCGTGTCCATGTTTTTATGCTAAGAGGAATAACAATGGGACAAAATGTTGCCTTTTCCTTGAGAAGTAGCAAGTATTGAGCTTCCTTGAGAGAACATATGAACTGCCAGCATTTGTTTCCTTATTTA
The DNA here is from genome assembly GCF_027406575.1 of Nycticebus coucang. Lineage (NCBI taxonomy): Eukaryota > Metazoa > Chordata > Mammalia > Primates > Lorisidae > Nycticebus > Nycticebus coucang. The sequence goes on along the minus strand of NC_069786.1, from coordinate 35,032,743 downwards.
TATGAAACTTCAACTGAATTTGCACTTACATATTACATTTCTACTCCATAATGGCCAGATAATTCACTTTTCTTTAGGGCATTGGTTTGAGGTCTAGGTGGAAGATTTATTGTCACTATCTTCATCCAAAATCTTTCCACAAATAACTTTGGTTCTTGAAATCATCCACTTAAATTACTCCAATCTTTCTTACTGATATCAGAATGTTTCTGTACAGTATATTTTTGTTTCTATTGTTTATATGTATGTACTTGAATAGGATGTTCTATGAATCACAAACAGAATTTAGAGTCCTGTAACTTAGAACAAGGGCTGGCAAACCTTTTCTGTAAAGGGTCAAAGAGTAAATATTTTAGGCTTTGACTATTGCAACTACCCAGCGCTGCTGCTGCATCATGAAAGCAGCCATAGACAGCATGTTAACAAATGAGTGTGGCACAGTTCCACTAAAACATTATTTTCCAAACCAAGTGAAAGACTAGATTTGGTCTGCAGGTTATAGTTTGCTCACCCCTCATTTAGAGTACAAGGAAACATACATTTTTAAAGTAGCTATAATTCCAAATAATACTATATCCATTTTTATAGAATATCAAATATATTGAATGGATCAAAAATAATAGGGAGAAGAAAGGGCGAAAGGAAGCAGAAATAAGTCATTAATCTTCCCTTTCTCACATAGATGTCTCACCTGTATACACTACGCATATTCTTTCTACATAATGTTTTAATTTTAAAGATCAATTTAAATCACATTATTGTTTCTTTAGTTTTTTTTTTTTCACCTAGAAAATATTTGCCTACCGTGAGTTAGGCATGATAGTAGGCCAAGCAGTAAATTCCAAATTCAAAATATTCACATTGCATATTGTTTTAGTTAATATTTGAACAATTAATGGAAAACTAGATTTCTCAATTTATATGATCAATTCAACAGATTAATCCATTTTGTTTACTTACATTTCACCATTATCATTATATTAGGATTTAAAGGAAATATTTATGGTGGAGTTCCAGACATCAAAACTCAAAGTTTTAATGAAGTAAACCAATATTTTATGTAGATTTCATTTCAATAATACTTTAACTTATTAAGGGGATATTTACTTCCCTGAATTGAAACCTTTGTTTCAATATATTTCTTTGGATGTCTTCAGTGTCTGTTTTTAACACTAAAAATAATTTAACTTGTGCTTTTCCATTTTCTTCTATTCAACCTTTCTAACTGAACCAGATGATAAACCTATAAATATTTGAAATCGGTTCTCTTTTTTACTTAAAATTTATTATTGAATAGTTCCATCCAATGTCTTATCAGTATAATTCCTGGTGGTGACTACACATGAGGTGAAGAGAGGAGTTTGTTGAAATAAAAGGCAAGACATAAAAACTATGTGCTATAGTGTATGTGATGTGCGAGAGTAGGGAGGACAGTATGAATAATCAACCAAGGGACATGGCAAAGCCAAATGAGTTGCATGCAGCCATCAAGGCCCAGCTGGATGAGAACAAGTTGTTTAAGAGGGAAGACCCAGGCTTGACTTTCCTGTTAATTTGCAGCAGAGATCACAGTAAGATCAGGTAGGTGGTGCACCCTAGGGAATTTGTCCCACATTACAGAGAGATGAGCAGTACAGTGTACTACTTCCAACCTTATCTCAGGCTAGTCAACCCAACCTCTGGGAGGTAGCTTTTAACAAGTGTCAGCTTCCTAGGCAGTGAGGTGGAGAGGGGGGGCTCACCTATAATCCTAGCACACTAGGGAGCCGAGGCACGTGAATTGCTTGAACTCTGAAGTTTGAGACCAGCCTGAGCAAGAGTGAGATCCCATCTCCACTTAAAATAGAAAAATGAGCTGGATGCTGTGGTGGGAGCCTGCTAGGTTCTCAGGAGGCTGAGGTAAGAGGATCCTTTGAGCCCAAGAGTATAAGGTTGCTGTGAGCTATGATGCTATAGCACTCTACCCAGGGCACAGAGTGAAACTCCATCTCAAAACAACTAAAAACAAAACAAAACAAAAAGCAAGTATCAGTCTCCTGGGGGATCTCTAGAAACAAGGGGTATCCTAAATTAGGAGATATTAAGGCTCCCCTCAGGCAGGATCCCACAAAGGTTATGTTCACAATCTATTGGCAAATGAAATGAGGTTACTGATATACTACCAGACAAGCTTCTCAGTACAGTAAAGATGGAGAACAATGTCTGGAGAAGAAATCTAGAGCAAACAGGGGCCATAGTAAAGAAATTATTAATAAATATTGATTCTTTGAGAAGCTAGGAATAGAGCAGGGGCTGAAACACATGGTGACTATAACAGGGCGCTTTTTGCCCATACAGTGTACAGTGCTTTTACTTTTCAAAGCACTTTACAATGAATAACAACTTAATGTTTAAACTCCATCCAAAGAATTAAGAAAGAAAAAATTTACCTCCCTAGGTTGGTCTTATAATTTCATTGCAGTTGTAGCAGCATGATTAGCTATGTTCTCACAAGGCTTTAACATTTTATAGAGACAAAAAGAAACGTATTCTAAATAGAAAATATATATCGTATAAATTAATTTTTGCAGTTTTCATTTTCATTTTGTTTTTTAACATTAGGAGGAAGTTAGTTGTCTTCTAACCGCAAATGCTTAGTCACAGTGAATTGATTTAAATATTGGGACAAATTCCACATTTCGGTTGCCACATTTCCTTCAGGGCTCTGTTTTTATTTATTTATTAGACTTCTAAATTGTATGCTTGGTTTAAATAGCTTCAGGGCAAAAATACAATAAAATTGCATTAGTTAAAAATATAACCAGCATCAGCAACATAAAAACATAGCAGTAAAACAGCATGAGCATATACATATAAATAGTCATCACTTTAACACTCTTCTGAGACAAGCCCTATTACAAGCCTTGAAGCTCAGAAGACTGGAGCTCTAGGGAACCACAGAGGCCTGGCACTCAGATTGGAAGGGTCATCACAGGCCCTTCGGAGGAATGTAGCTCTCCATCCAGAGGAAAATCAGCAACAGTTATCAGAGCTGATTACATTTGACAAGAACGTTAAGAGAAAATTAAAACCCTGGGCTTTTTCTGACAGAAAAGGATAGCATTTATAAAATATTGACACCCGCCTAAACCTACCAGACATTGAGAAACAAGGTTTGGAGTATTTTTAACACATTCATGGCCATGTGAGTTATATTTAACTTACACTAGTTTTGAGCCTGGGGCCTCATGAAGCATATGTAATTCACGTGATTCTTTACCTATCTTGATCTTATAAAATACCCTGGCCCAAAGGGAAAAAAAATTATTTTCTAGAATGGCAGTCAATATGTTAATTTATCATAAGGGAATTGGATGAGAAGTAGAGAGGGAAAGCATATAAAGCTGTCTCTGTGTGCATTTGTGTGTGTGATACTCTACGTGGCATAGTATAAACTTCAGGTGTTCAAGCAGATGAAATAGATATGCATACATCAATCCTTATAAATTTGAAGAATCTTAGAGATTTCCAACTTATTTATTGTTTAATTGTTCTCAAAGTGATCTCCATAAACTGCATTACATGGTCATATCAGTATCCAGCTGAAAAGTCTTTCTGTGCCTCCTAATTGCCTTTAGGGTTAAATTCAAATGATTTAGTTTAGCACATAAGGATTTTCAAGGACTAGGCCTTGCCCATCTACCTGCTCTTTCCCTTACTTCCCTCTCTGCTCACGTGCTACACAAAATTTTGTAAATACTACTGGTTTTGCTCAGAATTTTGGCTGGGGTTAGGTTTAAACCCACCACCTCCAGCATATGGGGCCGGCGCCCTCCTCCTTTGAGACACAGGCACTGCCCTGCTCAGAAAATTTTTCTTTCCCTTTAACTTTCCCTCTGTCTGACTCTTAATAATAATAATTCCAAACCCTCTTCTTATTTTCTGTCCTAAGAATGCTTCACGTGAAATCCCCAAGTCCGGGTTAGCTTTCCCCCCTGTGTGCTTTCACTTCAACCACAGCACTTATGGCATTGCTTCTTAACTGCATGCATTGCCTACTTGCTTTTTATACCCACTACTATATGATCTTTTCGGGGGTAAAAATAAGTCTTCCATTCTGCACCTGGACTCCCACAGAAGCCATTTATCTCATTTCCCTACTTCTACTCAAATGCAATATCCTTTTTTTTTTTTTTTTTACATAGCAGCCAGCAAAAACATTTCACAATGTAGATTTAATTATTTTTTTGACACTTTATTTTTTTGTATTATTAAATCATAGCTGTGTACATTGATATGATCATGGGGCATCATTCTCTAGCTTCACAGACCGTTTGAAACACTTTCATCACGCTGGTTAACATAGCCTTCCTGGCATTCTCTTAGATACTGTGCCAAGACACTTACATTCCACATTTACCAAGGTTCACACATACCCTTGTAAGATGCACCACTGGTGTAATCCCACCAATCCCCTTCCCTCTACCCACCTCCCCCCCACCCTCCCTCCCTTTCCCCCTTCCCCCTATTCTTAGGTTGTAACTGAGTTATAGCTTTAATGTGAAAACCCTAAATTAGTTTCATAGTAGGGCTGAGTACATTGGGTACTTTTTCTTCCATTCTTGAGATACTTTACTAAGAAGAATATGTTCCAGCTCCATCCATGTAAACATGAAAGAGGTAAAGTCTCCATCTTTCTTTAAGGCTGCATAATATTCCATGGTGTACATATACCACAATTTATTAATCCATTCGTGGGTCGATGGGCACTTGAGCTTTTTCCATGACTTAGCAATTATGAATAGGGCTGCAATAAACATTCTGGTACAAATATCTTTGTTATGATGTGATTTTTGGTCTTCTGGGTAGAGGGATTACAGGATTGAATGGCAGATCTATTTTTAGATCTCTAAGTGTTTTCCATATCTGTTTCCAAAAGGAATGTATTAATTTGCATTCCCACCAGCAGTGCAAAAGTGTTCCCTTTCTCCACATCCACACCAACATCTCTTGTCTTGGGATTTTGTGATATGGGCTAGTCTCACTGGAGTTAGATGATATCTCAAAGTAGTTTTGATTTGTGTTTCTCTGATAATTAAAGGTGATGAGCATTTTTTCATATGTCTGAAGGCTGCGCGCCTGTCTTCTCCAGAGACGTTTCTCTTCAAATCCCTTGCCCAGCCTGCGTTGGGATCCCTTGTTGTCAAAGCAGGAGGAATTATGCTACCAGACCTCAGACTATACTACAAATCGATAGTGATCAAAACAGCATGGTATTGGCACAAAACAAAGAAGTAGATGTCTGGAACAGAATAGAGAACCAAGAGATGAATCCAGCTACTTACCGTTATTTGATCTTTGACAAGCCAATTAAAAACATTCAGTGGGGAAAAGATTCCCTATTTAACAAATGGTGCTGGGTGAACTGGCTGGCAACCTGCAGAAGACTAAAACTAGACCCACACCTTTCACCATTAACTAAGATAGACTCTCACTGGATTAAAGATTTAAACTTAAGACTTGAAACTATAAAAATACTAGAGGAGAGTGCAGGGAAAACCCTTGAAGAAATCAGTCTGGGCGAGTATTTTATGTGGAGGACCCCCCAGGCAATTGAAGCAGCTTCAAAAATACACTACTGGGACTTGATCAAACTAAAAAGCTTCTGCACAGCCAAGAACACAGTAAGTAAAGCAAGCAAACAGCCCTCAGAATGGCAGAAGATATTTGCAGATTATGTCTCCAACAAAGGTTTAATAACCAGAATCCACAGAGAACTCAAACGCATTAGCAAGAATAGATTTAATTATATAGTCATCACTTCACTGTTTCAAAATCTTCAATAGATAGATACCTATGGAGCTTATTTTACCATCCTTTTTGATATATCCCTACAAGATCCATCTGCTGTCTACCCCTCAGATCTTATTTCAGTCACCCCCTACTATTCTTTTTTTTTTTCTTTTACTCTGTAAAAATTAAAGTATCTTATGCTTTAGGGTTTTGCATTTGCTATTCTCTCTGCCTAGTTTGTTCTTTGGCTTAATGTTTTCATGGCTAACTCTGTCCCAATATTTTGGTATAATCTCAAATGCCATTCTCTATAATCAACATTTTGAATATGTGACCAATCCCCAAGACAATTCTTACAGCAGCCATCAGCGACTTCAGTGTATTTCCATTTATTACCCTTTCTGGGCACATGGTAAGATTGTACTTCCTGGGACGTTTGTAGTTGGGTGGAACTAAGATAATGGGGTCCCACCCAATGTGACTAGGTTTAGTTAGTAATTTAAATCAAAAATGATGCATTTTTCTTTCAAGTCTGATAAGAGATTTTCCAGATCTCTCTTTTCCCTTTCACTTGGCAACTACAAACATTCAAGGTGGTCCATTCATTCATCAGTATGGGTCTTTGAGATGAATAGCCCATCTTCTCTTCCACAATGAATACATAACTTTATATTTTTAGATACAGTGATATTTATATATAATCTATTAAGACAGAATAACCAGCCTATTATTTTCTGATATATGTTCTATATGTTCTATATATAGAACATATATCAGAAAAGAACACATTCTACATTACTGCAATAATAATTCTACATTACTGCAACCCATTTTTATCATAGCACATATTAATTTTTGGACTAATCTAGTATTTTTTAATTCTGATTATTATTAAATGCCCATGTACTTCCTTCTTGTCTCATGTGCAAGTTCTATGAGGATAGTAAGTTTCTGTCTTATTAACTGCTCTGAGTACCCAGAAAAATGTCTGGTGCTTTTCAATCAATACTACAAATGTGGTGAAAGAACAAATGAAGGAATTAAGCAAATATCCTCATATGAACGATGATGAAACTAATTTTGTGGCTTTTTGCTGCTAAGTAGATGTGTGATTGTGGGTGTTATTACCCACATTTTCAGATTTCTTTGTTCTTTCTTCTTCCCTGATTGGCAACTCATCGAAACAACAATCCCAAGAAAGCTAGATATCTAATGCAACTTGGAATTAATTGATCTTTTCATAAAAGACAAAATTTTACCATGATCTTTTAACAAAATAAAATAAATGTTAAATTTTATTAGAAAAGAAACAGCCTGAAAAAAAAAAAAAAAAGAAAAGAAACAGCCTGGACAGCAATAATTTAAATATAAAAATAAATGCGTTTCTACACACTTCCTGATTATGATATGAACTAATTATATTTTCATTCTTGAGCCTCTACATGAGCAAAGTTGTACAAGAAGTTAATAATAGCATAGTGATAAAGAGAGCAGACTCTAAAGTTTAATTATATGGGTTCAAATCTCATCTCTGCTACTTATTATCTGTATGACTATAGGAAAATTGATTAGTTCTATAAAATGGTACCCTCTCAATGAGCAGTTTTTATTTATTCATTTTTAATCAAAATCAAAAGGAACATATGGTTGATCCTTTTTTTCACTGGGTTTTAATTAAATCCAATGTAATTAATGTAAAACATAAGCACAATGAGATGCCATATAAGCTGCCATAACCATGAAAGGTAAACAGAATGGAAGATAAAGACACACTGAGGGAAATGTGAGGTGTTGGCATTCCTCTTACAGTCTGCGTGGAGTGTCCAGAACAGTTCTTTCTTCCACAGAGAAAAAATAAGTATTGACATAAAGCATCATGTGTAATTTCTGAGATTTTATAAATCTCCTAAAGCCTATTCATGAAATCCCTGAGAAGAAAATACTCAATCTTAATTTTTTTAAAAAGATAGTAGCTTTTAAAGGAAATTATGGGTATTAATAGTGTAAGTTTAGACAGGAAGGCTATTCAAGTTGGGAAAGGTAATACAGGGTGGACATAAAGTTCATGTGCAATTTACTATGTTAGACTATTTTAAATTGCACATGAACTTTATGTCCACCCTGTATAACCAAGACCAGGAGTTAGTTAATGATGTGTGTAAGCATTGTTAATGGAATTGTTTCCCTGTTTGGGTGTGTTTATAATGTTATATTGATTTTCCTTCTCCATATTAGTTTTTAGATTATTTTAAATCTGGTTATTTGTGTTACTCTTATTAAATATTATACCAGGCCACAGAGGTTTAACTTTCTTTTTTTTTAATTATTTATTTTTATTTTTAAATCATAGCTGTGTACATTAGTGCAATCAAGGAGTACAATGTGCTGGGTTCATATACAATCTGAAATATTCTCATCAAACTGTTCAACATAGCCTTCATGGCATTTTCTTAGTTACTGTATGTAGGCATTTGTATTCTGCATTTAGTACGTTTCACCTGTACCCATTCAAAGATGCACTGTAGGTGTGACCCCACCAATTACCCTCCCTCCACCCTCCCTTCCCCTTCCTTGGCCCTTTCCCCATAGTCTTGTGCTATAGTTGGGTTATAGCCTTCATGTGAAAGCTATAATTTAGCTTCATAGTAGAGCTGAGTACACTGGATACTTTTTCTTCTTCTTCTTCTTCTTCCATTCCTGAGATACTTTGCTTTGCAGCCCAATTCATAATTGCTAAGTCATGGAAGAAGCCCAAGTGCCCATTGACCCATGAATGGATTAGCAAATTGTGGTACATGTATACCATGGAATATTATGCAGCCTTAAAGAAAGATGGAGACTTTACCTCTTTCACGTTCACAGAGGTTTAGATATGGATAACTTAAGAAGAATGAGAAAAGAACATTGCCAATAAATATCAAATTTATATTTCAATTTATAAGGTAAGTATTTTTTAGAATAAGAAACAAATGAGTGGATTCACTTATGAAGCACAAATAGGTAAACCAAACAATACCAAACAAATCAAAGAAAAAACAAATGGAATGAGAAAAAAACAAACAATAACAGCATACCTTTTCCTTTTGGAGATTCTGCTTTGATCTTTAGAACAGGGAGCTACCAATATAATTCAAATTGGCCTCGTATAAAAACATTAGCAGTTGGTATTTTGCAAAGATGCCAGCTCAAGGCTTTTCCTGCTTTTCGAGGCAGTGGAGAATCTAGATTTTATAGAAAATATTCTTCTGCACTGCTGGTGGGTGTGCAAGCTAATACATCCCTTTGGAAAGAAGTATGGAGAATACTCAAGGATCTAAAAGTAGACCTGCCATTTGATCCTGCAATTCCTCTACTAGGTGTATATCCAAAAGACCAAAAATCACATTATAACAAAGATACTTGGACTAGATTGTTAATTGCAGCTCAATTCATAATAGCCAAGTCATGGAAGAAGCCCAAGTGCCCATTGACCCATGAATGGATTAATAAATTGTAGTTATGTATACCATGGAATATTATGCAGCCTTAAAAACAGATGGAGACTTTACCTCTTTTACATTTATATGGATAGACCTGAAACATATCCTACTTAGTAAAGTATCTCAAGAATGGAAGAAAAAATATCAATGTACTCAGTACTATTATGATACCAATTTATAATCACTCACACTTTCATATGAAGACTAGATCACAACTATGACCCAAGATGAAGGAGGGAGGAGGGGGAATTGGCAAGGAGGAGGGAGGTCATATCCAGGGAGGGTAAATCACACCTATGGTGCGTAATGCAAGGGTACATGTCGGATCTATTAGTATAGAGTATAAATGTCTTAACACAATAATTAAGTAAACGAAGGAGGTATATATTAACCAGTGTGATAAGCGTTCCTAATTCTGTATGAAATCAGCACATTGTACCCCATAAATGCATTAATGTATACATGATCTAAATAAATAAATAAATAAAAATTAAGACATATGAGCTGCCAGTCTTCAACTCTTATTTTAGAGAATATAGAAAAATCAGTAGATTACAACTTCCATTCTTTATTAAATATTTGGAATCGCTAAGTGACAGTTACTTGAAATATAATTTTTAAATGTGTGTGTGGTTGAACTCACACTACAGGTTATAAAATATATCTCAGCCAAGGTTTGTTTAGTTTTGTTTTCAAGCAGTTAATTGGGAAAAGGAACCATAAGCTGTTTCACTACCACATGGAAGTTGGCCTTTTCACCATGAAATTATCTACAAAGCTGGATGGGCTATTGAAGTCTATTTGTTTTTCTACTTTTCTTCTTGAATATTGATATCATAAAGAATTTTCAAGTTATATCCTAGGTTTAAAGACTTTACAGTATCTTATTTATGAAAATATCTTGTTATGAAATATCTTATTTATGAAACCAGTCTCAAAATACTTCCTTACCACTGTAACAGGTAAGCCATACAGTTGCCCCTCAGTATGTGCTGGGGTTTGGTTCCAGGACCCCTGATGATAAAATTTAAACAATCAATTCCTTGAAATGAAGCATAGTATTTGTATATAACCTATGCACATGCTCCCATATATTTTAAATCATCTTTAGATTACTTATAATACTCAATATGAAACTGATATGTAAATGGCTGTTGAACTTTATAGCTGTTTTAATTGTTTTTATTTTTATTGCTGTATTGTTATTTCTTTTTTTTCCAATTTTTTTTTCTTTTGAGACAGAGTCTCATTATGTTACCCTCAGTAGAGTGCTGTGCCATCATAGCTCACAGCAACCTCAAACTCAGGCTTAAGCAATTCTCTTGCCTCAGCCCCAAGTAGCTGGGAATACAGGCACCTGCCACAATGCCCAGCTATTTTTTTGTTGTTGTTGTTTCAGTTGTCATTGTTGTTTAACTGGCCTGGTCTGAGTTCGAACCTGCCAGCCTCCGTGTACAAGGTCAGCGCCCTACTCAGTGAGCTATGGGCACCACCTCCAAATATTTTTGATCTGTGATTGATTGAACCCACAGATGTTCTTCTATGTCAGACACTCTGCAGATACTCATTTAAATATGGTGGAATTACACCAGCAGTGCATCTTACAAGGGTATATGTGAAAACTTGGTAAACGATCTGTGAAGCTAGTGAATGATGCCCCATGAATATATCAATGTACACAGCTATGATTTAATAAAAAAAAAAAAGAAAAGAAAAAATAAATAAATAAATATGGTGGAAAATCACTGTATCACATTCCATATAATCTTCAGCTTGTACACAGACTACCATCTTTATTGAGTGTATGTATTTTGTTTAGTCATAAAGGCAAAATGAAGAGAAAAAAAGTCAGATGGCTAGAAAAGTAGAAAAATGTAGTCTCAGTTTTTAGAAAGGGCTTCAAAGCAAGCCAAACTCTATGCCTTCTCTGTGGAGTGTGATATTATTCCTGTATATGTTCTTAGCAATGGTTATTTTCAAAAATTTGTCCTACAGGTTATGAGTTGGGCCTCCTATTTTCTACCAATAGTATTTTACCCTTGCTTCAGCAGGGGCACTTTGTCGTGGTTATCTATCATTTCGTTGTTACTGCATTAGTAATATTTAGGAAGTAAAGGCATGTCTATCTTGTACATCTTTTAATATTATGTTACCTGACAGGTTATAGTTGCTGAAAATCTTTTAAAAAAGAAAAAGCGTAATTAAGAACTGAACTATTTATATTATAAAAAATAACAACAAAACTTTTTAGTTAAAATAATCATTTACAGATACCTAACTTATTCTTCGTAACAACCCTCTCTACTTTCAAGCTGAAAATAGAAGACTCAAAAGATTAAGTAATCTCTTTGATGATATTAGTATTATTATTAGCTTTGACCTTAAATGAATCTAATCTTAACACATAAGTAAGGTAATAAGAAACTCAAATGAACCTGCTTTAAATTTATCATAATTTTATGGATTAATGTATAAATAAATTATAGATTAATTTCTGGACACAGCTGTAACAGATACACAATAAATTTGTTACGTTAAAACTTTGGTCAAAAATATGTGTAGATATATATATGTGTGTGTGTATATATATATATATATATGATCTTTATTTTATGATAGGGTTACTGAAATTTCACTCTTCCATAGGTTCTTGGTCTCAGAGATTCAAGGAATGAACCCATGGACCACAGATCAGTGGCAAGATAGGATTTTATTAGGAATTAGAAAGGAATACAGAAGAAGTAAAGGCACCAGAGCTTTTGGCAGGGGGAAGGAACTACTGGGAAGTCTCTACATGGGCTCTTTATCTAAGGGGTATTAGGTCTTGAGTATTACACTTGGCCAGGACATGGCAGATGGAAACACGTTTCAACATTAATGATTGCTATCAACACACAAATGAATGTAGCTCCAGCTCATGGCAAAAGGTCAGGATGTTCCCTTCATTAACCTTCCCAAGCCTCAGAAAACTGGGGTCCCCTGTCCAGCCTTGAATGGGGGAACCCTTTATCAATAGTATTTAGAAACTAGTTACCATGGTATATCATAATATTAGAATATTAAAGCAAATTTCAATTTACTGATGATACTCATATTATTCAATTATTAGACTGTACAACATCTATATCCCAACATTTTATTTCCATATAAATGTTGGGATATATGGAAATTTCTTATTTATGTTTACCTACAGAATTTATTCTATATTTTTAATTACCAGATTATGGGAGATATTGTTGTCTGGCTTTTGTATGATTTTGTTTGATTTCTGAATTGATATATAAAAATTGTACATATTTTTGAGGTATATGTGATGTTTTGATACACACATAAAATGTATAATGATGAAAGTTCAGTAGAAAAAGATACAGAAAGTTAAATTTAAAATGTAAAAAATAATAATTCTTTTTTCCCTTTTTTAAAATTTTAGTAGATTTAGGGGGTAAATATGGTTTTATTGTCACATAGATGAATTATATAGCAGTAAATTCTAGGCCTTTAGTGTACACATCATGAAGGAATTATTAATTAAAAAAAAGTAACAGTTGTGTTAGAAAATTAAAATCTTACATCCTGAGGAAGCTGTTTTTATTACTTGGGGTTTTTTTGTTTTCAAATGTGTGTATGTTATTCTTCAAAGACTTTGTCAGACAGAAAGTATTTACTAGTTTTTGGTTATTTGACTCTAATTTCAAAGAAATTACCTAGAGAAAGGTAAGAAATCGACCAAAATCATATCTTAAGAGTAGAATGTGTGACTTCATTCATGTGTCTTAGAGAAAAGCTCTTCAAAGATAGCATTCTTGAGGCACTAACTAAAACCACAACAAATATCCACATTTTATCTTATTTGCTCTTTTCTAATGTATATATAACACTTTCAGAAATTCTAGGGGAGGCAAGCAATACCATTTTCTGTAATTATTAGTGTTTTGTTAATGAATTTGAATATTGTGGTGTATTATAGCTATTAAATATTAATAACTAAAGTAAAAACAAATTATCTCTAACATCATAATAATGCCTAAAGAAAAAAAAAAGTGAAAAAATACCATTAAGTAAAATAATAATTTCTCTCCATCTTGCCCCCTCTGCCTCTCTCTTATTTCAAATTAAGAGATTCATTCTCCTGCTGGGTGTAATGGGAATGAATTTCAATGCCACCCTGATGGAAATTGCATTCCGGATCTGTGGCGCTGTGATGGAGAGAAAGATTGTGAAGATGGTAGTGATGAAAAAGGCTGCAGTGGTACCATACGATTGTGTGATCACAAAACTAAGTTTTCCTGTTCGAGTACAGGTAAGCAAATGTTTGGTTTCACCATCTATTTGGGCTTACACAATGTAGAATTCTTTCAGCCCATCTTCAATCTGTATGTAACCTTTATAGAAAGTAATTTTAAATTTCTGATAGGTTTACTCACATAGAATGTTAACAATAATAATAGCTAACATTTTGTGAGAACTATCCATGGGCCAATTTCACAAAGCCAGCATGTCAGAATTGAGGTTTTGAACCAGGCAATTTGGCTTTAGAGTATGAAACTTCAGAGTCAAAAAAGAGACAAGCAGGTTAAGCCTGTAAGCAACATTCCTCTGTCTGTAGATAAACCTTTACCCTAAAATTTAAATAAAGATGACTAAAAAAGAAAGGATAGAATTATATACAT